>NC_052070.1:96289813-96600646 GCF_015852505.1 Tachyglossus aculeatus
CCTAAACATCAGATGTCTGCTGCAGTAAGTATCTTCTTGCTTTAAAGGACCAAGATGCAGCCTCTGATCAAGGGAGCTTCATTTGCTTGCCAGAAACAGCCTTCCAACAAGGCTACACAAATTCTACCACCTTTCAAAGGGAGCATGATGACCTGCTGAAATAGCATATAACTATTTTGAAGGGATAGATCCCTGACAGAGGAGAGCAAATCAGCCACTGAGCAACATTTCCACTTGTGTTAGACCTATATTCCTTCATTTTGAGGATACCCCGTACCGATCAATCTGCGCATCAGGCAGACACTCCTCACCCTGGGCTTCAAGGCTCTCCATCACCTCGCCCCCTCCTACCTCACCTCCCTTCTCTCCTTCTACTGCCCAGCCCGCACCCTCCGCTCCTCCACCACTAATCTCCTCACTGTACCTCGCTCTCGCCTGTCCCGCCATCGACCCCCGGCCCACGTCATCCCCCGGGCCTGGAATGCCCTCCCTCTGCCCATCCGCCAAGCTAGCTCTCTTCCTCCCTTCAAGGCCCTGCTGAGATCTCACCTCCTCCAGGAGGCCTTCCCAGATTGAGCCCCTTCTTTCCTCTCCCCCTCGTCCCCCTCTCCATCCCCCGGCCTTACCGCCTTCCCCTCCCCACAGCACCTGTATATATGTATATATGGTTGTACATATTTATTACTCTGTTTATTTATTTATTTATTTATTTTACTTGTACATTTCTATCCTACTTATTTTATTTTGTTGGTATGTTTGGTTCTGTTCTCTGTCTCCCCCTTTTAGACTGTGAGCCCACTATCGGGTAGGGACTGTCTCTATGTGATGCCAATTTGTACTTTCCAAGCGCTTAGTACAGTGCTCTGCACATAGTAAGCGCTCAATAAATACGATTGATTGATTGATTGATTGATTGACCTAGGGAGAACTGAGTTGGCTCCAGAAAACCTCTTCTTCCCACGTTCCAATGAAATGAGGATCACCATTGTGTGGAACTGGTTCTCAGTCACTCAGTGATTGACCCGGGGTTGGTGACCTGATGCAGCCAGTTGATAAAGCTGGGGAGTTGGAAAGGTTCTACACCTCTGGACACATGGGTTGAAAGGGTGCAAATAATTTCTCCCAAAGTACAGTCTTGTCTGGCAGCTAATGCAGTATTGATTCTGACAAGCAACAACAGTCATTATGACTAGTGTAAACAATTTTACACTAACCCAAAGGAAAACAAAATGCAGTATTGTTCTTGACAAATATCTTCAATCATTATGACTACTGTAGGCAACCTCACGCTAACCCAAACAAAAAACAAAATGCAGTACTGATATTGACCAATATCAGCAGTCATTATGACTAGAGTACACAACTTTACATTAACCCAAACAAAAGCAACAACAGAAAAACTACAGATGTTTTCAATGCCTGGATTGCAGATCTAGCTTAAAAGCCATTTCCCAAAAGTGGTTGGGTTAGTTTGAGTTTTCAATCAGCACACCAGAGGTCACAGTGGAACTTGGGAAGCAAAATAACTTAGCTCATAGTAGCAGATAATGTATTTCTTCAAATTATATTTTATCTAAATCATAACATTTTCCACAGGGCCCCATAATGTGATTCAAGCAGTGCAAGATATGGCCTGCTGCTCAAAATAAGTACAATTTACTTTAGATAAGGGCATGTGTTGGGAAGATCAATTGATTTCCAAGCATATTTTATCTCTGGTACAAAAACATCCTTGGATTGCTATTACTACTTATAATAATTATGGTACTTGTTAATAGCTTATTACTTACCAAGCACTCACTATATTAAGAGCTGGGGTAGTTACAAGATAATTTGGTTGGACACATTCCCTTGTCCCACATGGGGGCTCACAGTCTAAGTAGAAGGGAGTAGAATTTAAATAATAATTATGGTATTTGTTAAGCACTTACTCTGTGCGAGGTACTGGAGTAGATACAAGCAAATTGTATTGGACACAGTCTCTGTCCCATGTAAGGCTCACAGTCTCAATCCCCATTTTACAGATGAGGTAACTGAAGTCCAGAGAAGTGACTTGCCCAAGGCCACACAGCATAAAAGTGGCAGAGCTGGGAGTAAAACCCACGACCTCAGACTCCCAGGCCCATGCTCTATCCGCTACACCATGCCGCTTCTGTAAAAAGTCCACTAAAGCACCTGTAAAAAAGTTGATTTTACAGATGAGGAAACTGAGGCCCAGAAGGTAAATGACTTGTCCAATATCCCACAGTTCACAGATGTCGGGGCTGGGATTAGCACCCAAATCCTGTGACTTCCAGGTCTGTGCCCTTTCCACCATGGCACACTGCTGCAACATCTTAAGGAAATACAAAATTTCAGAGCCAATTCCATACAAAGGGGACTCAACCTAAGTGGAACAAGGTCAGAAGCTGTTGCTACAGCTCCCAAAAGCATTTAAACTGCAGGATTAACTCCTTCGCTAATCGGCTACAGTGTAACATCTTTCAGCCACAATCCCCAGCAACCTCAATTACAACTTGCTAGTTGAAAGTGAAATGGGGTTGCAGAATAAGCCCCCAAAAGATCTCAGAACTTTTTCTTTCAAAAATTGTGCCCAGCTGCAAGAAAGGAGTCAGGGAGAAAGCTAACATTCCTCAGTGACACTGGTCCTCAAATGGAAAAGACCCATAAGGCTTCAGGACTAGAGGGGTGGGCAGCAAAGGGCAATGGTATGGAGCAGGGGATCAGTGAGGTCAGGAGCTGGACTGTGCTTGCATCTGCAAGGGGCAGGTGGGTGTTCTGCACTGAACTAAGTGGGAGACCTCAGCAGCAGTCATCCAAACCCAGGGGTTTCTGGAAATGGGGTGGCTGGAGCCCCAATACCCACCCCTCCAGGAAAGGTACCTGACTTATCTCATCCTCCCAGGGGCAAGGGGGAGGCCAGGATCTGTTCAGGATTACAACAATAATGAACGTGGTGGTTGCTCAGCATTTATCATCCATCAGACACTTTCCTAAGTGCTGGGGGAGATACGAGCAAATTGGGTTGGACACCATCCCCGTCCTACCTGGGGGCTCACGGTCTTAATCCCCATTTTGCAGATGAGATAACTGAGGCCCAGAGAAGTGAAGTCATTTCCCCAAGGTCACACAGCCAACATAAGGCCAAGCTGGGATTAAAATAATAATAATTACTGTGGTATTTCTTAAGCACTTACTAGATGACAGGCACTGAACTAAGCGCAGGGATAGATACAAAGTAATTGGGTTTGACACAGTCCAGGTCCCATACAGGGCTCACAGTCTTAATCCCCATTTTCCAGATGAGGTAACTGAGGCACAGAAAAGTGAAGTGACTTGCCCAAAATCACACAGCAGACAAGTGGCAGAACTGGGATTAGAACCCAGGTCCTTCTGACTCCCAGGCCCATGCTCTATTCACTGGCCCCATAGTGCTCCCTCTTTTACCATTCTGGCCCTCTAGACTGCAAGCTCATTGTGGGCAGGGAATGTCTGCTTCTTATTGTATTGTAATAATAAAACTGTGGTATTTATTAAGCACTTACTATATGCCAGGCACTGTACTAAGTGCTAGGGTGGTTACAAGTAAATTGAGTTGGACACAGACCCTGTCCCACGTGGGGCTCAAAGTCTCAATCCCATTTTACAGATGAGGTAACGGGCACAGATAAGTGAAGTGACTTGTCTATGGTCAAACAGTAAACGAGTGGCAGAGCCCTGAAGCGCTTAGTACAGTGCTCTGCACACAGTATGAGCTCAATAATTATGGTTGAATGAATGAATGAATATAATGCATTGACAACACACAGGGTGTGCTGCATGACATCAAGTCATGTGACGGTGGCCAATCAGGCTGTTGCCTTGCAACCATGTTGTCATGGAGTCAGCCCCTGGCTCGAGAAAGATAAGTGGAGGAAGCAAAGGATTTCCCTGTGCTAGTTGCCATGAAACAACAGTTCAAAGCAGTCCTGTTCTGGTCACATGGGCATGGCCAAATGGAAAAGTAAGGGCCGGGGCTCCCACAGGATTCCATGTCCCACTCTGTTCCCGGCTCCCAGTCTGGGGCTAGGACTGAGGCAGGAATCTGGTTCCTGGCTCTCTCATTCCACTTGCCTCTCTCTGCTACCCCTCACTGCTCCCCAGAGTTCCTCCTCCTCCCCCCGCAATAGTCCACTCTGACTCCTTTCTAAACATTAAAAAAAATCCTGGTTATCCTGAGTACACATGCATCTTTGCCAAAAGAGAGTCTTGCCTTCAACTACCATCAAACACAGTCAGGGAAATTAGTCTCTGTCTATTACTATATCAGAGTGCAAAATTAAAGTGCACTACCGAAGCCTGATTCCTGCCTCCACACAGCTTACACTCCATTGAGGCAGAAAGAACAGAAACAGAAACATACAAGTAGATAGAAAGTCCAAAAGCAGAAGAATGAGACATGCCTCTTCTAAAGTATTTTCACAGCCTGAAGAGAATGTACAGATAATAATAATAATAATGATGGCATTTACTAAGTGCTTACCATGTGCAAAGCACTGTTCTAAATGCTGGGGAGGTTACAAAGTGATCAGGTAGTCCTACGGGGGGCTCACAGTTTTAATCCCCATTTTACAGATGTGGTAACTGAGGCACAGAGAAGTTAAGTGACTTTCTCAAAGTCACACAGCTGACAATTGGTGGAGCTGGGATTTGAACCCATGACCTCTGACTCCAAAGCCCGTGCTCTTTCCACTGAGCTACACTGCATGACCCAAGCATCCTACAGTTAACTTTTAGAGTTGAGGGAGGAGAAGATTTGGGGCTTAAACGGGACTTTGGATCCAGCTTTTTTGTTGAAGAGTATAGTGTCAAAAAGAAGAAGGGGCTGGGGAATGATACTTCAGAGGGTGTTGAAACAGCAGGCAGTGTGAATTCCCAGGAGAAAACAGCATTCTCCTCAAGCGAAAACATTTAGGCGGGACCAGGTTAATCACTGTTTCAAAACTGTTCTGGTTTCTGATAAGATCATAATGGCTGAACTCTGCTGCCCTAGTCAGGCTTTTCTAAACTGTAAGCTCCTTTATGGCATGGAACATGTCTACCAACTCTACTTTGTTGAACTTCCCCAAGCATCTAGTAGAGTGCTCTGCCCTCAGTAAGCACTCAGTAGAAACAGTGCCAGCACTTAGAACAGTGCTTGGCATATAGTAAGCACTTAACAAATACCATCATTATTATTATTACCAATGATTGATTGGTCTATTCTGCTTCTTCTGGGACACAAAAGAATAATTACAAAAGGGCAGATTTTTGCCAGTTAGCTTTCGATTGATCCCAGGGATTGCTGGAAATTGTGGTCCCTACCAGAGTGTTCCTCCTCCAGTCCAACACACTGCCTCTGCTTCTCACCCAAAGACTGGAGACATCTCCAGAGCTTAAAGTGAAGGAGAAGCACTTTGGGACTCAATCAATCAATGGTATTTATAAGTGCTTGGAAAAGTACAATAAAGTTGGAAGGCACGATCCCTGCCCAGAGACAGCTTATAGTCTAGTGGAAACCAGGCACTAAAATCAATGACAGGCAGGGGAAGTGGGATTTGTACATAAATGCAGTGGGGGAAGGGGGAAGGTAAGTATCAAAGTGCTTGGGGAGGATGGACCCAAGGACATAGGTGATGGAAAAGGGAGGGAGAATAAGGTGGGAAGATGAGAGGTTAATCTGGGAAGGCTTCCTGGAGGAGATGGGTTTTGATGTATTTGATACGGTTTGACTCCAGAGAGTTGGCACAGCAGAGGGCAGGGCAGAACAGGGCAGGACCTGTCAGAGTGGTCATCAAAATCCTGGCCAACCAATGGCAGCTCTCCAGAATCCCCTTGGAAAAAGTGGGCAGCGCTCCATAGGGCTAGAGGTAAATGCTCAATAAATACCATTGATTGATTGGGACCTGGGCAATTGCATTTATCAGATCTTCAATAGGAGAAGCAGAGATCTGGTTCAGACTGTAAATAACACTTAGTTTCTAATCCTGGCTATGGCACTTGCCTGCTGTGTGACCTAATTCCTCTTCATCCGTTAAAGGATTAAATACCTCTTCTCCCTCTACCTTAGACTGTGGGCCCCATGTGGAACAGGGACTGTGTATGATCTGACTTTACTGTGGGCAGAGAATGTCTCTTTATATTGTTGAATTGTACAGTGCTAAGCACAGTGCTCTGCACATGGTAATTTCATTCATTCATTCAATCGTATTTATTGAGCACTTACTGTGTCCAGAGCACTGTACTAAGTGCTTGGGAAGTACAAGTTGGCAACATGTGGAGACAGTCCCTACCCAACAGCGGGCTCACAGTCGAGAAGGGGGAGACAGACAACAAAACATATTAATAAAATAAAATAGAATAGTAAATATGTACAAGTAAAATAAATAGAGTAATAAATCTGTACAAACATATATACAGGTACTGTGGGGAGGGGAAGGAGGTAGGGCGGGGGATGGGGAGGGGGGAGGGGAGAGAAGATGAAGGGGGAGAGGAAGGAGGGAGCTCAGTCTCGGAAGGCCTCCTTGAGGAGGTTAGGAGAGGAGCGGGGAGAGGAAGGAGGGGGCTCAGTCTGGGAAGGCCTCCTGGAGGAGGTTAGCTCTCAGTAGGGCTTTGAAGCGAGGAAGAGAGCTAGCTTGGCAGATGTGCGGAGAGAGGGCATTCTAGGCCAGGGGGAAGACGTGGGCTGAGGGTTGACGGCGGGACAGGTGAAAATGAGGCACAGTGAGGAGGTTAGCGGCAGAGGAGTGGAGGGTGCGGGCTGGGCTGGAGAAGGAAAGAAGGGAGGTGAGGTAGGAGGGGACGAGGTGATGGAGAGCCTTGAAGCCGAGAGTGAGGAGTTTTTGCCTGATGCGTAGGTTGAATGGTAGCCACTGGAGATTTTTGAGGAGGGGAATAACGCCCAGAGCGTTTCTGCACAGAGATTATCTGGGCAGCAGCGTGAAGTATAGATTGAAGTGGGGAGAAACAGGAGGATGGGAGATCAGAGAGAAGGCTGATGCAGTAATCCAGTCAGGATAGGATGAGAGATTGAACCAGCAGGGTAGCGGTTTGGATGGAGAGGAAAGGGCGGATCTTGGCGATGTTGCGGAGGTGAGACCAGCAGTTTTTGGTGATGGAGTGGATGTGAGGGGTGAACGAGAGGGCAGAGTCGAGGATGACACCAAGGTTGCAGGCTTATGAGACAGGATGGGAAAGTCAGGGAGAGGGCAGGGTTTGGGAGGGAAGATAGGGAGTTCAGTCTTGGACATATTGAGTTTTAGATGGCGGGCAGACATCCAGATGGAGATGTCTTGAAGGAAGGAGGAGACACGAGCCTGAAGGGAGGGAGAGAGAGCAGGGGCAGAGATGTAGATTTGGGTGTCATCAGCGTAGAGATGATAGTTGAAGCCGTGGGAGCGAATGAGTTCACCAAGGGAGTAAGTGTAGATAGAGAACAGGAGGGGACCAAGAACTGACCCTTCAGGGGGAGCCCTCAAAAGAGACTGAGAATGAAGGGCTGGAGAGATAAGATGCTCAATCAATTCAACTGACTGACTGTGGTTACCTCAGCACTTAAAACACTGCTTGACACATAGTAAGTGCTTAACAATGACCACATTTATGATGATGATGTTGATGATTAGCTGGATGGGAGAGTCCATTGAAAATTTGAAAGCCCAGAGACTCCCTCCACCCATGTTAGAGGTGACTAATGGATTACAGTGATTTTGGACCAAGGGAGGGGTGACTGGGGGTTCCGGAGTAATGGAGTGGACCTGAGCAGTTAAGCACACTGACAAAGAGCATCCTTCCATTAAATGAAATACCTGACCAAATACACACAGCAAAATGTAATGACATCCTTTAGAACAGAAAGGGGCAGCACAATTTTCTCCATCTCAGAATGGCCAAATAACTGAAGCAGACACTGGGGCTGTAGCCTTCTGGACCTGCCCCTCTCCCAGAAGAAAAACACTGACAGTCTCTTCATGGAATTTGGAACACCTTGGTTTCATCCCCCAACTCCATTGCTATTTCTTGGGGAATATTTGGAGGGTATACTGTTAGAATTTGCCAATAGCTTTAGAAAAGGAGAAAACGCTATAGAAAAAAATAGAGAAAACAGTACTAAGCACTACAAACATTAAGTACAACATAAAAAGGGACCACTTTAGTGTGAGCCCAGTGGTGTTAGGACTATAAACCCCCTGTTGGACTTTTCAGCTACATGCACACACGTAGGTGAACTTCACCATCAGTGGTGTCTTCTTCAAATATGACAGATATCTGCATGTCGTTGTGGGCAGGGAATGTTACTGTTTATTGTTATATGGTACTTTCCTAGATGTTTAATACAGTGTTCTGCACACAGTAAGCTCTCAATAAATATGATCGAGTGAATGAATGTGTGTATCAATCAATCAATTGTATTTATTGAGCGCTTACTGTGTGCAGAGCACTGTACTAAGTGCTTGGGAAGTACAAGCTAGCAACATATAGAGACAGTCCCTACCCAACAGTGGGCTCACAGTCTAAAAGGGGGAGACAGAGAACAAAACCAAACATACTAACAAAATAAAATAAATAGAATAGATATGTACAAGTAAAATAAATAAATAGAGTAATAAATATGTACAAACATATATACATATATACAGGTGACATGGGGAAGGGAAGGAGGTAAGATGAGGGGGATGGAGGGGGGACGAGGGGGAGAGGATGGAAGGGGCTCAGTCTGGGAAGGCCTCCTGGAGGAGGTGAGCTCGCAGTAGGGTCTTGAAGGGAGGAAGAGAGCTAGCTTGGCAGATGGGCATAAGGAGGGCATTCCAGGCCCGGGGGATGACGTGGGCTGGGGATCGATGGCGGGACAGGCGAGAACGAGGCACGGTGAGGAGACTAGCGGCAGAGGAGTGGAGGGTGCGGGCTGGGCTGTAGAAGGAGAGAAGGGAGGTGAGGTAGGAGGGGGTGAGGTATGTATGTGTGTATATGTACGTGTGTGTGTGTGTGTGTGTGTGAATCTCTCTGCATCCTTGAGAGTTCTCTGAGTAAATTCATGCACTGTACAGTTGTGGGGGAGTTTGAGGAAAGGTTTTGGCTAGTTAAAAATCCTTTTGAGCAGTTATCTTTCCAAATTATTCTCAGATATTGAGATGGGGACAGAAGGAGTGTAGAGAGAAGGTGCAGAGAGATCTAGTTGCTTTAAATAAAAAGAGTGAAAAAAGAATGTGTTCAGAGTGTTGTCTCATCAGGATCCTTTCAGTTCTGAGGAAATTCTCAGCAACATGAAACTTCTGAAAGGGAGTGGGGAGAATAAAATGAGCAACAATCCTGAAAAACTAATAATAATAATAACTGTGGTACTTGATAAGCACTTACTATACAAGCACATATACCCTGAGGCAGATATCAGATAAGTATGACACAGTCCCTGACCTATATGGGGCTCACAGCCTTAGTAGGAAGAAGAGCAGGTGTTTAATCCCCATTTTATGGATAAGGAAACTGAGGCACAGAGAAGGAAAGTGACTTGCCCAAGGGGACACAGCAGGCAAGTGGTGGAGCTGGGTTTAGAACCCAGGCTAACTGACTCCCTGGACCAGGCTTTCACTGAAATGAGGTTCAGAACACGAACTGGAGTAAAACTCTAGTCAAGCTATAAATTCAGGGGCTAAGAGTGATTGAAGGTTAAGGGTATCAGCCTTTCCAAAGTGCATGATTGCTTTAAATGGAAGAGCCATTTTATCCCTTATTCTTCTCATTCCTTTCACAGTTTGGTCCCAGTACCACCCTCCTGGGAAGACTGCAAAGTGTGATATTTCACGGCTCTATCCCATCCTCTCTTTCATCGTCTCTCCCTGAAGAAAGTAGAACCAAGCTATCATTAGAAGCACCACCTCCTGAAACCCCTTAAGTAAAAATTTAGCTTCACAATCATCAATTACCCTGGATTACACCCAGGGCACAATTTTCCAATCAGAACGATTAACCGAAGCACAAAACCTCATTGAATCCACAGACCAATTCCTCCACAAAAGAATTTAACTAGATCCGAACTTTGAACCTATTCATCTCCAACACCTAATCTCCATCCAGCAGTGCTTTAAAATAAGAATCCCAAAGCAGTGAACAGGATAATTGTTCTGAGAACAAAAGTATGAATCTGCTCACATCTCCCCATCCTCCAAACATCCATCTGACCAGTGGCTTTAAGACCCAATCAGATTTCTCCCTCCTCCGTACCCTGGCAACTGTCCCACTGCAACTCAGCTAGCACACTTCACCAACCAACTCACAGTGCCTTGCTCTCCTCTTTTTTGCTGTCAGCCTCTTGTTCACACCCTCCC
This sequence comes from Tachyglossus aculeatus, assembly GCF_015852505.1. Taxonomy (NCBI): domain Eukaryota; kingdom Metazoa; phylum Chordata; class Mammalia; order Monotremata; family Tachyglossidae; genus Tachyglossus; species Tachyglossus aculeatus. The sequence continues at coordinate 96,300,157 of NC_052070.1, forward strand.
TCTTACCTGGAACTCCCTCTCTCTTCATAATCAACAGACCATTTTCAAAGCTCTACTAAAAAACTCACATCTTTTCCAGGAAGCCTTATCTGACTAATCTTTCATCTCTCCACCCTGTTTCCCTCCCTAATGAGTCACTATTCACTTGAGCTCTCACCCCCAAAGCATTTAGGTACTCAATTCATCATTTTCCCACATCAGAATTTGTGTATGTCTTGTTAAACACCGTTGCTTCCCCCTACCAGTAATTTATTATAGTGATTGACACCTAGTGTTAGATTGTAAATTCCTTGAGGGCAGGGATTTTGTCTACATACTCTATGGTACTTTCTCAAGTGCTTTGTATCTTGTTCTGCACAGCATTAGGGTTCAATAAATCATCAAAAGCAGACAGCTACCATGTTCTTCTCAGTATTTCTGAGTCAGGAGCTTTACCATTTCTGGTCTTCAATTACTGGTTCACTTAGGGAAAAGAACTAAAGATATAAAATGTTGAAAAACAAATACCTTAGAACCCATCATTAACAAAGGGACTATGAAAAGTTGATTGCTAATGGTGGCCAAAATCATTTATCAACTCCTATTCCTAAATAAAATCTTTAACCCCTAGCTCTAACACCACCAATAATAGTAATAACATTTGTTAGTGTTTACTACGTCAAAGACTGTATCAAGCACTAGAGTAGACACACTACAATCTGGTCAGCCACAGTCTCTGTTCCACATGGAGTTCACAGTCTAACATGGAGGGAAAACAGATATTGAATTCCCATTTTATAGATGAGGAAACTCCTCTCAGAGAAGTTAAGGGCCTCGCCCAAAGTCATGCAGCAGGTAAGTGGCTGACTCAGAAATAGAACTCAGGACATCTGACACTCAAGCTTGTGTTCTTTACCCTATGTGATCATGGTGCCAACTTCTTATCCTAGATCTCATTTTCCTGCTGCCTGATCTTAAGTTACTTAACTTCTCTGTGCCTTGGTTTCTTCATCTGTAAAATGACAGTTAAATACCTGTTCTCCCTCCCCTTTAGACTGTGAGCCCCATTTGGGGCTGGTACTGTGTCTGATCTGCTTGTTGGACTATGTCCAACCTGATTTGCTTGTATCCACTCCAGCGCATAGTACAATGCTTGGCACATGGTGAGCACTTAAATACCATTATTATTATTCTTCCCCAGTGCTTACCAAAGTGCTTGGCCCATAGAAAGTAGTTGGCAAATACTATTATTATTATTACTACTATTGTTGTCTAAATTTGTCCTGCAGTTAATGAATGGATCTTGGAGGAAACTAACTACAATTGGTGCAGAGTCTCTAGGTATAAGAGACCCCTGATCAGATAACCAAAGTGATTGTTGAACTGGGGAAGCAATTTAATTTAGAAATTGATGTTGCAGATATCAATCACACCTCATACAATCAACTGATCATCAATTTACTGAGCCTAGTCTGCACAAGAGTACTTTATTCAGCACAGAGCACAATAGAATTACTTGACATGAACTCTGCCCTGAAGGGGCTTATAATCTATCAGAAGATGCTAGAATAATTTACAGATGGGCGAATCAAGAAGACACAGATATTGTTAACTGTTGTTTACTGTGTGTCAAGCACTGTACTAGGCACTGGGGTAAGTACAAACTGATCAGGTTGGACAGAGTTCCTGCTCCATATGGGACTCACATTTAAGTTACGTGTATATGGTTCTTAAATAATAAGGAATGCATTAGAGAGGCTATTGTTGTTGTGAATAAACATGTGGGTGCCAAAGTTCTGATGTGAAAGTTGGGGAGATATAAACTGGGTGGAAGGCAAATTAACTATGGAAGGCTTCCTGGAGGAAATGTGATTTTACAAAGGGCTTGAAAGATGGGTTGAGCTGTGGTCTGGTGAATTTGATGTGGAGGGTCCAGACAGAGAAGAATGTGAGCATGAAGCTAGATGCAGGATAGTTCAGAGTAAAGCACAGTGAGTAGACTAACTGGAGAGGAATGGCAAGGAAAAGCTGGAGCATTTGGGGGAAAAGAGTGGATATGTAGGAATTCCCTTCTTGATCCTCTACAATCTGGTACCCTCCCCCTTCATTCCACTGAGACAGCTCTTTCCAAAGTCAACAATGACTTCTTTCCTTCTTAATAGAAAGATCATTGCCTGAAAAACCAATGGTGAGGAGAGAAATAGGTGACCATTGAAAGTTTTGGAGGCTAGGGGGAAAATGGGCAGAATGGCACATTTTAAAGATGATATGGGCAGAAGAGTGAGGTAAGGACCGAAGAAGAAAAACTGGAAGCAGGAAGATGAGCCAGTGTTAATCCAGTATTCAACCAAAGATTCAACAAGTGCCTAGACCAGTGTGGTAGCCATTTGGGTAGAGAGGAAGGACCAGATTCTGGAAATTCCATGGAGGAAGAAACCAAAGATTTTGGAAAGAGGCCAAATGAATGTAGGGGTTGAAAGAAAAAGAGAATCGAAATATAATGCCAAGGCTGCGGTGGATTCAAGAGACACTGAGGATCTATGTGTTGTTAATTCTATGGAAGAGGCAGGATTTGGGGATAAATGTGAGGAGTTCAGTATAGAATTTTAGACATTAAGTTTGATGTGCTGTTGGGAGATCTTCCTAGAGATGTCCTGGAGGCAGGAGGGACTATTCATTCATTCAATCATATTTACTAAGCACTTTCTGTGTGAACAGCACCATATTAAGTGTTTGGGAGAGTACAGTATAACAATGAACAGACATTACCTACCCACAAAGAACTTACAGTCTAGAGGGGGAGACAGACATTAATATGAATAAATAGATAAGTAAATTACAGATATGTACATAAGTGCTGTGAGATTGAGTTGGAGGTGAGAGGGCAGGACTAAGGAGGTAGATTCAGGAGTCACCTGCAATAGTGACAGTTGAAGCCATGGGAGAGGATGAGCTCTACAAGAGAGCGAATGTAAAGTGAAGAGACAAGGGAACCCAGAATCTGTACTGGGTCCTCGAGGGACACCCATCGTTAGGGAGTGAGAAGAGGAGGAAGAGTCAGAGAAAGGAAAAGAGAAGTAGTAGCTGGAGATGTAAGAGCACCTCAAGAGATCTAGGCCAGTAAAACCAAAATTAGATAGCATTTACAGGATAAGCAAATGGACCACAATCTCAAAGGCAATCAGGAGGTCAAGGAGGATTAGGATAAACAATCAATGGTATTTATTGAGGGCTTACTATGTGCATCACACTGTACCAAGTATGTACATGTTAGCAGACATTCGTTACCTGCCTACAAGCTTAAATTTACAGGATAAAGTAGAACCATTTGATTTTGGAAGAAGGAATTCATCAGTGGCTTTGGAGACAGCTATCTCAGTGGGATGAAGGAGAGGGTAACCAGAATGTAGAAGATCAAGAAAAGAGTTGAAAGAGACAAAATAGAAGCCACGGGTGCATGCAACCCTTTTGAGGGGTTTAGTTAGGAATGGGAGTAGAAAGATTGGGTAGTAGCTGAGAGGTGCAGTGGGATGTCCAGAGAAGGTGTGGTTTATTTATTTATTTATTTTAGTTTAGGAAAGATATTACATGTTTGAGAGCAGGGGAAAAAGAGTCTCCGGAGAATAATAAAAATGGCAATAATAATGATGATAAGAATAATATTCATTGAGCACTCATTCTGTATCAAGCACGGCATTAATTCTGGAGTAGATACAAGATAATCAGGTCAGACACAGTCCCTGTCCACATGGGGTTCTCTGTCCAAGCAGGAGAAAGAAGAGGCATTCAATCCCCATTTTACAGATGAGGAAACACAGGCACAGAGAAGTTAATTGAGTTGGCCAAGGTCTCACAGCAGGCAAGTGGCAGAACCAGGATCAGAACTCAGAGAGGAGACGTTGAAGACAGTGGTCAGGGAGGGAAGAATCATTGGTGCAAGTCTTTGAAAAGTGAGAAAGGATATGGTAAGTGCAAAAATGTAGGGAATAGTTTTTGAAAGAGGTTAGCCCTGGGAATCAATCAAAAAATAAATCACTGATATTTACTGAGCAGTTACTGTGTGCAGAGAGCACTGTATTAAGCAGCGTGGCTCAGTAGAAAGAGCCTGGGCTTGGATGTCAGAGGTCATGGGTTCTAATCCCAGCTCTACCACTTGTCAGCTGTGTGACTTCAGGCAAGTCACTTAACTTCTCCGTGCCTCAGTTACCTCATCTGTAAAATGGGGATTAAGACTGTCTGCCCCACGTGGGACAATCCGATTACCTTGTATCTACCCCTGTGCTTAGAACAGTTCATGGCCCATAATAAGTTCTTAACAAACACCATCATTATTAAGTGCTTGGGAAAGTACAATACAGTAGAGTTGGTAGATGAAATCCCTGTACGTGAGGAGCTTACTTGGAGTCAGGCATTAAAATAGATTAGGGAAGGATGACAGAGAGAGAATTGAGTGGGAGAGAGAGGCAGGGAGGTGAAACAGATATTTTTGGGGATGCACATATTGATGGTTTGATCTTCTCAACAGTGGTTTAGATTTATTTTAGCTCAGAGAAGTCTTTATCTAGCAAGAGCCTCAAACATTGGCTATTCTTTTGAGCACTGCAAGATGCCAAAACAGATGAAGTCTTGTATCGATTTTCAAGAAAAGTGGATGAATTTATAGAATGGGATTGAAGAAGCTCCATATGGAGAGAGAAGGTCAAAGGTTCACAGTGGTGTTCAAAAGGAATTTACCTGCTAGGAAGAAAAGAAGGCTGCTGCTCAACCTAAGCCAGACAAATTATTACTCAAGTTGAAAAATCACTACCTCAGTCACCAGAACAGGCTTCCACCTCTGCAGCCTCCTGCTGACTCTTATAATCATACTTCAAAACATCAGTGAGGTAATGTGGTGATATCACAGTTTGAGTTATTTTAACCAAGATGAAACAGCAGTTTGGTGATGTTTAAGGATGCAGTATGTAGGATGTGAGGTTTCATTTTCCTGAGGTTCTGAATGGATCCTAATTAGAACATGTAAAAATCATAGGAAAACATGCCCAAAAACACAGGCATTGTCCATGCAACTACAATTTAGAGGAGTATAACCCCACTGAATTGTGGAGAGTTGCCTGTATGGCTCTTGACATCTTGTTGCTGTCTTCAGCCTCTGATGTGGAATTGTGAGCACAAGTCTCACTGGATGAGAAGCCTCTAGATATTGGCCTTGGGCTTGGGGGAACTAAAGAATGACTGCCTGAGGAAGCCTCACGCTGGGCACCGTTCTTCATATCAAGTCCCTGGACTCACCTCCATTAACTAAAGAATGCTCTCTGGATGAAGTTTAATCCAAATTGGGATCAAGCCCCCAGCCTCTGAGTTGGATTGTAATACCATATTTTATTCAGTGCAAGATCAGAGGTCTGTTGAAACCTCATGGAGCCAAAATAAAAGAAGACAAAGAGATTAAGTTAATCCCAGTGGAAATGAAGTCCTCTTACGTTTTTCTGAAAGAGAAAAATAAAAACTATTGGGTATTACATTTGATTCCCAGACAAAAAAAAATTCCTGCTGTTTCTAAGGGGATAAAACATATGGCTTTACAAGATATATCAATTGCCTACATTTCAATCTCTTGCCCACTTGTTTTTATCATCTTTGAGCTTTTATCACAGCTTTTCTGGTGTCATTTTGGGGAACAATAATCCTATTATCTCTGAACGAGAAGGAATAAAAGGAGGAAAAAAGAGTGGAAGGAAAGGGATAGGGTGTGGGTTAAAGAGAAAGGAAGAGAGGAAGGTGACAGAAGAGACAGACACATAGATACCCACACATTTACACACACCAATCAACCAACCAATCAATCAACTGAGAGACAAAAGGAGAAAAGGGATAAAGGAAGACTAAGCATTGTCGGGGGAGAAGTGCAAGGTCGGCCTAGGAGAAAACAGGGATTCTTCGATCTGGTTTACATTTAGTCCAACCCATTTTAAGAAAGAGCAGGCATTGTGCTAAGCCAGTTTGCCCATGAGGATCCCTGGGCCAAGCCAGACAGCCTCTGCTGAAAAACAGTATAGGTGTCCTGACATCAAATCATCTCATCAACTTTTACCTCTTCTTCACTTTGGCCTCCACCCCTTCGGCTCTGTCCTGCTGCCCTATTAACTGCTTCATCGAGTCAAAAGAACAGGTGGACAAAAGGTCCATTAACTCCAGCAGCATTCCCCAGCCTATGGCTGGCACTGAGAGGGCAGTCACACAGAAATTCATTCTAGGTCATTCATTCATTCATTCAATCGTACTTATTGAGCACTTAATGTGTGCAGAGCACTGTATTAAGTGCTTGGAAAATACAATTCAGCAACAGAGACAATCCCTACCCAACAACGGGGTCAAAGTCTAGAAGATTTCGCTGATACATTCTCCCAAAATTCAAATGTGGGAGAATTCATTGATTGAGCATGAAAGGAATGTTAAGAAATGACAAAACCTCTTAATGGGATTTTGGATTCCATACTGAGAGAATGTCCTTGGTTCCAGGCAAGGACCTGGTAACTGGAGAACTGTGGGACAGAGGACAAGAGAGACTTGGGAGCCATTTATACCTTAGACCCTATGGGTACTTCCAAGTGGCACAGGTCCAATATCACACAAATGCACTCAACCATTTCCACAGCATGACAGACTCACCACTTTTTTTAGCCAAAAATACTCATTTCCATTGAGAAACAGAGACTCCCATGCCACTTTCAGTCTGAGAGGAAAACAAAATGGCCAAAGGCTCAGTGCAATCAATCAATGGTATATACTGTGTGCTTATTAAGTACAGTCTATTCTTGCTCACAAATGGCTTGCAATTTACAAAGGCCAAGGCAAATTAATTTGCTGCAAAGGCAAATTAAGCCTTTGACAGGAACATCTCTCTTTCCCCTGCCCTCAGTGAACAACTAAAGTACTATGTTTAGTGTCTTGCTGCTGCTGAGGCAGCAGTGCTTTCCAGAAGATGCTCAGGTTCTGAGAGGTCCCATTTTCAAGAGCACTGCTCATTATGGTTCACCAAGGGGCTAGGATATCTTTATACTCTTCATTCCACAGCTGAAGGAACAGGTCTTTCAACAACTCTTACAAGCAAGAATGTGATCTCATGGTCAGAAGCATTATCTTCGAATCCAATGGACTGCTCTCTGTGTGCCTGCTGCCACTGGCTGAAAGCACTCCCCAGTTATGGGGGCTGGGAACTTAGAAGTCAGGGCACTCCAGCAGATCTTCGTCATGCAGCCCCAGTGAATGGATCAGGGTGGAAGCAGGCCCACTGCACTAGACCTGGGAGGGAGGGAGAGACACATGCAGCTTCAGTCAGCCATGGTTTTCTGGTCAGCTGGAAGCAGGCCTAAGGCTGTCGAAGGCTCAGGGAACCTGTCTACCAGCTCTGTTGTATTGAACTCTCCCAACACTTAGTACAGTGTTCTGCACACAGGAAGTGGTCAATAAACACCACTGATTGATTGAGGAAAAATGACCTCACCTAAGAGCAAGGCCAGCACCACTGCCTCCCAACTGTCACCGAGGAACGCCAGAGCTACAATTCACCATTCCCAGAAAGCTTCAGTAAATATTAATCTAAATATGCTAAATGGTTGTAACCATAGTATTTACTGAGTGCCTACTGTGTGCAGAGCATATACCAAGAACTTGAGAGTGTACAATATAATAGAGTTCATAGGCTTGATCCCTGCCAATATAGGAGCTCAGAGTTTAGATGGGGAGATGGACACATAAAAAAACAAATGAATACATTGAGAAGCAGCTTGGCCTACTTACTGGATAGATCAAAGGCCTGGGAGTCCAAAGGACCTGAGTTCTAATCCCTGTTCCACCTCTTGTCTGCTGTTTGATCTTGGACAAGTCACTTCACTTCTCTGTTTCCCAGTTACCTCATCTGAAAATTGGGAATTAAGAATGTGAGCCCTATGTGAGACAGGGACTGTGTCCAACCTGATTACGTTGCTGCTAACCCAGTGCTTAGAACAGTGCCTGGCAAATAGCTGGTACTTAACAGATACCATAAAAAAAGAATTACAGGAAAGGGAAGCAATCAACTATAAGGATATGAACATAAGTTTTGTTTTGCAGGGAAGGTAGGTGCTTAGGAGAAGAACAGTTTATATCCACCTACGAGTGAGGGTACAAATGAAAATAAGATGAAGTATTTGGGAGCAGGAGTAAGTTCATAGAATTATGTACATGATGTGAAATTTCCCAAAATGCACCAAGTGAGGAGCTAAGGAAATAGTCAGCTAATAATGTTTGGCAGACATCTAGTACTGTTCTGCCAGAGAGCTTAATAGCTTTTTGACATTTGCCACTCTGCCAGGAGCAAGGCAGATAATAATATTAATTGGAGTATTTGTTGAATGCTTATTATGTGCCAGGCAGTGTATTAAGTGCTGACGTAGATATAAACATTATATAAGCAGATCAGAGCTAGTCCCTGTCCCTTACGAGACTCACAGTCTAAAATGAAGGGAGAACAGGTATCTTCACCACATTTTTACAGGACAATCCTTCAACCACTCGGTGGTATTTATTGAACACTTACTGTGTGCAGAGCACTGTACAAAGCACTTGGGAGAGTACAAGAGTTGGTAGACACAAGGAGCTTATAGTCTAGAGGGAGAGACAGACATGAATATGAAGAAATAAATTACAGATATGTACATATGTGCTGTGGGATTGAGGGTGGAGTGAATATCAAATGCTTTGAAGGTACAGATTCATGTTCCCAGGACACACAGAAAGGAGAGGGAGTTGGTGAAAATAGGGCTTAATTGGGGAAGGTCTCTTGAAGAAGATCATCAGCCTCCTCTCTGATCTCCCTTCCTCCTGTCTCTCCCCACTTCAATCTATACTTCACGCTGCTGCCCGGATCATCTCTGTGCAGAAACGCTCTTGGCATGTTATTCCCCTCCTGTAAAATCTCCAGTGGCTACCAATCAACCTACACATCAGGCAAAAACTCCTCACTCTCGGCTTCAAGGCTCTCCATCCCCTCGCCCCCACCTACCTCACCTCCCTTCTTTCCTTCTACAGCCCAGCCCGCACCCTCCGCTCCTCTGCTGCTAACCTCCTCACTGTGCCTCGTTCTCGCCTGTCCCACTGTCAACCCCCGGCCCACATCCTCCTCCTGGCCTGGAATGCCCTCCCTCCGCACATCCACCAAGCTAGCTCTCTTCCTCCCTTCAAAGCCCTACCGAGAGCTAACCTCCTCCAGGAGGCCCTCCCAGACTGAGCCCGCTCCTTCCTCTTCCCCTCCCCATCCCCCCTCCCTACCTCCTTCCCCTCCCCACAGCGCCTATATATATGTTTGTACAGATCTATTACTCTATTTTACTTTACATATTTACTATTCTATTTATTTTATTTTGTTAATATGCTTTGTTATCTGTTGCCCTCTTCTAGACTGTAAGCCCACTGTTGGGTAGGGACCGTCTCTATATTTTGCCAACTTGTACTTCCCAAGTGCTTAGTACAGTGCTCTGCACACAGTAAGAGCTCAATAAATATGATTGAATGAATGAATGAAGAAGATGTGATTTTAATAAGGCTTTGAAGGTGGGGAGAGTGGTGGTCTGGTGTAAATGGAAGGAGAATGAGTTCTAGCTCAGATAAAAAAATATAAACTGTGGCACAGAAAAGGTAAGTGACTTGCCCGAGTTCAAACAGCAAGCAAGCAATGGAGCCAGGATTAAAATCTAGGTCTCCTGACTCCCAGGCCTATGCTCTCCCTAAAGCCATGTTTCTCACAGTATAGCCATCCACTCTCTGGGAAAAAGCAATTCAAAGTTGAACTCGTAGAACAAGGACTATAATACAGCCAGAACCATAACCACTATGCCACAGTGCTCCTCTGCCAATAAAGTAACTCTAAAAATAGCAGTAGCACAGTTAGGGGGTGGAGGAAGGAGTCTCCCTGATTTAAATGGGCAGAAACCAGTGAACAAGTCATTAAAGTGGATAGAGAAGGTAGATGTAAACTCATTCTCTAGACTCTAAGTTCATCGTGGCCAAAGAAAGTGTCTACCAACTCTGTTATACTGTACTCTCCCAAGTGTTTAGTACAGTGCTTTTCATGCAGTGAGTTTCAATAAATATGATCGATTGTTCTAGTAATAATAATTATCATTATTATGGTTTAAGTACGTACTATGTGCCAGACACTGTACTAGGCGCTGACGGAAATACAAGCAAATTGGGTTGGAAATAGTCCCTGTCACACATAGGGCTCACGGTCTTAATCCCCACTTCACAGATGAGTTAACTGAGGCACAGAGAAGTAAAGTGACTTCCCAAGGCCACACAGCCGACAAGTGACAGAGCCAGGATTAGAACCCATGACCTTTCCTGACTCCCAGGCATGTTCTATTGAGAAGAGTATCCACAAATATCCCAGAAAGGGAGTGTGGACAAAGCTTATGTTCTGCTGACCTGAGAGGCTTGAATTCCCAACTAAATGCACAGGAAAATCAAAGCTATGGTTAAAGCCAGACTCCCCACATCAAATACTGATTGGATTTCTCTTCTGTCCCAATCTGGATGAACTGCCTGATGTCACACAGTTATCCTTGGAGTTGTCAGAACTTGGCCTGGTGTGTTTAATCAGATTAGAAATGTCTTTTTAATGAATTAGGTTTTTGTGCCTTCCGACCTGTGTTGAAATGTAGCAGCTCAAACAGAGACACATTGTGAGCTAGGCTTGGCACTGACTGGAGTTGCTAATTGTACTGCAACTGACTGTGCATTTCCCTGGCAGGGTGGCATGTGAGAAACGGGTCAATCTACCTTCTCTTCTCAAATTGGAGAGCCTATGGAGGGGAATTGAGTTGGGACTTGTTTCTTTTCTCATTTCTTTTGGAGGAACCAGATGATCAGCGATTACCCCGACAAAGTTCTAGTCATTTATATGCGAGTTGTCTGTTCGGCTACTGTCCTGTCTGAAGGTAATTATATGGATATTCTTTATCTAGAGTTGTCAGAAGGAGCAATGGGAAGTGAATGAGAAGGAATTGGCTCGTCCCCATGCCTGCCTGTCTCCCCAAGTCTTCCCAGAATGTGTTGCCAAGCCCCTTCTCACCCATACCAAGATATGCTCTTCCCACTCTAAGCAGCATGACTTATTGGACAGAGCGGGGGCCTAGTAGTCTGAGGATCAGGGTGTCAAACCTGGCTCTTCTAATTGCTTGCCGTGTGAGCATGGACAAGTCACTTACCTTCTCCATGCCTCAGTTTTCACAACTGTAAAATGGGGATTAAATGCCTATTCTCTCGCCTACTTACACTGCGAGCACCATGTGGGTCCAATTGGATTAACTTGTTTCTATTCCAGTGTTTAGATGGTGCTTGACACATAATAATCATAATAAAAATAATAATAATGGTATTTGTTAAGCATTTACTATGTGCCAGGCACTGTACTAAGTGCTGGGATGGACACAAACAAATTGGTTTGGACACAGTCCCTGTCCCACATGGGGCTCACAGTCTCAATCCCCATGTTACAGATGAGGTAACTGAGGCACAGAGAAGTAAAATGACTTGCCCAAGATGACACAGCAGACAAGTGGTGGAGCCAGGTTTGCTAACTACTTAATATAATAATAATAATAAAAACTCCAATCTCAGGTCCCAGAGAGGCGATCCTGGGAGATAGGAATCAGCATGGTGTAGACAATAAACCACAGACTTAGGAGTCAGGAGGTCACAGGTTCTAATCCCACCTCTGCCACTTGCCTGCTGTGTGACCTTGGGGAAGTCACTTCACTTCTCTGTGCCCTAGTTACCTCATCTGTAAAATGGGGATTGAGACTGTGAGCCCCACTAAGGGACAGGGACAGTGTCTTTCTCGATTTGCTTGAATTCACTCCAGATCTTAGTACAGTGCTTGATACATAGTAAGTACTTAACAAATGCCAAATAATATTATTATTATTAAATTACCTGACTTGGACCCTGAGGGCAACCCAAGGGAGGTCATGACACCAAAGTGAGTGGTGGGGCAGTTCTCACCTTGGCCAGTGGGAGAAACCGGATCATATAGAACAAAACTAAATAGGGGAGAGTGCAGGAATAATTCACATAGGGAGGAGAAACAAACAAAACAGGCAAGAAGGGGCAAGAATAGTTTTGGCTTAGTACAGCAGAAATTAAAGCATAAGACCCTGAGCAAAGCCATTACCAGCTCAGCCTGAAGAGCAGCATGGCCTCGTGATACAAGCATGGGCCTAGGAGTCTGAGGACCCAGGTTCCAATCCTGTCTCCGACAACTACCTGCTGTGTGATCTGGGGCAAGTCACTGAACTTCTCTGTACCTCAGTTTCCTCATCTATAAAATGGGGATTCAATGCCCTTCTCTCTCCCCCCTAGGCAGTGAGCCCAGTCGGGCTGTGTCCTACCTGATTATCCTATATCTATCACAGCATTTGGTACAGTGTTTGGCATGAGTATACATTACAAATACCACAATTATTATTGTTAGCTCAGACCAGTGGTCCATCTGCACTGGAACCACGTCTCTGAGAGTAGCATTAAGATTCCTCGAGAACCTAAGTGATGTTCACCCACCTTGGTGTCCCTAATGATTAAGACTATGCCTTCCAACATCACAAGATTATTTTTCTAAGTCCCTACCCTTTCCTCTAGTAGCCCATTAAGGAACTCTCATCTGTAACCAGAGCAAACTGTGGACGAAAGATGCTTTGACAATTAGGTGCTGAAATAAAAAATAAATTTAAAAAAAAGTGAGCCTGATGCACAGTGGATAAAACAGGGCATTGTATGATGTAGCCATGACGTTATCTCCCTTTTTACTTAACACCAGCCAGGTCTTGAGTAAAGAGAACTATTCTCAATCTATGTGCTGAAGCAAAGAATGGCAGGTGTAGATGGTAGAGGTATAACACAACCCAGTGTGAGGGATTCTTAACCCTGCGATGAAGCTGAGGGAATCCAGTAGAGCAAGGAGTCACATTTATGTGCTCAGTGCCTCATAAGGAGTCAAGGCTGCTCTGGTGAGACTCAGGTAACCAACCTAATGAGCAGTTAATACAAGTATCCTCTGTTTTCCTTTTGGATCTCATTTCTGTTTTGCTATTTACAGACTTGGATAGATATTTCCATTCCCTTAATCTAGTGAATAATCCATCAATCAGTGGTATTTAGTGATCACTTACTGTGTGCAGAGCACTGTACTAAGTTTGGGAGAGCATGATACAACAGGGTTGGTAGACATGATCCTTGTCCAGGAGCTTTCCAGGAGCAGCCTATCTATCAGAATATACACTACTGATAGATTCAGCACCAGAAAGAGGTGGGGAAGACATAAGGGGGAAAGCATTTGAAATGGGTGGCACCAAAATGGGTGGGAGCAGAAAATAATTTAATTTTTTTCTGGCTGAGTGATTTTTGAAAACAACTTACAAAGCTGGGATAAAGAACAAAGGTTTCCACCAGAATGTAAGCTCCTGAAGGACAAGGATACTGTCTACATTATTCTATCATACTATCTTACATCATACTCTCCCAAGAGCTTAGTAAGATCCTCTGCACACAGTAAGCACTCAAAAATACAAATGAAGGAATACCCACTCTACTACATTGCACTCTCCCAAGTGCTGAGTACAGTGCTCTGCACACTGTAAGCACTCAATAAATACCAATGATGGATTGTTTGACTCAGAGTTGGTAGAGATGAGACTGAGGAAAGACAATCACAGGCTCCAAGGATACCAGGCTTCCCTATGAGCTCTAGGGGCAGCTGCTCTCTCTGTCCCCTGGGGATAGAAGCAGCATGGCTCAGAGGAAAGAGCACATGCTTGGGAGTCAGAGGTCATGGGTTCTAATCCCAGCTCCACCACTTGTCAGCTGTGTGACTTTGGACAAGTCACTTAATCTCTCTGTGCCTCAGTTTCCTCATTTGGAAAATGGGGACTAAGACTGTGAGCCCCATGTGGGACAACCTGATTACCTTCTATCCCCCCAGCACTTAAAACAGTGCTTGTCATATAGTAAGTGCTTAAATGCCATTATTATTATTATTATTATTATTATTATTATTATTATTATTATAGAGAAAGGGAAAGGGAGGACTACAGCAGGGAGGATTTAGGTCAGACTTTAGGGAGGACTTCCAACTGCAAAGGTTGTGAGCAGTGATGGTAGAAGGGAGAACTGTCCTAAGCTTCAAACCAAGTGGAGTCTAGCCCTGATTTAGAGCAGTAGCACTGGGTCTTTTCAAGCCTCAGTTCTGTGAACTGTGGAGGCAGGCTCACAGAGCTAGGAGTCAGATTCCTCTTGCTTCAGAGTGCTCACACAATATTAGAGAGGACTCCTGTTCTCTCTCCCTCCCTCCAGGCTCGCATCTCCTCTCTATTTGGATGTCCTCCTGCCACCTAAAACTCAGTATGTCCAAGACTGAGCTCCTTATCTTCGTTTCCAAACCCTGTCATCTCCCTGACTTTCCCATCACTGTGGACGGCACTACCATCCTTCCCGTCTCACAAGCCCACAACCTTGGTGTCATCCTTGATTCCGCTCTCTCATTCACCCCACATATCCGATCTGTCGTCAAAGCCTGCCAGTCTCACCTTCACAACATTGCCAAGATCTACCCTTTCTTCTCCATCCAAACCACTACCACGTTAATACAATCACTCATCCTATCCCGACTGAACTTCTGCCACAGCCTCTTTTCTGACCTCCCAACCTCCTGTCTCTCAACTTCAGTCCATTCTTCACTCTGCTGCCCAGATGATCTTGCTACAGAGACGTTCTGGGAATGTCACTCCCCTCTTCAAAAATCTCCAGTGGTTTCAGCCTTTGTATCAAACAAAAACTCCTCACTATTGGCTTCAAAGCTCCCCATCACCTTGCCCCTTCTTACCTCACCTCCCTTCTCTTCTTCTACAGCCCAGCCCGCACACCTCGCTCCTCTTGTGCTAACCTCTCACTATGCCTCCATCTCACCTGTCTCACCACCGGTCCCTGGCCCATGTCCTACCTCTGGCCTGGAACGCTCTCCCTCTTCAAATCTGCCAAATCACACTTCAACCCTTCAAAGCCCTACTGAAGGCTCACCTCTTCCAAGAGGCCTTCCCAGACTAAACCCCCTTTTCCTCAGCTCCCCCTCCCCTCTGTGTCACCTTGACTCTCTCCCTTTGCTCTAACCCTTGTCCTCCCCCTAGAGCACTTGTGTATATATGTACATATTTATTTACATTAATGCCTGTTTACTTATTTTAAGTGTATATATCTATAATTCTATTTATATTGATGCCTGTTTCATTGTTTTGATGTCTATCTCCCAACCTCTAGAATGTAAGCCCCTTCTGGGCAGGGTTGTCTCTATTGCTGAATTGTACTTTCCAAGTGCTTAGTACAGTTCTCCGCACATAGTAAGTGCTCAATAAATATGATTGAATGAACGAATAAATATTATGGCTCCACCACCATTTTTATGACAAGCTTCTAGTGTTTCCACCTCATCCTGAAGCAGCATGGCCTAGTGGACAGAGCATGGGCCTGGGAGTCAGTAGGCTTGAGTTCTAATCCTGGCTCCACCACTTGCCTGCTGTGTGACCTTGGGCAAGTCACTTAACTTCTTTGTGACTCAGTTTCCTCAACTGTAAAATGTGGATTTAATCATTATGGTTTTTGTTAAGTGATAACTTATGCCAACCACTACACTAAGCACTGGGGTAGATACAAAATAATCAAGTATCACACTTGTCTTACAGTCTAAGAAGGAGAGAGAACAGGCACTAAGTTTCCATCTTGCAGATAAAGGAACTGAGGCCCAGAAAAGTTAAGTGACTTACCCAAGGTCACACAGCAGGAAAGTAGCATAGCTGGGGTTAAAACAAAGGTCTTCTGACTCCCAGGTCCATGCTCTTTCCACTAGGCCATGCTGCTTCCCAGATTTAGACTGTAAATCTAGACTGTAAGCACATCCTCTAGACTGTAAACTCACTGTGGGCAGGGAATATGTCTACCCTTTCTGTTATTTTGTTATATTGTACTCTCCCAAACACTTAGTTCAGTGCTCTGCACACAGTAAGCTCTCAATAGGATTGATTGATTTAATATCTATTCTCCTTCTGTCTTAGCCTAGGAGCCCCATATGGGGCATAGATTGTGTCTGATCAGACTACATTGTGTCAAATTCAACACTGGGCACAGTAATTGGCACAAAGTAAGTAATTAGCAAATACCAAAGTTATTATTCCTGTTTTCCAGGTTTTACATTTGTAGAAACAGTAAGGGATGAGGACTCTGTCTTAGAAACCATAATAATAATGATGGTATTTGTTAAGCATTTGCAGTGTGTCACAAGCACTCTTCTAGGAGCTGCATTCGATACAAGTTAGTCAGGTTGGACACAGTCCCAGTCCCACAAGGGGGCTCATTGTCTTAATCCCCATTTTAACAATGAGGTATCTGAGATACAGAGAAGTTAAGCCACTTGTCCAAGGTCACACAGCAGACAAGTAGCAGAGCTGGAATTAGAGCCCAAGTCCATCTGACTCCCAGCTCCATGCTCTATCCATTAGGCCATGCTGCTAGACCATGCTAAACTAGTGGGGTAGCACAACAGCAGATCAGATTTGGTTTAGAAGAGCTTATTTTCCCTCTTTCTCCTTGAGAAGGCTGCCTTGTTGGGCCACACCAGGCAAACTTTCACAGGATAAAAGTACCAGATTGGCACATGACATCATACAGTAGCACCTCCTTTACCAAAGGCAGCCAATGATGCTTTATGGCAGTGAGTCAGACCCTGGCAAGGAGTTGCATACCAGGGATGAATACTCAGACTGCCATCTCTCCACAACAAACACCCACACAGACTTGTGCAACACAACCAGTTTCACCACATGCACAAGTTGGTAGAATCATCTACTTCCCCCTTTATGGGCCCTTAGGAACCTTAATTTCTACCTAGAAAAGACCACAGGGACCTGTCTTCGCATCTTCTGCTGCTTTACCCTGGGTTGCTATCTCAATTAATCAGTGGTATTTACTGAGTGCTATGTGCAGAGCACTATATTTAGTGCTTGGGAAAAGTACAATACAACAGAAGACTGAGCCCCACATGGGACATGAACAGTGTCCATTCTGATTAACTTGTATCTAACCCTGTACTTAGTACAGTGCCTGGCACATAGAAAACACTTAATGAATACCGTAAAAAAAAAAAAAAGACATTTCAACACGAATCAGATCCTCCTTGCAGAAAGACCTCTGAACCAGCCAGTCCACAAAAGCACTAAGTCAATACATTTTGACCAGGTCTTCCTCATCTCCCAGGTTAAAGATCTGGAGGTAGCTAAATTATCATCAATCAGAAGATGGGTATTTAGTCGGCATTTACTGTGTTTCAGAGCACTGTATTAAGCAGTTGGAGAGTGCATACAATAAGTAGATATGATCTTCCCTTACAACCTAATGATCACTGTCCTCAGGGAATTTACAGTGTAGAAAATCCAGTCCTGTGGGTCATAATTTAATTTTCACTCAAATTTTTACCTTTCTTTGCTCTGCCTGAGGACTGCTGCCAACCTGTACATCCACAAAAGTAGGGGAAGGAGTGTGGCCTAGTCAAAAGAGCATAGTTCTGAGAGTCAGAGAGCCTGTATTCAAATCCCAGCTCTGCCATTTGTCTGCTTTGTGACCTTGGGCAAGTAACCTAACTTCTCAGTGTCTCAGTTACCTCATCTACAAAATGGGGATTCAAAACCTGTTCTCTCTCCTACTTAGATTGTGAGCCTGATGAGGGACAGGGGCTGTGTCTGACCTGATTAACTTGTGCTACCCCAGAACTTACTCTGTTTATTTTACTTGTACATATTTACTATTATATTTATTTTGTTAATGATGTGCATCTAGCTTTACTTCTATTTATTCTGATGACTTGACACCTGTCCACATGTTTTGTTTTGTTGTCTGTCTCCCCCTTCTAGACTGTGAGCCCATTGTTGGGTAGGGACCATCTCTATATGTTGTGAACTTATACTTCCCAAGCACTTAGTACAGTGCTCTGCACACAGTAAGCACTCTATAAATACAATTGAATGAATGAACTTAGAGCAGTGCTTGACACTTAATGGCTTAAGAAATATCATTAAAAGGCCTGTATTAAAAGTTTAAAAGAGTACAGTAAAATGGAGTTCATAGATGTGATACCTGCCATCAAGGATCTTACAGTGTCAGATTGTAACAGCTTGCAATTTCTTGCAAAACCTCTAAAATGTATTTAAGCCCATTGATTCACACTACATATAGATAACTAGCATCAAAAAAAATCCAGGACTTTGCTGATCCAGTTAATTCAGAATGAATGAAGTACTTATATGTCTCTAGTCACCAGTGTGGCTCTGCTAGGTCTATGCAGCTCAATGGCAACACTAGATTATAAGCTCCTCACTAAACTGTAAGCTTCTTGAGTATAGGAGTTTTTGCATTGCACTCTTTTGCATTGCAATCTTCCAAGCGCTTAATACAGTGCTCTGCATGCAGCAAGTTCTCAATAAATACCACTGTTTGGTTGACTGATCGACTGATTGATTGAAATAACATCCAAATACTTCTATTGGGTTGGGTTTGTCTACACTGCTAATGTGTATCATTCATTGCCATTAATAAAAAACACAAATACTCCACAAAGGAGATTAAACCAATCCGGGTTATTGGGGGTGACATGGAACAGCACTGTAATTCTAATTTAGACATTGTCTGTATTTTGAATTGTCTTGTTACTTCAAGTCATTACTGTAATGCCTTCTGAATGCAAAGAATAATAATTAATAATTGCGGTATTTGTTAAGTTCTTACTATGTACCAAGCACTGTATTAAAATCGGGATGGGTACAAAACAATCAGGAAGGACACAATCCCTGTCCTACATGATACTCACATGATGAGAAGGAGGGAGTACAGTTTTTGAAACCCCATTTTACAGATGAGGAAACAGAGGCACCGAGAAGTTAAGTGACTTGTCTACGGTCACACAGTAGACACATAGTGGAGCTGAGATTAGAACCCAGGTCTTCTGAATCCCAGAACCATATTCTTCCCACTAAGCCACATTGCTTCTCAACTATATATTTAGATGAGAACAATTATACATATTTGAGAAACAACAAGGCCTATATATAGAATAACTCTATATACAACATAAGGTACAATAATACATTGCCCACAGGTCATGGTCTGGAAACCTGGTGATGAGTGATTTCTACATACCCGTCAGATGAAGAAATCCACAGTCTTTGTAATATAAAGGCAAACATATAGAAGCTTCCAATCCACATATAGACATGATAATTTGGTTAAAATAAATGAGGCCAGCTGAGGAGAAATAATAGGTTACACACACACACACACACACACACACACACACACACAAATAGGTATTTCATTAAAAACATTAAATCGAGCCCCCATCTCCAGGTCCCAAAGATAATTAAATACACACAAATGTACTGCCTGAAATTTACTGCCAGTAATTTGCACTGTAGAAAAAATTATTCTGACAACTGGATAAGGTGCCATTTGCTCTTTACCACATGAAAATAGGCAAATTTCTTCTGACACTGCTTCATCACCTTTTAAGAGCTCAATTAATTTGCACCTTGAAGAAATCTCAAATTAACTGAGATTTTTACCTGTTAATACAATGAACGGGATTCAGGTAATCTTTCCTTAGGGGACTCTGGGTGCCTCCTTTACATATTTGAAGTAACTTCTTACCACACTTTAGTAGCTCTTTTCCTTTTTTTAAGAAACAGTTGCCTTATGTAAGTCTTTTTTTTTCCAGAAAGCGTTATCTCAAACAATGATAAACATTTATTAAGCACCAAAATTGGACTTGGCCTATCTCCTACTTAACTCTCCTCCTCCTACCTCAGCTCCTCTCCCACCTACAACCCAGCCCAGACACTTCATGCATCCAATACCAACCCACTCACTCTATCTCCAACCAGCCATCAACTCCATGTTTGCATCCTCCCTCCTTCCTGGAATTTCCTTCCGATTTATCAATCAATCAATCAATCGTATTTATTGAGCGCTTACTGTGTGCAGAGCACTGCACTAAGCGCTTGGGAAGTACAAGTTGGCAACATATAGAGACAGTTCCTACCCAACAGTGGGCTCACAGTCTAAAAGGGGGAGACAGAGAACAAAACCAAACATACTAACAAAATAAAATGAATAGAATAGATATGTACAAGTAAAATAAATAAATAGAATAATAAATATGTACAAACATATATACATATATACAGATGCTGTGGGGAAGGGAAGGAGGTAAGATGGGGGAAGGAGAGGGGGACGAGGGGGAGAGGAAGGAAGAGGCTCAGTCTGGGAAGGCCTCCTGGAGGAGGTGAGCTCTCAGTAGGTCCTTGAAGGGAGGAAGAGAGCTAGCTTGGTGGATGGGCAGAGGGAGGGCATTCCAGGCCGGGGGGTGACGTGGGCCAGGGGTCAATGGCGGGACAGGCGAGAACGAGGCACGGTGAGAGATTAGCGGAAGAGGCGCGGAGGGTGCGGGGTGGGCTGTAGAAGGAGAGAAGGGAGGTGAGGTAGGAGGGGGCGAGGTGATGGAGAGCCTTGAAGCCCAGGGTGAGGAGTTTCTGCCTGATGCACAGATTGATTGGTAGCCACTGGAGATTTTTGAGGAGGGGAGTAACATGACCAGAGCATTTCTGGACAAAGACAATCTGGGCAGCAGCATGAAGTATGGATTGAAGTGGGGACACGAGGATGGGAGATCAGAGAGAAGTCAGATGCAGTAGTCCAGACAGGATAGGATGAGAGCTTGAACGAGCTTGAACGAGCTTGAACGAGCAGGGTAGCGGTATGGATGGAGAGGAAAGGGCAGATCTTGGCAATGTTGCGGAGCTGAGACTGGCAGGTTTTGGTGATGGCTTGGACGTGGGGGGTGAATGAGAGAGCGGAGTCGAGAATGACACCAAGGTTGTGGGCTTGTGAGACGGGAAGGATGGTAGTGCCATCAACAGAGATGGGAAAGTCAGGGAGAGGGCAGGGTTTGGGAGGGAAGACAAGGAGTTCAGTCTTGGACATGTTGAGTTTTAGGTGGCGGGCAGACATCCAAATGGAGATGTCCTGAAGGCAGGAGGAGATGCGAGCCTGGAGAGAGGGGGAGAGAGCAAGGGCAGAGATGTAGATCTGGGTGTAGATCTGGGTGTCATCAGCGTAGAGATGATAGTTGAAGCCGTGGGAGCGAATGAGGTCACCAAGGGAGTGTGTGTAGATCGAGAACAGAAGGGGACCAAGCACTGAACCTTGGGGAACCCCTACAGTGATGGGATAGGAGGGGGAGGAGGAGACTGCAAAAGAGACTGAGAATGAATGACCGGAGAGATAAGAGGAGAACCAGGAGAGGACAGGGTCTGTGAAGCCAAGGTCGGATAGCATGTTGAGGAGAAGGGGGTGGTCCACAGTGTCGAAGGCAGCTGAGAGGTCAAGGAGGATTAGGATAGAGTATGAGCCGTTGGATTTGGCAAGAAGGAGGTCATTGGTGACCTTTGAGAGGGCAGTTTCCGTGGAATGTAGGGGACGTTAGCCATTTATATTTGATTTATATTATATTATAACATTATAATACAATATATAATATAATATATATTATATAATTATATAACTATATATAATTATATAATATAATCTATAGTAGAATAATATTATAATGTAATATATTCTATTTGATTTATATTTGACAGAGAACCATACTTCCCATCTTCAAAGTCCTATAAAAATCATATCTCCTCCTAGAAGCCTTCCCTGCCTAACCTCTCATCTCCCCACCCTATTTGCCCTTCTTTCTGTGTCACCTATGCACTTAGGTCTGTGCCACCTAAGTACTTTGATATTCACCCTGTCCCAACACCCATCAGGCCTATGTACATGCTTAACACTCTGCTGCTTCCCCTACCTGTAATTTATTTTAACAACTGTCTCATCCACTGAGTTGTAAGCTCTTTGAGGGAAGGGCTGGTGTCTGCCAACTCTGCTGTATTATACTCTTCTAATCACTTAGTACAATACTTTCCATGCAGTAAGAACTCACATACAATTGACTAAAAAAATAATGGTATTTGTTAAGCACTTGGTATGTGCTAGACATGGTACTATGTTGTGGGGTAGATACAAGATAATCAGATCAGACCCAGTCCATGACTCACATAGGGCTCACACTCTTAATCTCCATTTTACAGATGGGGCAACTGAGGCACAGAGAAATTAAGTGACTTGCCCAAGGTCACATAGTAGCCAAGTGGTTGGGCTGGGATTAGAACTTAGGGCCTCTGACTCCCAGGCCTGTGCTTTTTCCACTAAGCCATGATACCTCTTGATTGATTGATTGGTTACCCAAAATAAAGGTAACAATGGAACTATCAACTGCAAGAAAGGCTGTCAATACTCTCCACTGTCTTCTCTCCTTTACATTTTCTACAACCCTGGAAAAACTGGTTCGCATCCCATAAATACTGCAGATAAATGATATCCTTGACCTGGCCCTCATTCTAGCCTCAAACCATCTTCCCTTAGCCCATAAGACCTGAAGTTGTTTCAAGGGTTCTAAATGATATCTACTAGAAATAGTGACTCAGAAAACTGAGATTGTAGGAAATTTATTTGACTCTGTTTCCATCACTGCTGTTTTCCTCAGGTCCTTCTGTTGGACTCTGTACTGCTGCCAATCAAATTACAGGGACTTTAAAGTTAAGGCAGAAATATCAACATCAGTGGAGTTGGCAAGGATCTCTGACAGCCCATTCCTCCTCCCCTCCCCTTGGCGCTCACTGGCACAACAGACACTACCAACTGAATGAGTTCCTGATTTCAGAGATTTCCCCTTGGGGAGAGGGGGAGAGGGAAGAGGCACCAATAAATTCAGGGAAATTATCAATTCTAGAATCTACCATAATGTTGCACTTTGGGTAGCATAACCCAAACTCTACAACATTGATCCAGGCACTTAACAAGTCCCGCCTTCACTAATGCATCAGCCTCATCGTTGACCTCCCTGCATCCTTTCTCTCCCAACTCGTGTCTACCAACCCAATTGGATTGTACCCTCCCAGGGCTTAGAACAGTGTTCTGCATACTGTAAGCACTCAATAAATACCATTGATAAACTGATAGACTGATTCTCAAGGCAACCCTGGGGAAGCTCTTTTTATAGCCTAAAGGGGCAGAAACAGTAAATTTAGAATCTTCATGACCTCTGAACTTGGATTACAAGTTTCATGGCCCAGTAGACACTGTGCTGTTGCCATTTCCTCACAGCAATGGGGCCCATCTAGTCTTTCTCCAGTGTGACAGGGGAGCATAAGTGGCCACGGGCCTTCTGAATTTTGAGAGAATTACATTTGGGGTGGCTGTTGCCCTCTTAACCACCTCACCTGAACAGAGGGCAGTGTGAAACCTCCCCTTTTGCTTCAGAGTTACGATGCTTTTATCATACATATAGGTATTCTTGTTTATGTTGGTTTAGTCTTTTTGTTTCATCTGTCCTTTCATGTCCATTTTCATCCCTCCCTCTTCCTATTCTTAGATTGTGAGCCCCTTCAGAGCAAGTGATTGGGTCTAATTCTCATCCATATACCCTTTTCCCAGTACGGTACTTTGCTCACAGTTGGGACTTAATCAATTAATGGTATTTATTGAGTGCTTACTGTGGGTAAAGCTCTGTACTAAGCCCTTAGGTGAGCACAGTACCAAGAAGATGTTGTTCTTGACTTAATAATAATAATAATGATAATAATAATGATGGCATTTATTAAGCACTTACTATGTGCAAAGCACTGTTCTAAGCGCTAGGGATGTTGAAAGGCGATCAGGTTGTCCCACGGAGGGCTCACGGTCTTAATCTCCATTTTACAGATGAGGTAACAGGCGCAGAGAAGTTAGGTGACTTGTCCAAAGTCACACAGCTGACAATTGGCAGAGCCAGGATTTGACCCCCTGACCTCTGACTCCAAAGCCCGTGCTCTTTTCACTGAGCCATGACTCGACTTATGCTGTTGAGTCATGTCCGACCCATGGCAACATCATGGACATTCATTCAATCGTATTTATTGAGCGCTTACTGTGTGCAGAGCACTGTACTAAGTGCTTGGGAAGTACAATCTCTCCCAGAATGCCCCACCTCCATCTGCAATCATTCTGGTAGTGTGTCCATAGAATTTTCTTGGTAAAAATACAGAAGTGGTTTACCATAGCCCCTTCCGTGCAGTAAACCTGAGTCTCCGCCCTCGACTCTCTCTCATGCTGCTGTTGCCCAGCACAGGTGAGTGTTGACTTATAGCAGATTGCCTTCCATTTGCTAGCCATTGCCCAATCTAGGAATGGAAAGGATATGCCTCTTCTTGACTCTCCCTCCCATGGTCGAGACTTGTAGAGTACTGGAAACTCTCCAGGTGTGACCCTGAGAGGTGTACAAAAAAGTAGGGACTATTCTTTCCCAAAGGGAACTAATGGACTAGATGGGGAGACAGACTTTGTAATAAATTACTGACAATATGTACTTAAGTGCTGTGGGGCTGATAGAGGGGTGTACTTCAAAATGTTTAAGGGGAAGAGAACCAAGGGCATAGATGACACAAACATGAGGACTAAAACAAGTAAGTGAGGGCCTAGTCAGGGAAGGTCTTGGGCTTTGAAGATGGGGAGAGAGGTGATCTATCAGATATTAAGAGGAAGAGAGTTCCAAGCCAGAGAGAGGGCTTGGATAGGGGTTGGTGGTAAGAAAGTCAAGGTCAAGGTACAGTGAGAAGGCTGGAGTACTGAGGTTTGAGCATGGGGTTGTAGTAGGGAACCAGTGAGGTAAAGTAGAAGGGGAAGAGGTGATTAAGTGTCTTCTAATCAATAGTGAGAGGTTTTTCAAGTTGGACACAGTCCATGTCCCACATGGGGCTCACGGTCTTAATCGCCACTTTCCAGATGAGTTAACTGAGGCACAGTGAAGTGACTTGCCTGAGGTCACACAGCAGACCCGTAGCAGAGCCTGGAACTAGAACCCAGGTCCTCCTGACTCCCAGGGCTGTGCTCTATCCACTAAACCATACTGTCCTCTCACAGACCAAGACACTTTCATGATTGTGATGAGAGGGCAGTAGTTCATGTCTCAGATTTTTGAGTTGCCTCTGACTGGGTAGATTGAATAATCTGGAAAACCCTACCTCCTTGAAGATGGAGGCTGGAACAACTGGGCTCCATTCCACTTGCAAACCCTCATGCCAGTCATGACCTAAATCCATTGAAAGGCTTACAAAGAGAACGTACAAAGGAGATGGTTGCTAGCAGCCAAAATCGACTGAATGAGGTACCCCCGGAAACAAAAGTCACAAAGCGAGTTCGTGGGATTTTCAGCTTCTTTTCTGAGTCCCTCAACCTCTTCTTTACCCACTGCATTTCCTGGAAACCCGTTGATCTTTGAGCTAGTAAGGAAAGCCCAATGGAATCTGCTCTTTTCTCTAAAACCCAAGAGTTTCCAACAGAGTTGGCAGCTCTACCAACCTAATCCAGCCCCCGCTTTCAGGAGTGAATGAGAACTGGGACCAGGAAGCTATAGAAGCCAAGCAGTGATCCCTGTTGATCATTTTCTGGGTAGGCACCAATTCTCCCATGTCAATGACCCGGAGTCAAAAGATTCATTAAGGCTCAGTGAGTTGATTAATCTGTGAGAAAAACAAACAACTTGTCCCAAGGTTTTGGTCAAGAAAAAAGGAAAGCAGAGGCTTGTGGTTAAATAGGTCTGGTTATATACTAGTAACCACTCCAAGGAGATTCAGGAACTTTAAGAATCAGCAATAAATATGAAGTTTAAAGTCAGATTGCAATTTCTCAGGAAGAACAGATGAGTCAGTCAACATGAGAAGTAGTGTGACTTAGTAGTAGAAGCATGGGCCTGAGAATCAGAGGACCTGAGTTCTAATCCTGACTCCACCACTTACCAACTATGGGATCTTGAGCAAGTCACTTAACTTCTCTGTACCTCAGTTTCCTCAACTGTAAAATGAGGAGTTAATGTGTGTTCTCCCTCCTACTTAGACTGATCCACAGGTGGGGCAAGGACAGTGCCTGACCTGATTAACTTGTATCTACCCCAGTGCTTAGAAGAGTGCTTGACACAAGTGCTTAACAAATGCCATAAAAAAGAGAAACCATGATTCTCTATGTGGTTCCATGGATTTGTGAGAGGCTTGGGCTTGTTTTTCAATTTTCAAATACAAATCCTCCCATCCACAGCCCACTAAGTCCCACTCCTGGATTCATCCTTTTTAGCTGATCAAGGTCAGTGGTTCAGTCAGGACCCTTTCCTTCCAGAACTGATACCTCAGGCTTCTTAGCCTCAAAAGACACCAATTTCAGTGGAATATTCCACTGTAAGATGATCCTGGGAGAGAAAGGAACTGTACCTACAGAAAGCCCAACTGTTAGTGACCCAGAGAAAAAAAATCCAGCTAGCTTGGAGATCAGCTACTACAGTGAGTCTGAGGAAGCCTGGGACCCCAAAATTCAAACTCCTCAATAGGAGAGCTGAGCAGTGTCTGCTTACGCAGGTGTGAGAGAGAGAGTACACGTAATAATGAAGACCACACCAGAACTAAAGCAAACGCTCAAGCTCTGTTTACTCAGCTTTCATTCTACTTCTACTTGGGTAAAGGTCAGAGAAAGTATAGATTATAACAGGGCCTCTGCAAAATAGCATCACATAAAAGGCAGAGACTAATCTGTGATGTTGTCTGTCCTCGGGCATCCAACTGCCATTGCCCTTTCCCAGATGAATCTGACTAGTCCTCAGTGGCCAAAAAGTCCCTAGTGACCAGTGCTAGAGTGATATCACTATCACTGGATGCCCCAGTCCAGTACAAGTCCATTTCATCCATGTGGTAGTTTAGCTGTCAACACCAAGTGGCAAACTCGTTCTTCTGAGTCCTGTTGGGAGTGTGTTTAATATGAAGGGAGAATATGACTCGGCTGGGACCCAGGCCTTACGGCAGCTGGAAAAGCATCCTGACATTCCAAAAACAAGATCCAAATGTCCTGGGCTCTAAGTCAGCCAACTGCTGGGTAAATAATTCTTGTCCCTTTGGCCTATGTGGTCCAGGCAAATTTGAGTAAGCGAAGCATAAAGGGTGAAGACACATAGGAATTAGGGCTGCCTAGTCCAGCATGGCTAGGCCATAGGGTTACATTGGAGACAGATTCATAGTCTTCTGCACTGTCGGGAATACTTTCCAAACCTCTTGATGGCTATCCAAGTCAATTATCTGGCTAGAGAAGCAGCAAGGCCTAGTTGATAGAGCATGGGCCTAAGAGTCAGAAGGACCTGGGTTCTAATCTCCATTCTGCCACTCATCTATGTGGCCTTGGGCAGGTCATTTAGCTTCTCTGTGCCTCAGTTCCCCCTACTGGAAAATTGGGATTAAGACTGTGAGCCCCATGTGGGACTGTGTCTACCGGTGCTTAAAACAGTGCCTGGAACATAGTAAGTACTTAACAAATATCCAAAAAAAAAAAAAAATCAGTGGGTCCCAAAACACACTTAGATCTCAACTACACAGAAATTCCATGCAAATATAATTGTCTTGTTTGAAATGCTGATGTAATGGAGGTGTTCAGAGGCTTACATTATCCTCAGAGAACCAGCTTCAGAATGGTTCATACCCCCAGTTTGTAAGAAGCAGCTTAAAGGAAAAAGCTGGAGTCATGAGACTCTCTTGACCCCACCTCACCTTCTAGTTATCATCCCATATCCCTCCTACCATTCCTTTCCAAACTCCTTGAACGAGTTGTCTACACTTGCTGCCTAGAATTCCTCAATAACAACTCTCTCCTCGACCCCCTCCAGTCTGGCTTCCGTCCCCTACGTTCCACGGAAACTGCCCTCTCAAAGGTCACCAATGACCTCCTGCTTGCCAAATCCAACGGCTCCTACTCTGTCCTAATCCTCCTCGACCTCTCAGCTGCCTTTGACACTGTGGACCACCCCCTTCTTCTCAACACGCTATCTGACCTTGGCTTCACATACTCCGTCCTCTCCTGGTTCTCCTCTTACCTCTCCGGTCGTTCTTTCTCAGTCTCTTTTGCAGGCTCCTCCTCCCCCTCTCATTCTCTCACTGTGGGGGTTCCCCAAGGTTCGGTGCTTGGTCCCCTTCTGTTCTCAATCTACACGCACTCCCTTGGTGACCTCATTCGCTCCCACGGCTTCAACTATCATCTCTACGCTGATGACACCCAGATCTACATCTCTGCCCCTGCTCTCTCCCCCTCTCTCCAGGCTCACATCTCCTCCTGCCTTCAGGACATCTCCATTTGGATGTCTGCCCACCACCTAAAGCTCAACATGTCGAAGACTGAACTCCTTATCTTCCCTCCCAAACCTTGCCCTCTCCCTGACTTTCCCATCTCTGTTGACGGCACTACCATCCTTCCCGTCTCACAAGGCCGCAACCTTGGTGTCATCCTCGACTCCGCTCTCTCATTCACCCCTCACATCCAAGCCGTGACCAAAACCTGCCGGTCTCAGCTCCACAACATTGCCAAGATCCGCCCTTTCCTCTCCATCCCAACCGCTACCCTGCTCATTGAAGCTCTCATCCTATCCCGTCTGGACTACTGCATCAGCCTTCTCTCTGATCTCCCATCCTCGTGCCTCTCTCCACTTCAATCCATACTTCATGCTGCTGCCCGGATTATCTTTGTCCAGAAACACTCTGGGCATATCATTCCCCTCCTCAAAACTCTCCAGTGGCTACCAATCAATCTGCGCATCAGGCAGAAACTCCTCACCCTGGGCTTCAAGGCTCTCCATCACCTCGCCCCCTCCTACCTCACCTCCCTTCTCTCCTTCTACAGCCCAGTCCGCACCCTCCGCTCCTCCACCGCTGATCTCCTCACCGTACCTCGCTCTCGCCTGTCCCGCCATCGACCCCCGGCCCACGTCATCCCCCAGGCCTGGAATGCCCTCCCTCTGCCCATCCGCCAAGCTAGCTCTCTTCCTCCCTTCAAGGCCCTACTGAGAGCTCACCTCCTCCAGGAGGCCTTCCCAGACTGAGCCCCTTCCTTCCTCTCCCCCTCGTCCCCCTCTCCAACCCCCCATCTTACCTCTCTCCCTTCCCCACAGCACCTGTATATATGTATATATGTTTGTACATATTTTTTTACTTTATTTAATTTATTTGTACATATCTATTCTATTTATTTTATTTTGTTAGTATGTTTGGTTTTGTTCTCTGTCTCCCCCTTTTAGACTGTGAGCCCACTGTTGGGTAGGGACTGTCTCTATATGTTGCCAATTTGTACTTCCCAAGCGCTTAGTACAGTGCTCTGCACATAGTAAGCGCTCAATAAATACGATTGATGATGATGATGATGATGATGATGATGAGATCTGAGTTCTATTTCTGGCTCCATCATTAACTAAAAGGGTGATATAAGCATGTCACTTCCATCTGCCAGGGCCTTACCACCTGTAAAATGGGTAGAACACACTATAGATCCCTTCTGTTTCAAACTTTTGTGGATGAGATTTTGGTGGTGTTTCTTTGGGAAAAGGGGAATCTTTCGGTAAGGAAATTTCTAATGAAAGCTATGTTTGTAGACCCAAATTTGTGAGGGGCACACCTAGCTGTAAGCCCCCAGGCTAATGTTTGCAGAGATACTGGGAAGGCAGCTCTAGTATTTCTGGAGCCAGATACCTATAATTCTGCTATGGAGCCCAACTGATCTACAATAGCATATCAGGCTTTCCAGCCCTCAGCTCCCCTTTGGCCCTGGTGGATCTCATATAGTGTCCAGAGTCCAAACAGGGCAGGCTGTTGGGCAGGTTCTCAACATGGGGTTAGGAGTCAGAAGACGTGGGTTCTAATCCCAGCTCCAGCACTTGTCTGCTGTGTGACCTTGGGCAAACCACTTAACTTCTCTGTGCCTCAGTTACCTCACCTGTAAAATAGGGATTAAGACTGTGAGCCCCATACCCCTCCCCATCCCCCTGCCCTACCTCCTTCCTCTCCCCACCACACCTGTATATGTTTGTACAGATTTATTACTCTATTTATTTTACTTGTACATATTTACTATTCTATTCATTTTATTTTGTTAAAATGTTTTGTTTTGTTGTCTGTCTCCCCCTTCTAGACTGTGAGCCCATTGTTGGGTAGGGACCATCTCTATATGTTGCCAACTTGTACTTCCCAAGCACTTAGTACAGCGCTCTGCACACAGTAAGTGCTCAATAAATACAATTGAATGAATGAATGTGGGACAACCTGATTGCCTTGTATCTACCCCAGTGCTAGAACAGTGCTTGGCACATAGGAAGCACTTAAATACCATTATTATTATTATTATTATTATTATTATTATTATTATTATTATTAAAAAGCCACAGTCTTAAGGGGAAAAAATATCAGTCTCCAAAACACTACGCAGGTGCTAGAGAATCCCAAATCTCCCTGTGATAATATTCATTAAGGGCTTACTATGTGCCAAGCACTGTATTGCCAAGCACTCCCCATTCTAGGCTGAGCCTGTTATTGGGTAAGGACCACCTCTATATGTTGCCAACTTGTACTTCCCAAGCACTTGGTACAGTGCTCTGCACACAGTATGTGCTCAATAAATACGATTGAATGAATGAATGAATGTATTCCATGCTGAGGAAGATGCAAAATAATCAGGTCAAACACTCCATGTCCTACATTAAGCGGGAGGGTGAACAGGAATGTAATCCCCATTTTACAGATGAGGCCCAGAGAATATAAAGAGGCTGCAAACTTCCTGAGGGCAGAAATTAGTTCTACCAACGATATTGCATTGTACTTTCCCAAGTGAGCTCTTGTAGTTTCCTAGGTGAGTTCAGTGTTCTGCCCAAGACAGGCAAATATTAAATATCATTTATTGATTTAATAATTGGTCAAATGATTTTCCAAAGATCACAATGCAGGCAGGTGGCAGAGCCAGGATTAGAACACAGGTACTCTGACTTCTAGGCCCATGCTCTTTCCACTAGGCCAAGCTGCTTCTCTGGCTAGAAAACTGGGTTCTTAAGACCACTGAGTAATAGGAGTTCTGCAAAAAGAGACCCAAATTGGTAATAGCTTGCCCCTGACAAACTCATTCACTACCTGTGAGGTGCTTTGAGCTCAGTGGAGAAAAGTGAAATTATTTAAAAACAGTTACAGTATTGGATAACCCAGCAACTGTTGTATACTGAACTGAAAGGAGGCACACACAAGCAGTGAGGCCAAAACAGATCAACACATCAATGATTTTTATTGGGCACTTATTTCAGCAGAACACTGTACTAAGTACTTAGGAGAGTGAAATAGAGTTAATAGACACGATCCCAGCCCACAAGGATCTTACTATATAGCTGGGGAGACAGATGCTAAAAGGAACTACAGGTAGGAAAGCAATAGAGTTTAAAGAGAAGCAGTGTAGCTTAGTAATAATAATAATAACAATAATAATAATGTTGGTACTTATGTGCTTACTATGTGCCAAACACTGTTCTAAGCACTGGGGTAGATAGAAGGCAATTAGGTTGTCCCACATGGGGCTCACAGTCTTAATCCCCATTTTACAGATAAGGGAACTGAGGCACAGAGAAGTTAAGTGACTTGCCCAAAGTCACACTGCTGACAAGTGGCGGAGCCAGGATTAGAACCCACAACCTCTGACTCCCAAGCCCCTGCTCTTTCCACTAAGCCACGCACAGCACTTGGAGAGTATAATTCAGCAGAAATAGCAGACACGTTCCCTTCCCATAACATTCTTCCAAGAATGCTGTATCGTATAACATCTCAAAGTAGTATTTGGCTCCACCAGGACAATCAATCAATCAATCATATTTATTGAGTGCTTACTGTGTGCAGAGCACTGTACTAAGCGCTTGGGAAGTACAAGTTGGCAACATATAGAGACAGTCCCTACCCAACAGTGGGCTCACAGTCTAAAAGGGGGAGACAGAGAACAAAACCAAACATACTAACAAAATAAATAGAATAGATATGTACAAGTAAAATAAATAAATAAATAAATAAATAGAATAATAAATATGTACAAACATATATGCATATATACAGGTGCTGTGGGGAAGGGAAGGAGGTAAGATGGGGGGATGGAGAGGGGGACGAGGGGGAGAGGAAGGAAGGGGCTCAGTCTGGGAAGGCCTAGACTAGATTCTGACTGAATTTATCTGAGACCATACCTACTTACCTACCTACCATACATAGCTTAGTGGATGAAGAACTAATAGGATAGGCCTGGGAATCTTTCTGACCTGGGTTCTCATCCCAGCTCTGCCACTTGTCTGCTATGAGACTTTGAGCAAGTAATAAATTCTCTGTGTCTCAATTACCTCATCTTTAAAATGAGGATTAAGACTGTGAGACTCATGTGGAACAGGGATACCCCAGCTCTTCATACAGTACCTGGCACATGGCAAGTGATTGCCCAATAGCAAAATTATTTTTATTATTAAGATATGTACACAAGTGCTATGTGTGTGATAGGGATGGGAAGGGAATGAGTGCTTAGATACAGACATTCTGAATTGTAGATAGAGGAAGGAAACCAGATGGGGAGGTGGGAGATTAATCAGAGAATGCCTCCAGGAGGATATACTTTCAGAAGGCCCTCTATGCTGAATAAAAAGTTTTGGGAAAATGATCTGAGCAGCAGGGTTAAGTATGGACAGGAGAGGGGGAGAGACTGGAGTCAGGAAGGCCAGCGAGGAGGCCAATTCAGAAGTTAGGTTGAGATTTTCCAATGCTTGGCCCAATATGATGGCAGTTCAGAGAGGAAGGGATGGATTCTGGAAAGATAGTGATGGGGAAATTGACAGGATTTGATTGACTGAAATGGCAGTTGAGAGAGAGAGATAATGCCAAGGTTGTGGGCTTGAGAGACAGAGAGGATGGTGGTGGTGTGAGCAGTGGTGGGAAAATTAGAAAGAGGAAACGATTTGGGAGGGAAGTTGTGGAGTTCGGTTTCAGACACATCAAGTTTGAGGTGTGACTGGGACATTCAAGTAGAGACATTCAAATAGAGATGCCCTGAAGGCAGGAGATGTGAGGAAAAGGAGATAGCAGCAGGGCCTGGTGGAATGAACACAGGCTTGGGAGTCAGAGGACATGGATTCTAGTCCCAACTCCACCATGTGTCTGCTATATGACCCTGGGCAAGTCATTTCACTTCTCTGTGGTTCAGTTACTTCATCTCTAAGGGCAGTGACAATGGACAGGTTTCTGATGCAGATTTCAGTTCTGGAGAAGGCATCATCCTGTATCTCTAAAGAACTCATTCCCAGGACATTTATAGCTCCCCACAAAACCACCCGCTTGTTGCCTAATATGACCAGTTTCCGTGACTCCGTGGTTGCTCTTGCTATTTCCTCTCCAGCTGCCTTTTATTTCCTAAAGGCTCCTTTGGCCAGCAAAGCAGCAACAAATTTTTTTTTCTCTCCTATTCATATCCTCTTTGCCGACCCACCATCCAGACTTACCTTTGAAAGTATAAGGTAGATACTAATGATGCTCTCCAAAGTAATTCACTTTCAGACATCCTGCATCCTAAATCAATCTTGGATTTATTCAAAACTCAATAATAATGGTTTTATTTAAGCACCTACTTTGAGTCAAGCTCTACACTTTGTAGTGGGTAGAAACAAGATAACCAGTCTGGTCCAGTCCCTGTCCCCCATGGGACACACGGTTTTAGCAGGAAGGGAGAACAGACATTTAATCCCACCTTTACAGATGAGGAAACCAAGGCTCAGAGAAGTTAAGGGACTTGCCCAAGGTCACAGGGCAGGCAAGTGGTGGAACAAAGATTAGTCCTCTGACTCCCAGACCCTTTTTGTTCCGGCTAGGACAGGCTGCTTTATTCAAAACAAATGGAGAGGGCTAACTTGGCTAATCTTTCCATTCTGTTGGCTTCCATGATCATTCCACATGCAATGAGGATAAAGCTGGGAGACATTCATATGGACTCCACACTGTTCGGCTTAAGTAGCCTATAATAGCCAGTAGCAGCTGTATCAATTTGGAATGCCTCACCTACTGCAAAACACATTGACCCCAGCTGGAGAATGAGTGTTAGCTTGGGCCCCAACCAAAAGACTCTTTCTTTTCCCTTTCCCACCCTCCCCATGTTTAAGATTAATTTTTGGTCTCCATCATTCAGGAGCCTGACTTGAAAGATTTTCCCAAACTGCTTCAGTCAGCACATCTGTGTGTTCCCCCCACCACCACTATGTAATATAAAATATAATATATTTTGGAAGCCTTATCCTGTGTCCTGAATTCAGCCTGGTTGCCTTTCTCTTCCTCCAGAGTAAAAAAGCCTAAATGAAAGCCTCAGATGAAGGACATGGGTGGGAGGAGTTTTACAGTGAAGAAAGATTTATTTATCTATCAATGGTATTAATAGAGTGAAATCCCTGCTCTACCATTTGAGTTTTGTGGGACCTAGGTGGGTCAATTAACTTCTCTGTGCCTCAGTTTCTTCATTTATAAAATGAGGATTTGATGCTTATTGTCCCTCCCCCTTAAATGGTGAGCCCCATGTGGGACAGACCTGATTATCTTGTGTCTACCCCAGCATTTAGTTCAGTGCTTGGTGCATAGTAAGTGCTTAAATGCCATTACTGGAACCCACGAAATTATGATTTTGCTCTTTAGAGATCAGCAATAATTACCTCCCAAAACGTCCCAGCCACCTCAGAACAGCAGAGAAGCAGTTCTGACTGATGCAGCACAGCTGAAAAGATGGGCCTGATCTAAAATGAAATGTGAAGAGTCAGGAAAACACCACCTCACAATTAGAGTCCAAATCTTAGGTAACTGATGCAGGCTCTTACAATGCACTCAGCTGCTCCCATCCCCAGATTGAAAAGAAAATGGCCCTCAGAAAACATCTATTTCTAAGGCAGCTGTTGATCCGGGGAGGCATAGGGAGGAGAAGGGCCTGAGATTTTCTTTCCCACTCATTCACCCAGCCAGGTGAAAGGCTGCTCATTCCTCTGCAGCCCACTCCACCCCCACACCAACATCTGCTTGAGAAAGTGGGGTGGGAACAAAAAAAAAAAACCAAAAAGAGGAAGAGAACAGCTTGGGCCTTCAGGTTAGAAGGGCAGGCATTTCCCACCAGGGAGTCCCCCTTTCAGCTGCAGACAACTGCTGCATTTCACATTTCAATGGGAACGAGGGGAGGGAGAGCAGGAAGTAGAGGCCTCAAAGAGCCCACATAAAGGGACCTGAATTGGTAGAGGAAGACAAAAAGAATCTGCATAATTCTGCTGCTGGTTCTTTCCTTTTCTTTTTTCTCCCAAAAAGAACTCCCTCTCTCCCACATGGGACAGACCATAGCTCTCCCCTCTTTCAAATCCCTCCTCCTCCTCCAATAAGCTTTCCCTGATTGATTTCCCAGCCTCATGAGCTGGATCATCCTTTCAGCCAACTCTAGCACTTAGGAATTTATTTACATCCACCTTAGCACTCATGTATATATTTCTGCTCAATTTATTTTGACCTCTCTAGTTATAAATATTTTTATTTGTCTCCCCTGTTGGATTTTTGTGGACAAGGGTTGTGTCCCTTCTTTATTTAGTATTTTCCAAGAACCTACTAATCAGTGATGTATTTTGAACACTTACCATGTGCAGAACCCTGTATTTAGTGCTTGGGAGAGTAAAATGGAGTTGGTAGAAACTATTCCTGCCCTCAAGGAGCTTACAGTCCAGTGCAATGTGTGGCAGTTAATGGGTGCTCAATACATACTACTACAACTACAAAGATGGAGCATTCAGGAGAACAGAAGGCATTGTCAAGTGTATAAAGGTCACTTGGATAGCCTGGAGGAATAGCAGAAGAGGTGATGTTTATAACTGGAAAAATCTGTGAGATATTGATTCTTAAGGCATTCACAAAGGATTTATAAGCAGCAGCATGTCTTAGTGGATAGAGCACGGGCCTGGGTGTCAGAAGGATCTGGGTTCTAATTCTGGCTCTGCCACTTGTCTACTGTGTGACCTTGGGCACTTAACTTCTGTGCCTCAGTTAACTCATCTGTAAAATGGGGATTAAGACTGTGAACTCTATGTAGGATATGGACTGTGTCCAATCTGATTATCTTGTAAATGCCCCAGCGTTTAGTGCAGTCAGTTACTCATATTTATTGAGTGCTTCCTGTGTGCAGAGCCCTGTACTAGTATTCTGCCTAGCACATAGGAAGTGCTTACCAAATACCATTTTAAAAAAATATTTCTTGAGACATAGGGATTCAATTTCTACACCTAAAAATAAAGACCATTACTACAGTTACCCTCTCCATCCCTCCCATCTTACCTCCTTCCCTTCCCCACACCACCTGTATATATGCATATATGTTTGTACATATTTTTTTTACTCTATTTATTTATTTTATTTGTACATATCTATTCTATTTATTTTATTTTGTTAGTATGTTTGGTTTTGTTCTTTGTCTCCCCCTTTTAGACTGTGAGCCCACTGTTGGGTAGGGACTGTCTCTATATGTTGCCAATTTGTACTTCCCAAGCACTTAGTACAGTGCTCTGCACATAGTAAGCGCTCAATAAATACGATTGATGATGATGATGATACAGTTCTAAACCAATTCTTCAAGTGTGGAACAGTGCTTTGCACATAGTAAGCACTTAATAAATGTCATCATTATTATTATTAACTTCATTTATTCAATCGTATTTATTGAGCACTTACTGTGTGCAGAGCACTGTACTAAGCACTTGGAAAGTACAATTCGGCAACAGATACAGTCCCTACCCAACAATGGGCTCACAGTCTAGAAAATAATGGTATTTGCTAAGCACTTACTATGTGCCAAGCACTATTCTAAGCACTGGGGGAGATGTAAGGTCATCAGGTTGTCCCAAGTGGGGCTCACAGTCTTAATCCCCATTTTATGGATGAGGTAACCAAAGCACAGAGAAGTTAAGTGACTTGCCCAAAGTCACACAGCTGACAAGTGGTGGAGCCGGGATTAAAACTCACAACCTTCTACTCCCAAGCCCATGCTCTTTCCACTAAGCCACACCGCTTAGATGATAGATAGAATAGATAGATAGATGATATGCCAGGCTCAGTGGAAAGAGCCTGGGCTTTGGAGTCAGAGGTCATGCGTTCAAATCCCAGCTCTGTCAGTTGTCAGCTGTGTGACTTTGGGCAAGTCACTTCACTTCTCTGTGCCTCAGTTACCTCATCTGTAAAATGGGGATTGACTGTGAGCCCCACACGGGACAACCTGATCACCTTGTATCCCCCCAGCGCTTAGAACAGTGCTTTGCACATAGTAAGCGCTTAATAAATGCCATTGTTATTATTATTATATGCTATCTGGTAAATTCAAACACCTGCAAATGCGGCAAAGAAACAGAGTAAGAATAATGTTACCATGTAGATTAAATCAAGAGTACAGTCCTGTGCCTTTTTCTTTCTTTTCATTGTTTCCCCAAGTGTCTTTCACAGCATTCTGAATTGAGGAGGAGGAGGAGGAGGATGGAAGAAGAGGAGAGAGGAGGATGGAAGAAAGGGAGAGAGGAGGAGGGTGGGGGAGGAAGAGATTGGTGGAAGAGTGGAGAAGGAGGAGGAGGGTGAAGAAGAAAGAGGAGTAGGAGAAACAGATTCAGAGAGATTGAACATCTTACTTGAAATCACACAGAATCTCAATCAATCGTATTTATTGCGTGCTTACTGTGTGCAGAGCACTGTACTAAGCGCTTGGGAAGTACAAATTGGCAACATATAGAGACAGCCCCTACCCAACAGTGGGCTCACAGTCTAAAAGGGGGAGACAGAGAACAAAACCAAACATACTAACAAAATAAAATAGAATAGATATGTACAAGTAAAATAAATATGTACAAACATATATACATATATACAGGTGCTGTGGGGAAAGGAAGGAAATAAGATGGGGGGATAGAGAGGGGGACAAGGGGGAGAGGAAGGAAGAGGCTCAGTCTGGGAAGGCCTCCTGGAGGAGGTGAGCTCTCAGTAGGGCCTTGAAGGGAGGAAGAGGGCTAGCTTGGTGGATGGGCAGAGGGAGGGCATTCCAGGCCCGGGGAATGATGTGGGCCGGGGGTCGATGGCAGGACAGGCGAGAACGAGGCACGGTGAGGAGATTAGCAGCAGAGGAGCGGAGGGTGTGGAGTGGGCTGTAGAAGGAGAGAAGGGAGGTGAGGTAGGAGGGGGCGAGGTGATGGAGAGCCTTGAAGCCCAGCGTGAGGAGTTTCTGCCTGATGTGCAGATTGATTGGTAGCCACTGGAGATTTTTGAGGAGGGGAGTAACATGCCCAGACCGTTTCTGGGCAAAGACAATCCAGGCAGCAGCATGAAGTATGGATTGAAGTGGGGAGAGACACGAGGAAGGGAGATCAGAGAGAAGGCTGATGCTGTAGTCCAGATGGGATAGGATGAGAGCTTGAACGAGTAGGGTAGCGGTTTGGATGGAGAGGAAAGGGCGGATTTTGGCAATGTTGTGGAACTGAGACCGGCAGGTTTTGGTGATGGCTTGGATGTGGGGGGTGAATGAGAGAGCGGAGTCGAGGATGACACCAAGGTTGTGGGCTTGTGAGACGGGAAGAATGGTAGTGCCGTCAACAGAGATGGGAAAGTCAGATAGAGGGCAGGGTTTGGGAGGGAAGACAAGGAGTTCAGTCTTGGACATGTTGAGTTTTAGGTGGTGGGCAGACATTCAGATGGAGATGGCCTGGAGAGAGGGGGAGAGAGCAGGGGCAGAGATGTAGATCTGGGTGTCATCAGCGTAGAGATGATAGTTGAAGCCGTGGGAGTGAATGAGGTCACCAAGGGAGTGA
Organism: Tachyglossus aculeatus; assembly: GCF_015852505.1. Lineage (NCBI taxonomy): Eukaryota > Metazoa > Chordata > Mammalia > Monotremata > Tachyglossidae > Tachyglossus > Tachyglossus aculeatus. The sequence continues at coordinate 96,339,050 of NC_052070.1, forward strand.
GTGTAGATCGAGAACAGAAGGGGACCAAGCACTGAACCTTGGGGAACCCCCACAGTAAAGGGATGGGAGGGGGAGGAGGAGCCTGCAAAAGAGACTGAGAATGAACAACTGGAGAGATAAGAGGAGAACCAGGAGAGGACAGAGTCTGTGAAGCCAAGGTCGGATAGCGTGTTGAGGAGAAGGGGGTGGTCCACAGTGTTGAAGGCAGCTGAGAGGTCGAGGAGGATTAGGATAGAGTAGGAGCCGTTGGATTTGGCAAGCAGGAGGTCATTGGTGAGCTTTGAGAGGGCAGTTCCCGGGGAATGTAGGGGATGGAAGCCAGACTGGAGGGGGTCGAGGAGAGAGTTGGTGTTGAGGAATTCGAGGCAGTGCATGTAGACAACTCGTTCAAGGAGTTTGGAAAGGAATAGTAGGAGGGATATGGGGTGATAACTAGAAGGTGAGGTGGGGTCAAGAGAGGGTTTTTTTAGGATGGGAGAGACATGGGCATGTTTGAAGGCAGAGGGGAAGGAATCAATCAATGAATCAATCAATCGTATTTATTGAGCGCTTACTGTGTGCAGAGCACTGTACTAAGCGCTTGGGAAGTACAAATCGGCAACACACAGAGACAGTCCCTACCCAACAGTGGGCTCACAGTCTAGAAGGGGGAGACAGAGAACAAAACCAAACATACTAACAAAATGAAATAAATAGAATAGATATGTACAAGATAGAGTAATAAATATGTACAAACATATATACATATATACAGGTGCTGTGGGGAAGGGAAGGAGGTAAGATGGTGGGGATGGAGAGGGGGACAAGAGGGAGAGTAAGGAAGGGGCTCAGTCTGGGAAGGCCTCCTGGAGGAGGTGAGCTCTTAGTAGGGCCTTGAAGGGAGGAAGAGAGCTAACTTGGCAGATGTGCGGAGGGAGGGCATTCCAGGCCCGGGGGATGATGTGGGCTGGGGGTCGATGGCGGGACAGGCGTGAATGAGGCACACTGAGGAGATTAGCAGCAGAGGAGCGGAGGGTGCAGGCTGGGCTGTAGAAAGAGAGAAGGGAGGTGAGGTAGGAGGGGGCGAGGTGATGGAGAGCCTTGAAGCCCAGGGTGAGGAGTTTCTGCCTGATGTGCAGATTGATTGGTGGCCACTGGAGATTCTTGAGGAGGGGAGTAACATGCCCAGATCGTTTCTGGGCAAAGACAATCTGGGCAGCAGTATGAAGTATGGATTGAAGTGGGGAGAGACACGAGGAAGGGGAATCAGAGAGAAGGCTGATGCAGTAGTCCAGACGGGATAGGATGAGAGCTTGAACGAGCAGGGTAGCGGTTTGGATGGAGAGGAAAGGGTGGATTTTGGCAATGTTGCAGAGCTGAGACCGGCAGGTTTTGGTGATGGCTTGGATGTGAGGGGTGAATGAGAGAGCGGAGTCGAGGATGACACCAAGGTTGCGGCTTGTGAGATGGGAAGGATGGTAGTGCCGTCAACAGAGATGGGAAAGTCAGGTAGAGGGCAGGGTTTGGGAGGGAAGACAAGGAGTTCAGTCTTTGACATGTTGAGTTTTAGGTGGTGGGCAGACATCCAGATGGAGATGGCCTGGAGAGAGGGGGAGAGAGCAGGGGCAGAGATGTAGATCTGGGTGTCATCAGCGTAGAGATGACAGTTGAAGCCGTGGGAGTGAATGAGGTCACCAAGGGAGTGAGTGTAGATCGAGAACAGAAGGGGACCAAACACTGAACCTTGGGGAACCCCCACAGTAAGGGGATGGGAGGGGGTGGAGGAGCCTGCAAAAGAGATTGAGAATGAATGACCGGAGAGATAAGAGGAGAACCAGGAGAGGACGGAGTCTGTGAAGCCAAGGTCGGATAGCGTGTTGAGGAGAAGGAAGGGGGTGGTCCACAGTGTCGAAGGCAGCTGAGAGGTTGAGGAGGATTGGGATAGAGTAGGAGCCGTTGGATTTGGCAAGCAGGAGGTCATTTGTGACCTTTGAGAGGGAGTTTCTGTGGAATGTAGGGGATGGATGCCAGACTGAAGGGGGTCCAGGAGAGAGTTGGTGTTGAGGAATTCGAGGCAGCGCGTGTAGACAACTCGTTCAAGGAGTTTGGAAAGGAATGATAGGAGGGATATGGGGCGATAACTAGAAGGTGAGGTGGGGTTCGTTCAAGGAGTTTGGAAAGGAATGATAGGAGGGATATGGGGCGATAACTAGAAGGTGAGGTGGGGTCAAGAGAGGGTTTTTTTTAGGATGGGAGAGACATGGGCATGTTTGAAGGCAGAGGGGAAAGAACCAGTGGAGAGTGAGCGGTTGAAGATGGAAGTTAAGGAGGGGAGAAGGGATGGAGCGAGAGATTTCATGAGATGAGAGGGAATGGGGTCAGAAGCACAGGTGGCTGGAGTACCACTTGAGAGGAGGGAGGAGAGCTCCTCTGAGGATACTGCTGGGAAGGATGGGAGAGTAGCAGAGAGTGTTGAGAGCCAGGGGGTTGGAGAAAGGGGGGGAGTGACTTTGGGGAGGTCGGACCTGATGGATTTAATTTTGTTAATGAAGTAGGAGGCCAGATCGTTGGGGGTGAGGGAAGGAGGAGGGGGAGGAACCGGGGGCCTGAGAAGAGAGTTGAATGTATGGAAGAGCTGGCGGGGATGATGGGCATGGGTGTCAATATGGGAGGAGAAATAGTTTTGTCTGGCAGAGGAGAGGGCTGAGTTAAGGCAGGAAAGGATAAACTTGAAGTGAACGAGGTTTGCATGGTGTTTAGACTCACGCCAGTGTTCGGCAGCTCAAGCATAAGAGCGAAGGAGGAAGCCAGTGGCAGTGATCCAGGGCTGTGGGTTAGTGGTGTGAGAGCGGCAAAGGGGAAAGGGGAGCGAGTGAGTCTAGCTGAGTAGAAAGGGCAGAAGCAAAGCTGAAAATTCAGCTCACTGCTCTGAATCTCTTTCCCTCCTCTCACCATTTATATTATGTGTCTGTGCTTGTTCCAGTTCATGTTGAGTGCAACCACAACACAAATCCAAATCAGCATACCAATCTTCCTAAAGTGAACAAAACTGCCTGCCAGAATGCATAGTACAAATAAATTTGAATAGACTCAAAAACTCCTTTCTCTGAATTTCAGATTACAATACTCTATTTAAGCTCTCCCTCTAGACTGTAAGCTCCTTATGGGTTGGGAATATGTCCACTAAATCTGGTGCATTGTGCACTCCCAGACTGTTTAGTGCTCTACCCATAGTAAGTGTTCAGTAATTATCACTGATTGATTGATTCTATGTAGAATGACTTCTGGGGTTATGCCATTAGTGGGAAAGGGTTTGGATTCAAAACCACCTTTGGTATCTTGCAAGGCTCAGCAGGGTTATTAAAAATAAGCTGCCTAATTTGGGAAGTGAAGACAGAAGTGGCTAGCAAGACAGATATCCTAGCTCCCACCTGCTGGTCCATGAGTAGTGGTGTGGCCTAATAGAAAGAGCAAAGGCCTGGGAGTAAGAGGACCTGGGTTCTAATCCCAGTTCTGCCATGTGCCTGCTTGGTGACTTTGGGCAAGTCACTTAACTTCTCTGTGCCTTGGTTCCTCTATCTGAAAAATGGGGATTCAGTGCCTGTTCTCCCGCCTCCTTTTTTTTTATGGCATTTGTTAAGCACCTACTATGTGCCAGGCACTGTACTAAGCACTGGGGTAGATACAAGTGTGAGACATGTCCACAGTCACCCGACTAGAGTGAGCCAAACTGGGTAGGGACAGTCTCTATATGTTGCCAACTTGTACTTCCCAAGCACTTGGTATGAATGAATGGCCCACCATCTCTTCTATTAACCAGCAATTGTTACATGCTCTTAGTTGTTTACGTATGGGTACCTAAGGACTTGTAGTTAGAGGCCACAGCTTGCTGACATGGCCCAAGGTTGCACTTAACAGGGACTAAACATCTCACCCGAATTCCCCGAAACCTTCCCCACCTGCCATTTCCACGAAATGTTTATATGTAGATTAGGGTCCATGCAGAAGAAGCTCGATGTTATGTGTTACAGGCAAATAATCTTTTCCAAAACATGGCATTGTTACGGTATGCTCAACCAGTTGGTCAGTGGAATACAGATGCGCAACTTCCACACCCACACCCTCTCCATAAAAGCCACGTGCACCTGAGTATACATCTGCTCCTTGCAACCCAAAGGGGAGGCTAGGACAGCCTGAAATGTACTTGACTCACCCAGGGGTGCTGGGTCCAAGCCTCCATAAAGGACCCACTGTGTACTAAAAACAAAAAGAGCTTTGAGGACCTATCCATCTGGGCTAGAGGTCAGTGCATGCATAGAACCACTCCATGGTGGGGCTTGACATTGGGAATCTAGAGGATGTAATAACTTTGCTTGTGGGACCCTAGGGGATGTAATACCGTGTGTTCAAGGTTTGGGTATGTTTAGTGCATTGGGTCCATAGATTTTCCATAGGTTCATTTATTTGTGTATATATATATATAGATAGATAGATAGATAGATCTATATATATAGATACATATATCTAGGCTGTGAGCCCACTAGGTAGGGATTGTCTCTGTTGCCAAATTGTACTTTTCAAGTGTTTAGTACAGTGCTCTGCACACAGTAAATGAACATTATATAGATATGCATATATATGTATATTAAAGCCATAGCTTTTGTAGATTAATGCATTAAAGCCACAACTCTTTTTTGTAGATTTTACACATTAAAGCCATAGTGTTGTATGCAAAACTCAGTGAGTCCATTTGTGTCATTCTTCCATGCCTCAATCTAACTGCCCACGAATGAACGCCCTCCTTTGGGGTGTTTCAACAAGTTAATTGGGTTGGATACAGGGACTTGCAGAGTTAATTCCTATTTTACAGGTGAGGTAACTGAGGCCCAGAGAAGTGAAGTGACTTACCCAAGGTCGCACAGCAGACAAGCGGAAGAGTCGGGATTAGAACCCAGGTCCTTTTGACTTCCAGACCCTTGATTTATCCACTAATCCAGATTGCTTCTCTTCTGTTTAGAGAAGCACTTCTGTTTAGACTGAGCCACATATAGTATCTGATGATCTTGTATCTACCCCAGCACTCAGTACATTGATTGGCTCAGTCAGCACTTAACAAATCTCAGAATGATTATTATTACTATGGAGCTGCCACCCAGCGTTGGCATTATGATATGGTCACTTTGGCCATAAATGAGTTGGTTTGTAAAATCCTCGTGTGCAATTCATAATGGGCTGCCCCTCTATCCAATTACTTTATTATTGCCCTCACATCCACCACTGGATGAGAGAGTAGGAGTGGCTTCGGACAAGACTTGAATTCACGTGTTTCAACACTTTAAGCACTCAATATTCACCCTCAACCTCAGTCCCGCAGCATGTATGTGCAGCCGTAATTTATTTTAATATCTGTTTCCCTTTCAAGACTGTAAGCTCCCTGTGGGCAACGAATATGTCTATCAACTCTGTTGAAGTGTACTCTCCCAAGTGCTTAGTACAGTGCTCTGCACACAGTAAACACTCAACACCTACCATTGATTGATTGACTGCACTGCACCATCCACTGGGGCTAAATTTCCTTCACATAGGTTCTTAAGGGAGGCAGCTTGACTTAACAAAAAGAGCAGGGGCTTGGGAGTGAGAGGACTTGAGTTCTAAACCTACATCCTCCTCATGTCACTTACCTTCTCTGTGCCTCACTTTCCTCATCTGGAAAATGGGGATTAAATCCTACTCCTTCATGCTTAGACTATGGACAGGAACTGTGTTCCAACGTGATTATCTTGTATCTACCTTAATGCTTAGGACAGTGCTTGGCACACATCATTTATTATTCAAGACTGGACTGATGCTGATCCAAACAGATCACTCCAGTTGACTGGAATCCAAATTGATAATCATTTTTAAAAGAAAGAGCAAAGATTATCTGAAAGTCTTGAGTATTTGCCCTCTGTTTGGCATTGCCTAGGATATATATTCCCTTAATATATATTCCCTAGGATATATATTCCTCGATTCCGCTCTCTCATTCACCCCTCACATCCAAGCCGTCACCAAAACCTGCCCGTCTCAGCTCTGCAACATTGCCAAGATCTGCCCTTTCCTCTCCATCCAATCAATCAATCAATCGTATTTATTGAGCACTTACTGAGCACTGTACTAAGCGCTTGGGAAGTACAAGTCAGCAACACATAGAGACAGTCCCTACCCAACAGCGGTCTCACAGTCTAGAAGGGGGAGACAGAGAACAAAATCAAACATACTAACAAAATAAAATAAATAGAATAGATATGTACAAGATAAATAGAGTAATAAATATGTACAAACATATATACATATATACAGGTGCTGTGGGGAAGGGAAGGAGGTCCAAACCGCTACCCTGCTCGTTCAAGCTCTCATCCTATCCCATCTGGACTACTGCATCAGCCTCCTCTCTGATCTCCCATCCTCGTGTCTCTGCCCACTTCAATCCATACTTCACGCAGCTGCCCGAATTGTCTTTGTGCAGAAACGCTCTGGGCATGTTACTCCCCTCCTCAAAAATCTCCAGTGGCTACCAGTCAATCTGCACATCAGGCAGAAACTCCTCACCCTTGGCTTCAAGGCTCTCCATCACCTCGCCCCCTCTTACCTCACCTCCCTTCTCTCCTTCTACAGCCCAGCCCGCACCCTCTGCTCCTCTGCCGCTTATCTCCTCACCATACCTCGTTCTCGCCTGTCCCACTGTCAACCCCCGGCCCACGTCATCCCTCTGGCCTGGAATGCCCTCCCTCCCCACATCCGCCAAGCTAGCTCTCTTCCTCCCTTCAAGGCCTTACTGAGAGCTCACCTCCTCCAGGAGGCCTTCCCAGACTGAGCCCCCTCCTTCCTCTCCCCCTTGTCCCCCTCTCCATTCCCCCCATTTCACCTCCTTCCCTTCCCCACAGCACCTGTATATATGTATATATGTTTGTACATATTTATTACTTTATTATTTATTTATTTATTTTACTTGTACATATCTATTCTATTTATTGTATTTTGTTAATATGTTTTGTTTTGTTCCCAGTCTCCCCCTTCTAGACTGTGAGCCCACTGTTGGGTAGGGACTGTCTCTATATGTTGCCAACTTGTACTTTCTAAGCGCTTAGTACAGTGCTCTGCACACAGTAAGCACTCAATAAATATGATTGATTGATTAAGCAGTTTGATATTCCTTGACTTTAAGGCAACCCCATAGCATTTTTGTACATATTTATCTGTAATTTTATTTTATTTTCTGCCTTCCCTTCTGGACTGAAAATGCCTTGTCAGTGGGAATCATGTGTACCTAATTCCATTGTATGGTATATTCCTAAGTACTTATTACAGTGCTGGGCAAATTGTAAGTGTTCAAAAAATACCACTGATTGGTTGATTGACTATTTTCCCCTTGAAATCCTTGTGTCTCCTTACACTGATGAGTGCTTTCCCTTCAAATATATCTATATCATTTCCTACCTTTTGACATCAATAAGTGGTATTTATTGAGTGCATACTGGATACAGAGCACTTTATGAAGCATTTGGGAGGATACAATATAGAATTGCTAGGCATGATTCCTGTCCTCAAGGAGCAGCGTGACCTAGTGGATAGAGCATGGACCTGAAAGTCAGAAGGACCTGAGTTCTAATCCTAGTTCTGTCATTTGTCTGCTGTGTGACCTTGGGCAAGTCACTTCACTACTCTGTGCTTCAGTTACCTCACCTGTAACATGGGGATAAAGACTGTAAGCCCCATGTGGGACAGGGACTCTCTTCAACCTCATTAGCTTGTATCTATCCCACCACTTAGAGAAGCAGCGTGGCTCAGTGGAAAGAGCATGGGCTTTGGAGTCGGAGTTCATAGGTTCAAACCCCGACTTGGCTCCATCAATTGTCAGCTGTGTGACTTTGGGCAAGTCACAACTTTTCTGTGCCTCAGTACCTCATCTGTAAAATGGGGATTAAGACTGTGAGCCCCCCATGGGACAAACTGATCACCTTGTAACCTCCTCAGCGTTTAGAACAGTGCTTTGCACATAGTAAGCACTTAATAAATGCCATCATTATTACTACAGTGCCTGGTACCTAATAAGCACTCAAGAAATACTATAAATAAGAAGCTTATGGTCTCATGGTACAGACAAGGATTAAAATGAATTTTAATGCCCACCACGCTGGTTGGCCTAGAAAAACTGACTTTACATTTTCTGCTGGGATGCCATATTATCTGAGGCTTTGTTTTATTGTATGCATACACCACTTCCTCCATCCTTCTTGCTCTCAGTTTCCCAATTTCAGTTACTCATAGAACAGCTGTTTGGGTATCCCAACATTGAAGTAGCATGACCTAGTGGAAAGAACAGGTGCTTCTGCTACTTGTTTGCTGTGTGATCTTGGGCAGGTCATTTAACTTCTCTGTGCCTCAGTTTCCTCATCTGCCAAATAAGGACTCAATACCTGTGCTCCCTCCTACTTAGACTGTGACATCCATGTGAGGCCTGATTATCTCCTATCTAGTGCAGTGCTTAGTACAGTTCTAATCCTGATTTGCCATTTAATAATAATAATGGCATTTATTAAGCACTTACTATGTGCAAAGCACTGTTCTAAGCACTGGGGAGGTTACAAGGTGATCAGGTTGTCCCACGGGGGGCTCACAGTCTTAATCTCCATTTTACAGATGAGGTCACTGAGGCACAGAGAAGTTAAGTGACTTGCCCAAAGTTACACAGCTGACAATTGGTGGAGCTGGGATTTGAACCCATGACCTCTGACTCCAAAGCCTGGGCTCTTTCCATTGAGCCACGTTTCTGCTCTAATGTATGACCTTGAGCAAGTAACTTCACTTCTCTGTGCTTCCATTTCCTCATCTATAAAATGGGGATTCAATACCTGTTCTCCTTCGACTGTGAGTCCCACGTGAGACAGGGTTTGTGTCCAACCTGATTATTTTCTATCTACTCCAGTCTTAGTACAGTGCTTAGTACACCGTAAGTGATCAAATATTATCATCATTATTATTAGACTGTAAGCTCCTTTGAGGACGGGGATCTTGTCTACCAACTCTATTGAATTGTACTCTTCTAAAAGCTTAGTATAGTGCTCTGCACACAGTAAGTGCTCATGAAATACCACTTATTGATTAATCGATTGAGGAAGTGATATTTCTAGGATAGCCCTTTACTCAAAGGAATCCTTCTTAAATGACCTGAAAAAAGGCAGAAACCATGCATAACTACTGCTATGAGAGACAGATTTGACTTCAGCATCTTCCCTTCCACAAATGAAGCAAATGAAATGGAGACTGCTCTAATCCACTCAGTATTTACCCATGAGCTTAGTCCCATTGGCTCCCGCAGTCAACATTCATCCTGTGAGAGGCTGAAGTGTCAAAACGCTCTGGCTGGCTGCAGGGTCACGAGAAACAACAGCAAGAGAGAGACTGGAAGTTTGCAGCTCTGGGAGAGGGAGGTGCTGAAAGCCAGTGAGGAGGGAAAACAGATGGGCAGAGAGACCTCAAATGTGTATGCCTTTACAGCACTGGAATTCCAAGAGCTCTTTTCCATACCCTGAGAAGGGCCATGAAATCAAAGGTGCACTGAAAACGTCCAGATGGGTCATCAGCTAAGCTCCAGATTTCTCAAACTCTGCCCATATTTATGCTATAGGGGTTAGGTTTGGCATCCCAGGTATCTCTCAAGTGGAGATCTCCATTCTGCCATCAAAACATATCCCCTCTTCCTGTGCCTCTGCCTATCTTGACCACCACCTTCAATAAACAATCATATTTATTATTATTTAAATATTTATCATATTCATTATTATTACAGCAGAGAACTGTACTAAGTGTTTGGGAGAGTACAATACAACAGAGTAGCAGCAGGGAAGCAGTGTAGCCTAGTAGAAAGAGCATGGACCTCGAAGTCAGAGGATCTGGGTTCTAATCTTGGCTCTGGCACTTGTCTAATCTGTGACTTGGGGCAAGTCACTTAACTTCTCTGTGCTTCAGTTACCTCATCGGTAAAATAGGAGTTAAATCTTCTTCCCTCTGATTTAGACTGTAAGCATCATGTGGACAGGGACTGAGTCCAACCTGATTATTTTTTTATCTACCCCCCCTACAGTGCCTGATACATAGTAAGCACTTAATACCATTAAATTAAAAATAGTGCTCAACTCTCTCCTCCTTATTTATCAACTCATCTCCCCTTACACGCCAGCTCATACACTTAAGTCCTTCCAAACTAACTTTGACACTGTATCCCTTTCTCAACATTCCCACTTCTGACATCTTGCTCATGTGTCCCTTCTTCTTGCTTGGAACTACCTCCCTCTTTAAATCTGTCAGATAACAGCTCTCCCCATCTTCAAAGGGCTCCCGAAATCTCACCTTCTCCAGGAGGCACACTCAGATTAATTTTCTTTTCCCCAGGTCATATCCTCCAAATTACTACTTTTGCAATTGCTAACAACCACCATTAACATTTTTGTAGTCCTCTACTTAAGCCCTTATATATTTACCTATCAAACTCTCCAGTCTCCCTCTCCTTCTATCTGTAAATTATTTTATGTCTCTCTGCTTTGATAATAATAATAATAATATGATACTTGTTAAGCACTTACTATGTGCCAAGCACGGTTCTAAGCGTTAGGGTAGATAGAAGTTAAACAGGTTGGACACAGTCCCAGTCCCACATGGGGTTCATAGTCTCAATCTCCATTTTACAGATGAGGTAACGGAGGCCCAGAGAAGTGAAGGTCATACAACATACACATGGCAGAGCTAGGATTAGAATCCAAGTCCTTCTGAGTCCCAGGCCCGTGCTCTATCCGCCAGCCACACAGCTTCTTGGGAATCCACAGGAGGGCTTGGAGTGGGTTGGTGAGCCAAGCAGAGATAATATGGACAGAAATATGTACATAGCGGCTTACCCAAGATTGGCACTGACCAAACTTGTTGCTCTATAACTCATTCCATGGTCCTGAAAGCTCAGCAGTTTGGAAGAGAGGCCGAAAAGGAGCAGGGTCGAGGGTCAATTCCACAGTAACTGCGGAATTGCTGCACACTACATCCCACATCACCAGGGCTAAGAGTTGCCCCATGAAAACAGAAAGAAATACAGGAAACACTTTCGGCACAAGGAATTCACTACCCCAGGAAACTGTGCAGACTGATTGGTTGGATCAATTGGTTCAAGAAGTGTGGGATAGAAACTGGCAAACGGCTCCCAAAGGAATATTCAAGGGGGTGTCTGAGGCTACGTGGATCTGTCGTCACCAGGAGGCTGGATGTCAAGGAGCACAATCCTGACGCTGCTCCTCCCAGCATCCTTTGTTGTCCCCGTCAGACAGAACACCGGCCCAAGTCAATCACCAGCCTAATACAGTGCTTTTTTTATGCCCTTAAATTCCACTTAACAATCCTGAGGCTAAACACACAAAGTAGTGTTCGCTGAACACCCCATCAATCCTGGCCCCCCCAAACAGGTCTGGCTTTCAAATAAAAATGAGATTTGGATGCTGTGCTCTTCCAGAGCCATCACCTATGCAATAGAAACTAGATCCTTTCAGTCACTCACTGTTTGGTGGCCCTGTTGCCTGGTAAGGTGGGTAGGAAGACGAAACAGTAGGATGAGAAAAAACGGGAGGCCCATCTCCAAACACCAAGATCATCACCTGGATCAAACCCAGTAAGTTGGATTGAGGCTGAAAAGAAAGCAAAATTAAATCAGGGGCATTTGTCATACCCACTAGTGCAGGTATTGTGTCTATTACATTGATTCTATTCTTGGAAATGCTTAACAGCATTTTTTTTTTACAGAGGTACCCGGTCATTACTATCAGATGAGCTATTGTACACACAAGGCAATATACAATGGAATTTTCAGCAAAAAACTGAAATGGCTTAAAACCTGATGCTCTGGAACTGACTGTCCCTCAGGATATGCTCATCTCTTCTGTCATGCACCCTGGACTTTTGCCAGATTTGCCCAGACTTCAGGAAAAAAAAAAAATCAAAATCCATTAGTGGGTTCAAGTGGTGTTTCAGATCTGTGGTTGGGCAAGGCTGATTTATCTATTTTTTTATGGCATTTGTTGAGTGCTTATGTGCCAGACCCTATACCAAGTGCTGGAGTATATAGAAGATATACCATCCATGTCCCACTTGGGACTCAAAGCTTTAATCCCCATTTTACAGATAAGGTAACAGGCACAGAGAAGTCAAATGACTTGCCAAAATTACAGAGCAGACAAGTGGTGCAGCTGGTATTAAAACCCAGATCCTCTGACTCCCAGGTCTGTGTTCTTTTCACTAGGCCATCAGTGGTCTGAAATAAAAAATGTTTATCTCCTTTTTGCATCCTGTGACCATGAATGCTACCACTTCTCCTCCAGTACATCCCAGAATGCTCTACTCTTGCTGTTGCAGCAATATCCATGGAAAATATAGAAATGGCCAGAGGGGACAGAGAGTTTCTGGCTCCCACCAAGCATCATGGTGTAGTGGATGGAGCAAAGCACTGGGAATCAGGTTTTGGGTTCTAATCCCAACTCTGCCACTTGTCTGCTGTGTGACCTTGGGCAAGTCATTTCACTTCTGTGCCTCAGTTTCCTCATCTGTAAAACAGGATTGAGACTGTGAACCCCGTATGGGACAGGGACTCTGTCCAACCCAATTTGCTTGTATGCACCCCAGTGCTTAGTTCAGTGCCTGGCACATAGTAAGTGCTTACTAAATACCAGAATTATTATTATTAATATTAACTGTGGTATTTGTTGAGCACTTTCCCTGCAACAAGCCTTGTACTAAACATTTGGATAGTTATGTGGAAATCAGATCAGTCACAATCCCTGTTCTACATGGACCTCAGAGTCTCACTAGGCAAATAGAAGAATAGTTATTGAACATCCATTTTACAGATGAAAAACATGTGATAATGAAAAGTTAAATCCCACTACAAGTACATGGTAGAGCCAGTCAGATCCTCTGACTTCCAACCCTGTTCTCTTTTAAATCAATCAACTGTATCTATTGAGCACAGAACATTAGGCCATGCATCATCTCTGGTTCAAATGACCATGCAAAGACACCTCAAAGGAAGATCAGAGACCAGAAACCTGACCTCTCTGCTGGAAATAGTTAGCTGAGACTACCAGATTGAGATCCTCTTCTCTGCCACCCTTAAATCTCTGTGGAAATTAGCTAAACTTGTTTTGGTACAAAGCACACAGCTGCAAAGAAAGCAAGTATGCCCAGGAAGGATTTTTCATCTTAGCTTGACACCCTGTGTGGAAAAGATCCCACTGCAGGCAAAACCAGCAAGAATTAAAAAAAAAAAATCCACATTTTTGTGGGTTGGAAGAAACACTTGAGATTTTTCAATCCTCCTTCAAATTTTCCATGAAAACCAAAGGCAATTTTCACCTGTAGGGGAATCAATTTCACCTCCAGATGTCTTTCTGTGGGTAGTACACTAACCCTTCTCTGCAAATCAAAGTAAGCAAGCCAGGGCTGCTGGTTAGCTTCCAGTGGAGTGCAAGGTAATGAGAATTCACCAAGCTGTCCCAGGGAAGTATCGGGATTTGGCTGCCTTAATCTTATCCGCCACATTCACCCTACAAACGAACAGAGATTCCTGGATTCTGCTCCAGTTTCTGGGTATTTCCCAAAAGCTTGCCCCCATTGTCTCTACTTCCTCTGAAGATATCATCACTTTGGGGAGAGGGAAGGATATATATTCATCTGTTTTTTCTACCAACTTTTTTTTTCTGCTACAAGCTTCTGATTAAGCTCCCATTTCCCCTGTTCTCTCTCCTACTTAGACTCAGCCCTGTGAGTCCCCCTGGGACAGGGACTGTGTCCAACCTAGTTAAATGGTCTCTACCTAACCATTTAGAACAATGCTTGACAAATAGTAAATGCTCAACAAATATAATTATTATTATTAACCTCCCTTCCTGGTCACCTATGCACTTGGATCTGTACCCCTATAGGCACTTGAAATTCATGCCATTTCCAATCTCTTAGCCCTTAAAGGCATTTCCTTATGCTCTGCCAGTTCTCCTAACTAATTTATTTTAATATCAGTCTCCCCCTCTAGGCTGCAAGCTCCTTGTGGGCAGGGATCATGTCTACCAACTCTATTATATTGTACTTTCCTCAAACCTTTAGTACAGTGCTGCCGAGTAAGCACTCAATAAATACCACTGAATGACTGATTCTGATGAAGAACTCAGTCATTAAACTTTGGGATGGAATTATTGCATGGACTGTCTTGCTCTTTGAAAAGTTAGTGTAAAGTTGTCCCTAGGACACTTCTCAGTGGTGACACTGAGACCCAAACAATTCTGAGGTAATGAGTCCCAGGATTTAAGAGTTTTGTTGCAGAATCCTCCAATCCTATATACCTGAAGATATTACCCTAAAGGAGGGTCAGTCTTTGTCAGGGAAGGAAATGTTCATAGATACCCGAGGTTTTGCAAATAGAGAAATGGTGTGGCTTAATGGAAAGAGCATGGGCTTAAAAGTCAGAGGACCTGTATTCTAATTCTTGGTCTGCCACTAGCCTGTGTGACCTTGGGGTTCTCTATGCCTCAGTTTCCTTACCTGTAAAGCTGTAATTCAATACCTGTTTTCTCTCCCACTTAGACTATGAGTCCCTTGTGGAAAAAGCAATGTATTCAACCTGATAAACTTTTATCTACCCCAGAGCTTAGAACAGGGCTTGGCACAATATAAGTGTTTAACAAAGGTTATCATTAGAGAGAGGAATTGGTAAAGATATACCATTCCTTCTTTATTCCTCCTGCTTCTAGCTATGGCTTAATAGGGCTATTTACAGATCCAATAAGAGCCTGATGGAAATTCTGGGAGGAAGTTGACAGAAAGTAGGAAAGAGGGAAGAGAGAAAGGCAGTGAGGAAGCAATGAGGGAATGGAAGAAAGTTAGGACTTCAGTGAGGACATACTTTGGGGTCTTGAAGAGAGGCAGAAAAGACACAGCCCTGAAAGTAGAAGTCAAGCCAGGTTGGGATGTGTGTGGGTGGGTTGCCTTTCCTCTGGGGCTGGTTTAGCAACCTTCTTTGACATATTTTCTCAGAAGACAAGGACCAGGAACCAAGAAATTGAGGTGACTGATTAAATGTTATGATGTTATTATAATATAATATAAAATATAATATAATATAATATAATAATAGGGGTTCCTCAAGGTTCAGTTCTTGGTCCCCTTCTGTTCTCAATCTACACTCACTCCCTTGGTGACCTCATTCACTCCCACGGCTTCAACTATCAACTCTATGCTGATGACACCCAAATCTACATCTCTGCCCCTGCTCTCTCTCCCTCCCTCCAGGCTCGCATCTCCTTCTGCCTTCAGGATATCTCCATCTGGATGTCTGCCCACCACCTAAAACTCAACATGTCCAAGACTGAACTCCTTGTCTTCCCTCCCAACCCCTGCCCTCTCCCTGACTTTCCCATCACTGTTGATGGCACTACCATCCTTCCCGTCTCACAAGCCCGCAAACTTGGTGTCATCCTCGACTCCGCTCTCTCGTTCACCCCTCACATCCAAGCCGTCACCAAAACCTGCCGGTCTCAGCTCCGCAACATTGCCAAGATCTGCCCTTTCCTCTCCATCCAAACCACTACCCTGCTCGTTCAAGCTCTCATCCTATCCCATCTGAATTACTGTACCAGCCTCCTCTCCGATCTCCCATCCTCCTGTCTCTCCCCACTTCAATCCATACTTCATGCCACTGCCCGGATTGTCTTTGTCCAGAAACACTCTGGGCATGTTACTCCCCTCCTCAAAAATCTCCAGTGGCTACCAATCAACCTATGCATCAGGCAGAAACTCCTCACCCTTGGCTTCAAGGCTCTCCATCATCTCACCCCCTCCTACCTCACCTCCCTTCTCTCCTTCTACTGTCCAGCCCAACCCTCCACTACTCTACTGCTAATCTAATCACCGTGCCTTGTTCTCGCCTGTCCCGCTGTCGACCCCCAGCCCATGTCATCCCCCTGGCCTGGAATGCCCTCCCTCCCCACATCCTCCAAGCTAGCTCCCTTCAAGACCCTACTGAGAGCTCACCACCTCCAGGAGGCCTTCCCAGACTGAGCCCCCTCCTTTCTCTCTCCCTCCTGCCCCTCTCCGTCCCCCCCCACCTTACCTCCTTCCATTCCCCACAGCACCTGTATATATGTATATATGTTTGTATGTATTTATTACTCTATATATCTTGTACATATCTATTCTATTTATTTTATTCTGTTAATGTGTTTTGTTTTGTTCTTTGTCTCCCCCTTCTAGACTGTTAGCCCACTGTTGGGTAGGGACCGTCTCTATATGTTGCCAAATTGTACTTCCCAAGTGCTTAGTACAGTGCTTTGCACACAGTAAGCACTCAATAAATACGATTGAATGAATAATAATTTATGGTATTTAAGTGCTTACTATGTGTCAGGCATCATACTAAGCGCTGGGGTAGATACTAGCTAATCAGGTTGGACACAGTCTACACCTGATATGGGGCTCACCATTTTAATCTCCATTTCACAGGTGAGGGAATGGAAGCACAGGGAAGTTAAGTGATTTGCCCAAGGTCACAGAGCAGACAAGTGGCAGACCCAGAATCAGAACCTACATCCTTCTAACTCGCAGGCCCATGTTCTATCCACTAGGCAACACTACTTCTCTAATAATAATAATAATAGCAATAATAATAGCAAGAGGGATGGACAGGGATTTCAGAATCAGGGCTGTTGATCTCATCAGGATAAACACCACTCTGCCCCAGAGAAGATGCAAACAGGATAGGACCAGGTAGATATTTGAGAATTTGCACTTTATGCCTCAAGATAATGGTTGATCTCCAATCAATCAATCAATCATGATCTTTATTAAGTTCTTACTGTATGCAGAGCACTGTACTAAGCACTTGGGAGAGTACAGTACAAGAGGTTGGGTAGACATGATCCCTGCCCAAAAGGAGCGTACAATTTTCAGAGGGTCTAAGCCCCCAGACAGGCTGATAATTCATCCTGGCAAAAAAAAGCCCACAGTGACCCACTCCAAGGCATGATAGCCATTTGTCTGGTTTAATGCCAGACAGCCTGCCTTTCTGTTGGCCTGTCTCCGATATACTATCGAAACGATTGCAGGTGGAGGTGGGGAGTTCTGGGAGAGATGTGTCCATGGCGTCACTGTGGATTGGAAATGACAACACCATAAGACAAGTCTCCTTCTAGTAGGGCACAAATGCAGCATGGCCTAGTAGTGAGAGCGCTGGCCTGGGAACCAGAGGACCTGGACTCTAATCATAGCTATTCCTCTTATCTTCTATGTGACCTTGGGCAAGTCACTTGATTTGTCTGGATCTTGGTTTCCTCATCTGTGAAATGAGGATTCAGTAGCTGCTCTCCCTTAGATTGTGAGCCCCATGACAGTTGATCAATTGTATTTATTGAGCACCTACTGTGTGCAGAGTGGGAGAGTATGATATAACAATAAACATACACAGTCCCTGCCCATGACAAACTTACAAGACAATTATGTTGGACACAGTCTCTGTATCTACCCCAGCACTGCATTCAGGCACAAAGTAAGCACCTAAGAAGTACCATAATAAAATGCCTTTATTTGGCATTTCTATCTTAAACATCCAGTTTCCCTCCACCTCATCTCCTGGCAACCCATTCTTTGACTAAGAAGTGGTGCCCCTGTTTACAGGGACCTGAGAAGGCAATGCCAGCCCAGCGAGGATTGGAAACATCCCTCCCATAGGAGAAACATTTTAGTTTGGTTGGCCTCAGGTGCACCGCCACACAACGATACATAGGATATCATTACTCTACCACCTTTATGCATAGCCTCATGCAAGTGACATCATGCACTTTCCTCCTGGCCAGAACCCGCAAGGGCTCTCGGTGTCCACCATAATCCAAGGCCTAGAGATTCTAGCCAACAGGAAGTTCTTTTGCTAGCGAGGGGTTTTATAGAACCTATTCTAAATTTATCCCCACTTCAATGGCCTGGAATTCTCCCAGGGCAGGCTCCATCCCTCTCCACATCTGCACAAATTTTCCAGTTCCACATATATCTGAACCACTGAGAGAGCTTCACCTCTCATGGGAGCATTGTTTCCGGTGACCAGCTGGAACTAAAAATGTAAGGGCTGTTTTGAAAAAAAAAAAAAAAAGGCAAACTTTATCCTAATTTTCAGCATCAGGAGGCCCAGACTCATTTATAGGTTGAAGCTGTCTCAGAGCCAACTGCACTCTCCCCGTTCCTAATTATAAAATTAATTAGCATTTCTCTAGCCCAGCAAAGTGCTCTCCACACATTTTTCTTTTTAAAACCTCAAATTCCCCACAGTAGGCTGATGGTGGGACAAAGCTTGAAGCCACCCAGCCTGTAAGAGATAAAATAAGAACTGTGCTCCAAGGATCTAGCCCGCTCTGAACATCCTGAAACACACTGCCCTCACTCTTTCCCAGAGGAGAGTTAAAAGAAGAAGGGTTGGGGGAGCAAGGAAAAAATGAGAAGAGTAGGAAGACGGAAGCCAGGAGAGAGGGCCTAGTGGAAGAAAGTCTACTGAGAAAGATTTTGGAGGAAAGTCACTATTATGTAGCTTAGTAGAAAGAGCCCAGGCCTGGGAGTCAGAGGACCTGGGTTCTAATCCAACTCCTCCATATTCCTCCTGTGACCTCTGGCAAATCATTAACTTCTCTGTGTCTCAGTTCCCTCTTCAGCAAAATGGAGGTTCAATATCTGTTCCCCCTCCTACTTGGACCGTGAGCCCCATGTTGGACCTGTCTAGTATCTACCCCGGGGTTTAGAACAATGATTGGCACATAGTAATTGCTTAACAAATACTATAGTTGTTATTTTCATTGAGAAGGCTTCCTACTATGAGATCTTTTAAGCAAAAGACAGATTGTGAACCTCATGTGAGACAGGCACTGTGTCCATCCTGCTTCTCTGATCGCTTCCCTAGCAGATAGTACAGTGGTTGGCCTGTAGTAGGCACTTAACAAGTACCACTATTATTATGATTATTCAAACCCTCATAGAGGAGTCAAGTAATTTGAAATGACATGTTAATTAGGCACTCACTGCACTCTGAGGAAACTCCAGTAAAAGAAAAACAACTGCCCTAAGAGGTGGATTGAGGGGTAAAAGCAAGCCCAAGAGCATCAACGTAAAATCTGAAGGGTTTCTTTGTATAACCTAATTGTTGTACCACTTTAAATACTTAAGTTTAGTTTTTATCCTCTCCAAGTACCCAGGCTCACCCCTACCCTTGAATTTCAAAAGGTGATGAGGACATGGACTTGAAAGCAGATTTGAGCCAAGTACTCATTTTTTCAGTAATGTCTGATGTTAAAATATCTTTGAAAATTAACTTATGTTGAAAACTTGTACTTCCCAAGCGCTTAGTACAGTGCTCTGCACACAGTAAGTGCTCAATAAATACGATTGAATGAATGAATGAATGGACTAAGATACCTATACAACTGTCATCCCTATTCTCCCAGCTTTGATTTTCTAGTTCCCTCTTGGTACTCAGCATTAAGTTTTCATATTGTGGATCTAGGCAGTCTTCTGTATATATCCTTTCTTAGTCCTTCTCAGCTAGCATCAAATGTCTGAATATCAATCAATCATTTACTGGTATTTATTGAGAGCCTATTGTGTGCAGTATTTCAGAGAGTGCAATAGAATGGAATTAGTAGACATGATCCATATCTTCAAGGGACAATTAGTTGGACTATTAGAAAAACAGCATAGAGCAGTAACCTGGGAGACAGAAGGACATGGGTTTAAACCTGGCATCCCCAGTTGTCCCCTGTGTGGCCCTGGGCTAGTCACTTAACTTCTCCGTGCCTCGGTTACCTCATCTGTAGAATGGGGACTGAAACTGTGAGCCCCATGTGGAACATGGACTGTGTCCAATATGATTACCTTGTATTTACACCAGTGCTAAAACAGTGCCTAGCATATAGTAAGCACTTAATGAATATCATTAAAAAAAGGTACCTCTTTATAATTCATTTCATACCTTGACAGAGCTGGTCTGAGCTGCACCTACAGTTGTGGGTAGGAGGCAGAGGAAGAGATGGTGGAAGAGACTGAGATAAATCAAACAGAGGAGTAAGAGAACCAGGGAAAAGCTGTGTCAGAAAATACAATATTACTTCATATTTCCAGGAGAAGTGTTAGTCCCAGTGTTGAAGGCAGGGGAGAATCAATCATCCAATCGATTGTACTTGAGTGCTTACTGTGTTCAGAGCATTGTACTAAGTACTTGGGAGAGAACAATATAACAGAGTTGATAGACATGTTCCCTGCCTACAACAAGCTTATGGTCTAGAAGAAAAGGAGGATGAGAGAGTAGAGTCCCATAGATTTGGTGAGGGAAAAGAGGAGAAGCTCTATGTTCACCTTGGACAGAGGGGTCTCTATGGAGTGAAGGTGGTAAAAGACCCTTTTGTAGAGGGTCAAGAAGAAGGGGGATTAAATACCTGTTCTTCCTCCCTTGAGCCTCATATTGGACAGGGATCATTCTGCATAGACTGTATTTATCCCAGCACTTTGTACAGTGCTTAGTTCATAGAAAGCACTTAACAAATATCACAAATGCTAAGGAAGCCCCCCTTTCCTCTGATGAAGTAATGGACTATAGCCTCAGGCTCATATGGGCAGTAATCTACTGTCATTTTGTACTCTCCCAAGTGCTTAGTACAGTGCTCTGCCAGCAGTAAGTGCCCATCATCATCATCATCAATCATATTTATTGAGCGCTGTGTGCAGAGCACTGTACTAAGCGCTGGGAAGTACAAGTTGGCAACATACAGAGACAGTCCCTACCCAACAGTGGGCTCACAGTCCAAAAGGGGGGAGACAGAGAACAAAACCAAACATACTAACAAAATAAAATAAATAGAATAGATATGAACAAGTAAAATAGAGTAACAAATATGTACAAACATATATACATATATACAGGTGCAGTGGGGAAGGGAAGGAGGTAAGATGGGGGGATGGAGGGGGGGACGAGGGGGAGAGGAAGGAAGGGGCTCAGTCTGGGAAGGCCTCCTGGAGGAGGTGAGCTCTCAGTAGGGCCTTGAAGGGAGGAAGAGAGCTAGCTTGGCGGATGGGCAGAGGGAGGGCATTCCAGGCCCGGGGGATGACGTGGACCGGGGGTCGATGGCGGGACAGGCGAGAACGAGGTATGGTGAGGAGATTAGTGGCAGAGGAGCGGAGGATGTGGGGTGGGCTGTAGAAGGAGAGAAGGGAGGGGAAGTAGGAGGGGGCGAGGTGATGGAGAGCCTTGAAGCCCAGGGTGAGGAGTTTCTGCCTGATGCGCAGATTGATTGGTAGCCACTGGAGATTTTTGAGGAGGGGAGTAACATGCCCAGAGTGTTTCTGGACAAAGACAACCCGGGCAGCAGCATGAAGTATGGATTGAAGTGGGGAGAGACACGAGGATGGGAGATCAGAGAGAAGGCTGATGCAGTAGTCCAGACAGGATAGGATGAGAGCTTGAACTAGAATAAATAAGATAGATTGACTGTAGTACTTACCTTTCTAATTGGGCCTAATGATAATGCTAAGTGCTCCATTTAATCATCCTGTCCATCAGTCAATTAATCATAGTATTTGAGGGCTTACTGTGTGCAGAGCACTGTACTAAATGATTGGCATAACTGCAGAGTTGGTAGACACATTCCATGGCCACTGTGATCTACAATCTAGTCTCTATGGTGAGCAAAGCACTACATTAATAACTCTGGTGAGCACACTATTTTTTTATTCATTTTTTTTAATTTGAACATAGTGCTTCATTAGCCTGGGGTTCAGAATATTTTAGCCAGTGGTGCAATTTTTAAAGTCTAAATGATCCAAAAAAAAAATCAGTAGTGTCCAGGTGCCTGAAGCCACTACAGGTACTGCCCTACAAATGAAAGTGAACCCACTTGCATTGACAGACACTCAATTCCAGGGTAAAAATGATGGCTGTTAAGCCCAAGGCTTTAATACATCCTAATTTGATTGATAATTAGCCCTGACAGTTTGCCTAGTAAAATCCCTTTGGAAAGGCAGCCAAACTGCTGTCTTCTTCTGCCTTACACAGTAAAATGAACCATATTTTCAGGTACAGTCCAGACTTCCCGGAGATCAAATCTCTTAGCAGCAGAGTAAGTCGTAATGATACGCCAGAGTCCTAGACCTGGCTTGGCTTCTCTGGACTCCAGTTTTCTCCTCTATAAAATTAGTGGTAGATCCAGCCTATTCCAGATAATTGGTAACATTAAGGGGAACAGCTAGGGCAGCTCAGTAATGATTTTAAGTCACAGTGCACATATAAAATACTATACATAATTGTAATTATGGAGCTTAGGAGAAAAGCATCCTGGTTGGGACATGTGTGGAGAGGTGGAAGCTGCCAGATTTTGTAAGCATAGTTGTTAAAGCCAATTATGTTTCCAGTGGCAGTAAATCCCATTGCCAAGACTGCATAACTACAAAAATGTGCCTCTACCCTTTTATTCATTCAATCATATCTGAGCACTTACTGTGTGCAGAGCACTGTACTAAGCCCCTGGGAAGTACAAATCAGCAACATATAGAGATGGTCCCTACCCAACAACGGGCTCACAGTCTTGAAGCAAGAGTAGGATTAGATGGGGATTGCGAGGGGAAAGGTGGGAAAGATGTAGAAATCTTTCTTTAATTTGTGTTACAAAAATCAGCCATTTAAACCTAACACACAATAAAATATTTATGTTGAAAAAACTTGAAATTCCAACACAACTTCCTCCTCATTCTCTCTCTCAATCTACTCACTTTGCCTGCTTCTTGTCTCTTCTACTCTCAACCCTTTGTTCATGTCCTCATCCCTGCCTGAAACTCCCTCCCTCTACATAGCCAACAGATCAACACTTGTCCCATTTCCAAAGCCTACCTCCTCCAGAAAGCCTTCCGTAAGTGCTCATTACCCCCATCTTATTTTCCCTCCCTACTGCCTCAGGCCCTCCCCAGAACCATTTAGGTTTCCCCCTCCTCCATGCCCCCAACAACACTTATGTACATATCCTTATACTTTCATCTGCAATTTATATTAATGCTGCCTCCATGGCTAATTTGTAAAGTCATCGAAAGTGGGGATTATGCCTGCTTATTCTGTTGACTGCCACCCTCCAAGTGCTTAGTACAGTGTACTGCACCAAGCACTCAATAAATCCTATTGATTGATTTCCTTCCAAGATATCATTGCTTTTTCTATGACCTCATACCCATTTTTGTGCTTTTCTCTGAAAACTCCTCATTTTGACCTAGAGGGAGAGGTACACAGGTGAAGTGCCATGCTCAGGAGAGCTTGGTCCAGGGGAAAGAGCTCAGATCTGGGAGTCAGAGGGCCTGGGTTCATCTCAGCTCTACCACTTGCCTGCTGTGCAACCTTGGGCAAGTCACTTTTTCTGTGCCTCTGTTTCTAATCTGCACAATGGGATGAAATTGCTATTCTTCATATTTAGACTGTGAGCTCCATGTGTGACATGAATATGCCTGAACTCATTATCTTGTACCTACATCCATGTTTACTGCAGTGTCTGACCCATAGTAAGTGCAAAATAAATATCGCAGTCATTGTTATTAGCTCATTTTCTATGATGATCACTTAGCAAAATTTGGGATATGCTGGAAACTAAGACAACTAAGAAAAGAGGAATTCCACTGGATAATCTGCTGCTGATTTAGGTTTTGTTAGGAATGGAGCTCAAACTGAGCCCCCATATGTATGTGTGTATGTGTGTGGGTGGGCACGCACATGAGTGCATGTGTGTCTATGTGAAAATATGGCAAAATAGCTTAACTCTGCTCCTAGACAAGAATGTTATTAATCGGCCCACACAGTCTTCCTGGATCATCTCTCTTCCTAACCCTGTCTTTAGCATCTTTTGAAAGTGCCAGTGCCAGAGTACCATGCAGAATTGACAGCCTGTGGAGTGAAATCTTCTCTGTTTGATCCAAGGAATTGGAAGATAGTCAATGGGGGAGAGATAAGAAATACTAATCCTTGTCCTGAAGCTTGGATTTTTTTTATAGCCTCCCTAATGATGGAGAAAGGGAGTAAACAGCAGCTTAATAAAATCTGCAGGCAGTACTGAATTGGGAGGCATTGCAAATGCCAATGAGAGCCAAGAAACCATACAAAGAGGCATAGTATAAGTCAAAAATGTAGACAACCAGAATCAGAGAAATATTCAGCATGGAACAATGAAAGGAATTCAGCCTAGGAAAGAGAACTGAAAATCTGGGTTCCAGTTAAGCCTGCAGGTCCTGAACCCACAGATCAGGCCGGGGTAGGGCAAAACTTCAGCAGGGGCAAACCAGCCCAGAAGACTCAGAGTGCACTTGGTTAGGCCAGTTCATTCCCAATGCTGTGGGGAAGTGTGCTGCAGTGCAGCAGTCCTGGTAACATGTCCACTAGATTGTAAGCTCCTTGAGGATAGGGATTGTTTCTACAGTCTCTATTGTATTGTAGTACAATCATTCATCCTATCCCAACTGGATTACTGCATCAGCCTCCTTTCTGATTTCCCAAGTTCCTGCCTCTCCCCACTTCAGTCCATACTTCACTCTGCTGCCCAGATCATCTTGCTATAAATGATCTGGGCATGTCACCCCCATCCTCAAAACTCTTCAGTGGTTTCAGCCTCTGTATCATACAAAAACTCCTCACTATTGGCTTAAAACTTTCCATCACCTTGCCCCTTCTTACCTCAACTCCCTTCTCTCCTCTACAGCCCAGCCTGCGCACTCCACTCCTTTGGTGCTAACCTTCTCACTGTGCCTCCACCTTGCCTGTCTCACCGCCAACCCCTGGCCCACGTCCTACTTCTGGCCTGGAACACCCTCCCTCCTCACATCTGCCAAACAATCACTCTTCCCCCACTTCAGAGCCCTACTGAAGATGCACCTCCTCCAAGAGGCCTTCCCAGACTAAGCCCCCTTTTCCTCAGCTCCCTCCATTCCACATTATCTCAACTTGCTCCCTTTGCTCTTTCCCCCATCCCACCCCACAGCATTTATGTATATATGTATATGTCTATAATTATATTTATTTATTTTGATGCCTGTTTCATTGTTTTGATATCTGTCTAGATATACCTGATGACTCCTCTGCCGCCCTCCTTCTATCTCTCCTCGACGCCGCCAACCTCTTGCTCCACCCCACCTCACCCACTCACCAACTTGGTCATAGCCTCGACCTCATCATCTCCTATCGCTGCACTGTGTCCACCCTCACCAACTCTGAAATCCATCTCTCTGATCATAATCTTCTCACCTGCCACCTCACTCACACTCCTTTCCCCTGCAAATCCATATTACTCCCTCACAGAGATCTCCGCTCTCTTGACCCCATCCATCTTTCTGAGCGCCTCACACCCCACCTCGCCTCCCTCTCCTCTCTACCCAGTCTTGACGATCAGATTACTGCTCTCAACTCTACCCTTTCTACTCAGCTAGACTCACTTGCTCCCCTTTCCCTTCGCCGCTCTCGTACCACTAACCCACAGCCCTGGATCACTGCCACTGTCCGCCTCCTTCGCTCTTATGCTCAAGCTGCCGAACGGTGCTGGCAAAAGTCTAAACACCATGCCAACCTCGTTCACTTCAAGTTTATCCTTTCCTGCCTTAACTCAGCCCTCTCCTCTGCCAGACAAAACTATTTCTCCTCCCTTATTGACACCCATGCCCATCATCCCTGTCAGCTCTTCCGTACATTCAACTCCCTTCTCAGGCCCCCGGTTCCTCCCCCTCCTCCTTCCCTCACCCCCAACGATCTGGCCTCCTACTTCATTAACAAAATTAAATACATCAGGTCCAACCTCCCCAAAGTCACTCCCCCGCCTTCTCCAATCCCCTGGCTCTCAGCACTCCCTGCTACTCTCCCATCCTTCCCAGCAGTATCCTCAGAGGAGCTCTCCTCCCTCCTCTCAAGTGCTACTCCGGCCACCTGTGCTTCTGACCCCATTCCCTCTCATCTCATGAAATCTCTCGCCCTTCTCCCCTCAACTTCCATCTTCAACCGCTCACTCTCCACTGGTTCCTTCCCCTCTGCCTTCAAACATGCCCATGTCTCTCCTATCCTAAAAAAACCCTCTCTTGACCCCACCTCACCTTCTAGTTATCACCCCATATCCCTCCTACCATTCCTTTCCAAACTCCTTGAACGAGTTGTCTACACGCGCTGCCTCGAATTCCTCAACACCAACTCTCTCCTCGACCCCCTCCAGTCTGGCTTCCGTCCCCTACATTCCACGGAAACTGCCCTCTCAAAGGTCACCAATGACCTCCTGCTTGCCAAATCCAATGGCTCCTACTCTATCCTAATCCTCCTCGACCTCTCAGCTGCCTTCGACACTGTGGACCACCCCCTTCTCCTCAACACGCTATCCGAACTTGGCTTCACAGACTCCGTCCTCTGCTGGTTCTCCTCTTATCTCTCCTGTCATTCATTCTCAATCTCTTTTGCAGGCTCCTCCTCCCCCTCACATCCCCTTACTGTGGGGGTTCCCCAAGGTTCAGTGCTTGGACCCCTTCTGTTCTCGATCTACACTCACTCCCTTGGTGACCTCATTCGCTCCCACGGCTTCAACTATCATCTCTACGCTGATGACACCTAAATCTCTGACCCTGCTCTCTCCCCCTCTCTCCAGGCTCTCATCTCCTCCTGCCTTCAGTACATCCCCATCTGGATGTCTGCCCGTCACCTAAAACTCACATGTCCAAGACTGAACTCCTTGTCTTCCCTCCCAAACCCTGCCCTCTCCCTGACTTTCCCTTCTCTGTTGACGGCACAACCATCCTTCCCATCTCACATGCCTGCAGCCTTGGTGTCATCCTCGACTCCGCTCTCTCATTCACCCCTCACATCCAAGCCGTCACCAAAACCTGCTGGTCTCAGCTCCGCAACATTGCCAAAATCCGCCCTTTCCTCTCCATCCAAACTGCTACCCTGCATGTTCAAGCTCTCATCCTATCCCATCTGGACTACTGCATCAGCCTTCTCTCTGATCTCCCATCCTCATGTCTCTCCCCACTTCAATCCATACTTCACGCTGCTGCCCGGATTGTCTTTGTCCAGAAAAACTCTGGGCATGTTACTCCCCTCCTCAAAAGCTCCAGTGGCTACCAATCAATCTGTGCATCAGGCAAAAACTCCTCACCCTCGGCTTCAAGGCTCTCCATCACCTCGCCCCCTCCTACCTCACCTCCCTTCTCTCCTTCTACAGCCCAGCCCACACTCTCCACTCCTCTGCTGCTAATCTCCTCACCGTGCCTCATTCTCGCCTGTCCCGCCATCGACCCCCCACCCATGTCCTCTCCCCGGCCTGGAATGCCCTCCCTCTGCCCATCCGCCAAGCTGGCTCTCTTCCTCCCTTCAAGTCCCTACTGAGAGCTCATCTCTTCCAGGAGGCCTTCCCAGAGTGAGCCACTTCATTCCTCTCCCCCTCGTCACCCTCTCCATCCCCCCCATCTTACCTCCTTCCCTTCCCCACAGCACCTGTATATATGTATATATTTTTGTACATATTTATTACTTTATTTATTTATTTTACTTGTTACCTATCTATTCTATTTATTTGATTTTGTTAGGATGTTTGGTTTTGTTCTCTGTCTCCCCCTTCTAGACTGTGAGCCCACTGTTGGGTAGGGACTGTCTCTATATGTTGCCAGCTTGTACTTCCCAAGCGCTTAGTACAGTGCTCTGCACACAGTAAGCACTCAATATGATTGATTGATTGATTGATTGTCTGCCAACCTCTAGACTGTAAGCCCCTTGTGAGCAGGGATTGTCTCTTTATTGGTGAATTGTACTTTCCAAGCACTTAGTACAGTACTCTGTACATGTTAAGCGCTCAATAAATGATTGACTGAATGAACTGTATTCTCCAAAGCCCTTAATGCTGTGCTCTGCTCACAGTAAGTGCTCAGTAAATGTCAATGATTGATTGATTAATGTCCCTGGAGCCCTAGGGGCCACTGGGCATGTGTGACAGAGCCCAGGGTCAGACTGTCTCTGAAATCACTACTGGAAAATTCTAGCATAAACACTTATCTGTTGGGAGAGGAATGAGAAGATGGGTCTGCTGTGTGACCTTGGGAAAAATCACAACTTCTCTGTGCCTCCATTACCTCATCTGTAAAATGGGGATTAAGACTGTGAGCCCCATGTGAGTCATGGTTGTCTTCTACCTATGCAAGCACTTAGAATGGTGCTTGGCACACAGTAAGTGCTTAACAAATACCATTAAAAAAAAAAGAGGGTTTGAGAAGCAAAAACTTCTCTACTTCTGTTCACTGCTCTACAGGACTGCCTAGTGGAGAGAGCAAGGGCCTGGGAATCAGAAGGACCTGATTTGTCTGCTGTGTGACCTTGGGCAAATCATTTAAGTCCTCTGTGACTCAGTTACCTCATTGTAAAATGGGAATTAAGACTGAGCCCCACTTGGGGCATGGACTGTATCCAATCTAATTAGCTACCCCATAGTACAATATCTGGCACATAGTAAGCATTTATCTTAGATCCATACTCTTTGGTCACTTGATATGCACCCCACCCACATCCCTATGTATGTATGCTCTAGACTGTAAGCTTTTGGGGGGCAGGGAACATGTCCACCAACTCTGTTATATTGTACTCTCCCAAGCACTTAGTACAGTGATCTACACACAGTAAGCACTCAATAAATACCGCTGTTTGATATATTAATCTCTGCCTCTCCCTCTAGGCAGTAAACTCATTGTAGACAGGGAATATGTCTTCTAACTCAGTTGTACTGTACTCTCCCAAGCTTAGTGCAGTGCTCTGCAGACAATCAGTCCTCAATAAATGATTGACTGATTGATATTAGGAAAATCAGTTCCAGTGAATGGCTCTAATATGTGGTTGCAGCATTGGACTGAGACGGTTCTTCAGAGTTACTATAGCCCAGTAGATGTTCCAAAGAGAAGGAACTTTCTGCCTAGATAATAATGTTGGCATTTGTTAAGCGCTTACTATGTGCAAAGCACTGTTCTAAGCACTGGGGGGATACAAAGTGATCAGGTTGGCCCACGTGGGGCTCACACTCTTAATCCCCATTTTACAGATGAGGTAACAGGCTTAGAGAAGTTAAGTCACTTGCCCAAGGCACACAGCAGACGTGGTGGAGCCGGGATTCGAACCCATGACCTCTCTCTTTAACTACTGTGAGCTCTTAGGGAAAACTGCCAAAGGTGAAAGCAGAAAACTGTGGGAAAAGAGGAGAGAAAATTTGAGGTGATTTTTCTGGCTGTAAATACCCGCATGTGCTTGTTAGTTGTTTATTTAGAAGCAGCCACTGACTCAAGGAGCTTTCCACAACTCAGAAAAAATCCCATTACAAATTGTAGAGGGAGGAACAACAAAAGAGAAGATTAACATAATGACTAAGGGGTTGGGGTGGGGGTGAGGGCAAGAGATTAGCATCTACAAGCGTTTGGAGGGTGACGACTCAGAAAGGCAAAGAGGAACCATTACCAGCAAGGGAAGAGGGAGTGAATGGCAGGAAGGGGGAGCAGGGAATGAGTATATCAAGGAATAACGTGGCGAAATGAAGCAATAAAAATGTAATCACTATGTCAGGGAATATTTCATAATAACAGATTCCCAAGGGAAATGGTTGCGCCTTAGGGCTCAAGTAATTTTAAACAGATGGAGGCCTAAGAAACTTTCGGTGAAGAGTATTTCTGCCAGATGGCCTGGCAGGGATTGTGCCCCTTCAACATTTTGTGATTTAGAGTGATAATAAAGTGCAATACTGGAAGCCCACACTGGGTCTATCCAATTGCTGGGGCACGTCTTCTGTCCCAGATGAAGACAAACACAAGCACAGTTTGTGAACGCTATCCATTGGTTGAACAGGAATAAGATAACCAAAAAACAACTGGCACATAATACTTAAGTAGAAAATCTTTGCAGTGTGTTCAAAACACTTTAAATGCAGGAGAATCCCAAACATTCTCATGGAATGAGCCAGCACCTAGAACATTCACAGATATATTCTTTTTCCAGAGAAACATAAATCTGGAAGAATCTTGGGCCTTTGTCCCCTAACCCTTCCCTTCATCATTATCCTCAAATGCTGTCAAGTGTATCTAATTCATCACAACTTTATGGAT
Source organism: Tachyglossus aculeatus (assembly GCF_015852505.1). Lineage (NCBI taxonomy): Eukaryota > Metazoa > Chordata > Mammalia > Monotremata > Tachyglossidae > Tachyglossus > Tachyglossus aculeatus. Next base: position 96,369,251 of record NC_052070.1, read on the forward strand.
TTAATCATAGGGTTTTCTTGGTAAAAAATACAGAAGTGGTTTACCATTGCCTTCTTCTGCCTCCCATCCCTTTTGTAAACAATAAATTGAACAACTGCAGATTCTCACCTCCAGGGCTGGTGGGATAAGGAAGCACTCTGAAGGTAGAGAACTTTTTGTCAGTGGGATACTTATTTAGTAATAATAATAATGTTGGTATTTGTTAAGCGCTTACTATGTGCCAAGCACTGTTCTAAGCACTGGGGGTAGCTACAAGGTAATCAGGTTGTCCCATGTGGGGCTCACAGTTTTCATCCCCATTTTACAGATGAGGTAACTTAGGCCCAGAGAAGTTAAGTAACTTGCTCGAGGTCACACAGCTGACAAGTGGCAGAGGGAGGATTAGAACACATGACTTCTAACTCCCAAGCCCGTGCTCTTTTTACTAAGCCATGCTGCTATTTCTCTCTCCCCCCACCCCAACACATTCCTACTATGCAAATTCCTGTGTGAAAATTGGGCATTTTGATAGAAGCAGGAATACTTCAGGTCTCTAGATAGTAAATTACTATGGATTTAATGAGACACACCTTAGTTCAGCATTAAAGACCTTTATTTTTTCTCAAACGTGAAGGCTTTCTGAGCAGGCCCCTGCAGGGGGTATAGCTGATCTGGCCACAACCAGAGGCTAAATGCTGGTTAAATAATAATAATCATAATGGCATTTATTAAGTGCTTACTATATGCAAAGCACTGTTGTAAGCGCTGAGCACTGTTATAAGCGCTGAGCACTGGTTAAAGGATTCAGTGCATGCAAGGCTATATTCTGAACCTTCAGTTTCTCAACTATTGCAAGTCCTCCCAGTCCCCTGGGAGAGGGCTTGGAAGAGGAGACTAAATGAGGGGAGAGGAGTATTCAAAAATGCAATCTTGTCATGGGCTCAGGAATACCAAGGTACAACCCTAATTTGGAATAGCCGTGGCTACGTGCCATCTCAAAAAACAACGGGGTTTAATGGAAAGAGAATGGTCCAGGGAGTCAGGAGACCAGAGTTCCACCACTTACCTGATGTTTGACCTTGGGAATGTCGTATTTCTTCTCTGTGCTTCAGTTTCCTCATCTGTAAAGTGGGGGTTCAAATACCTGTTCTCCTTTCCTCTTGGACTGTGAGTCCCATGAGGGACAGGGACTGTGTCAGATTCAATCATCTTGTTGCTACCACAGTGCTTGGCACATAGTAAGCATTGAACAAATACCACAGTCATTAACCTTTATCATTACCTCCAAGGGACAATAGAAAATGAGTACAGAAATGTTATTAGACATCTATTTGGTGTACTGACAAAGAGGAGAAAAGACCACAGTGCACAAGGGGACTAGAATCAGAAACAGACCACCTCCACACAAACCCCAAGGGCCTTCCTAAGAAAGAGCAACTGCACTGGTCAGTGGGAATCACCAAATTCAATTCGGCCTTTAATCTCCTCAGATGTTTTTCTTCCTCCACCCAGAAACTGCATTCAAACGGGCAGAAGGAAAAGTTAATGAGCTGTTAGGAGTAACTCTTCCCTTCCTTCTTCCCCCTTCCTCTGGTTGATAGAAGCAGGCCAGCTGTGCCTAGATCACTGCTGATGCCCTACCGCAGGACTGGCACAGTTAAAGAATGTAGTGGCAGCAGCTGGAGAAGGGGTGAGGCTAGAAGGAGGAGGGAGGGGAGGGGTCCGGAATCCAGAAGGATCTACCTAAACCAGGTTTAATTCCATGCACTTGATTCATGTTCAAATCCCGGACCTTGTGTGACCTTGGCAACTCATTTCACTGCTGTGGGCCTCAATTACCTCATCTGTATTTATTCAGTTCATTTAGTCATATTTACTGAGCACTTACTGTGCAGAGCACCGTACTAAGCACTTGGGAGAGTACAATAGAACAATAAACAGATACATTCCCTCTCCACAATGAGTTTACATTTTACAATGAGGTAAAATGGGGATTAATATTATGAACCCCAAGCAGGACAAGGACCATGTTCAAACTGATGAGCTAGTATCTACTCCAGAGTTTAGTATAGTGCCTGGAATGTGGTAAGTGCTTAATGAAATATCATTCAAAAAAGGGCACTACCAGAATCTTAGAAACTCTGTTTCTTGGGACTCATAGTCCACCTTAAATTGTGTGCTTTTTCACGAGCAATTCCTTACGTTTATGAGCTCATTTTGCATTGTTTATAATCACTTTTCACATCCTATTCCCCTGTGTTTGTCTGTCTGCCTATTGTGTTTGGAACTCTCACTGCTACAGGGCATATTTCAATCCTTTCAAGCAGTTTTTTTCTGACCAAAAACCCAGAAAAAAATCCATGGGAACCCTTCTAGTCCTATTTTCTTTAAAAAACAAACAAACAACCGCCATTACTGCCCTGCCCCCCTACAAAAAGCCCTCTTTCTTTGGAAGAAAAAAATAATAAATCCTGAGCATCTAAGTTTTGTAGCAGAGGCTGATTAATATTCTTTACCATCTATGAAAAAGCTTCTCATCTCTGGGAAATACCTACTTTTGAATCCAATCTCTCTACCTTGAAACCTGTGCTAGGCCTCACAGTTGTGAAAGATCTTTTATTTAGAAATGTTTGTCACTTGTAATAACTGCCCTCTTGGGATCTAAAAATGCCATGTTTGAAAAACATAGTTACTAATTACACTTCATAGAATCCACTTTATAGGTGGAAATCTGTGTTACACCCATTGGATTGAATTTCTCTGATTTGTTTGGAAAATCCACAGCAGACTTGGGTCAGGGATGGGTTTAGGGGGAAAATGTTGCTTCAACCTTCCACTAGCAATTGCCCCATCCATTTAAAATATGCATTTAAATTCCAACTCTATCTCAGGCATTGACTTTCATATGGAGAAGCAGTGTGGCTAAGTGGAAAGAGCACAGGCTTTGGAGTCACAGGTCAAGGGTTCAAATCCCAGCTCCAACAACTGTCAGCTGTGTGACTTTGGGCAAGTCACTTAGCTTCTCTGTGCCTCAGTTACCTCATCTGTAAAATGGGGATTAAAACTGTGAGTCCCCCGTTGGACAACCTGATCACCTTGTAACCTCCCCATCGATTAGAACAGTGCTTTGCACATAGTAAGCGCTTAACAAATACCATCATTATTATTATATAATTACCCCTGGAAACAAATTCCAGAGTACACAAAACAAGCATACTTTAGGAAGCAGCATGGATACAGTACAGGCTTGGGAATCAGAGGACCTGGGTTCTAATCCCAGCTCTTCCACTTGTCTGCTGTGTGACCTTGGGCAAGTCACTTCATTTCTCTGTGCCTCAGTTACCTCATCTGTCACATAATAATAATAATTGTTGCATTTGTTAAGCGCTTACTATGTGCAAAGTACTGTTCTAAGTGCTGGAGAGGATACAAGGTGATCAGGTTGTCCCATGTGGGGCTCACAATCTTAATCCCCATTTTATAGATGAGGTAACTGAGGCACAGAGAAGTGAAGTGACTTGCCCAAAGTCACACAACTGACAAGCGACAGAGCCTGGATTTGAACCCATGACCTCTGATTCCCAAGCCCGTGCTCTTTCCACTGAGCCGCATTGTTTCTCTAAGCATGGGGGTTAAAATGGGGATTAAGACTGTGAACCTCATATGGGCCATGAACTGTGTCTAACCTGATTAGCATGTATCTACTCCAGCATTTAGAACAGTGCCTGGCACATAGCATCTAACAGAGTCATAGAAAAAAAAAATTCAGTGCCATTTGCAATGGACTGGTATCAAACTAATTAATCCACATCCTCTGTTGACGTTGATAGCTCCCTCTGTTAATTATGGCACTTATTAAGCACTTACTATGTGCCAAGCCCTATATGAACTGCTGGGTTACCCGCAGCCTTAGTGGATGGAGCACGGGCCTGTGAATCAGAAGGACCTGGGTTGTAATCCCAGCTCGGTCACTTTTATTCTGTGTGACCTTGGGAAAATCACTTCACTTCTCTGGGTCTCAGTAACCTCATCTGTAAAATGGGCATTAAGACAGTGAGCTCCTTCTGGAACAGGGACTGTATCCAACCCAATTTGCTTGTATCTACCCCAGCATCTATTACAGTACCCGGAACATAGTAAGTGCTTAACAAATACCACAATTTTTAGCTACTATTAGGTTGAATACGGTTCCTATCCCTCATGGGGTTCGCAGTTCCCTCATAAGAGAAGTCAGTAGAAGAGGCTAGGAAAACATTGCTTTCTTCCTCCTGGCCTTCAGGAGGATATGGGGGTCATTGTTGGGGGAGGGGATGAAGATTCCCATGTCAATCAATCAATCAATCATATTTATTGAGCACTTACTGTGTGCAGAGCACTGTACTAAGTGCTTGGGAAGTACAAATTGGCAACACATAGAGACGGTCCCTACCCAACAGTGGGCTCACAGTCTAGAAGGGGGAGACAGAGAACAAAACAATATATTCCTTCAACTTGTTGGCCTGTCTGCTCTTTCTCATTCATTCTTTCAATCATATTTCTTGAGCACTTATTGTGTGCAGGGTATTCATTCATTCATTCGTATTTATTGAGCGCTTACTGTGTTCAGAGCACTGTATTAAGCACTTGGAAAGTACAAATCAACAACAAATAGAGAAAATCCCTACCCAACAACGGGCTCACAGTCTAGAAGAGGGGAGACACAACAAAACAAAACAAGTAGGCAGGCATCAATAACATCAATATAAATAAATAGAATTATAGATTTCATTCATTCAATCATATTTATTGAGCATTTACTGTGTGCAGAGCACTGTACTAAGTGCTTGGGAAGTACAAGTTGGCAACATATAGAGACGGTCCCTACCCAACAGCTGGCTCACAGTCTAGAAGGGGGAGACAGACAACAAAACAAAACATATCAACAAAATAAAATAAATAGAATAATAAATATGTACAAGTAAAATCAATAGAGTAATAAATCTGTGAAAACATATATACAGGTGCTGTGGGGAGGGGAAGGAGGTAGGGTGGGGGGGATGGGGAGGGGGAGGACGGGGCTCAATTGGGGAAGGCTTCCTGGAGGAGTTGAGCTCTCAGTAGGGCTTTGAAGGGAGGAAGAGAGCTAGCTTGTAGGATGTGCAGAGGGAGGGCATTCCAGGCCAGGGGGAGGACGTGGGCCGGGGGTCAACAGTGGGACAGGCGAGAATGAGGCACAGTGAGGAGGTTAGCAGCAAAGGAGTGGAGGGTGCATGCTGGGCTGTAGAAGGAAAGAAGGGAGGTGAGGTAGGAGGGGATGAGGTGATGGAGAGCCTTGAAGCCGAGAGTGAGGAGTTTTTGCCTGAAGCGTAGGTTGACTGGTAGCCACTGGAGATTTTTGAGGAGGGGAGTAACATGCCTGGAGCATTTCTGCACAAAGATGATCCAGGCAGCAGGGTGAAGTATAGATTGAAGTGGGGAGAGACAGGAGGATGGGAGATCAGAGAGGAGGCTGATGCAGTAATCCAGTTGGGATAGGATGAGAGATCCCAACTGGATTACTGCATCAGCCTCCTCTCTGATCTCCCATCCTCCATTCAGCAGGGTAGCAGTTTGGATGGAGAGGAAAGAGCGGATCTTGGCAATGTTGTGGAGGTGAGACCGGCAGGTTTTGGTGACGGCTTGGATGTGAGGGGTAAATGAGAGAGCGGAGTCGAGGATGACACCAAGGTTGCGGGCTTGTGAGACGGGAAGGATGGTAGTGCTGTCAACAGTGATGTGAGGGAGAGGGCAGGGTTTGGGAGGGAAGATAAGGAGTTCAGTCTTGGACATATTGAGTTTTAGATGGCGGGCAGACATCCAGATGGAGATGTCTTGAAGGCAGGAGGAGACACGAGCCTGAAGGGAGGAAGAGAGAGCAGGGGCAGAGATGTAGATTTGGGTGTAATCAGTGTAGAGATGATAGTTGAAGCCATGGGAGCGAATGAGTTCACCGAGGGAGTGAGTGTAGATAGAGAACAGGGGACCAAGAACTGACCCTTGAGGAACCCCTACAGTGAGGGGATGGGAGGGGGAGGAGGAGCCCACAAAAGAAACTGAGAATGAACTATACATACCATTTACAAAATAAATAGATAATAAATATCTACATATATACACAAGTGCTGTGGGGTGGGGAGGGAAGTAGAGCAGAAGGAGGGAGTTGGGGCGATGGGAAGGGGAGGAGGAGAAGAAAAAAGGGGGGCTTAGCCTGGGAAGGCCTCCTGGAGGAGGTGAGCTCTCAATAGGTCTTTGAAGAGGGAAAGAGAGCTAGTTTGACACATATGAGGAGGGAGGGCATTCCAGGCCAGACGTATGACGTGGGCCAGGGGCCAATGGTAGGACAGGCGAGATCGAGACACGGTCAGGAGGTTAGCGGCAGAGGAGAGGAGGGTTCGGGCTGGGCTGTAGAGGAGAGAAGAGAGATGAGGTAGGAGGGAGCAAAGTGATGGAGAGCTTTGAAGCCAATAGTGGGGAGTTTTTGCTTGATACAAAGCAATTTCTCCTACCCTCACCTGACCAACAGGGGTATCTGAGACTCAATTGGGATAGCCTTGCTGCAGTACAACTAAAAAAACAGGACAACAGCCCCCTTCACCAATGAAACCACCCCTACAACTTTCAACACTATGTCAACCCCAGGGGGTGGTCTCCTGAGCACAGTGCGAAAGCACATTCTCCAGTGGCTTTGAGCCAAGCTCAGAGAGAAGAAGCATGGCTTAGAGGAAAGAGCACAGGCCTGGGAGTCAGAGGACCTGGGTTCTAATCCCAGCTCTGCCAGTTTCCTGCTATGTGTCCTTGGGCCAAACACTTCTCTGTGCCTCAGTTTCCTCATCTATAAAATGGAGATTTAATACTTATTCCCCCACCCTACTTGGATTGGGAACCCCTTGTGGTACAGGGGCTGTGCCCGAGCTGGTAATTTTGTATCTACCCCAGTGCTTAGTACAGTGCTCAGCACCTGGTAAGTGCTTAACAAATACTACAATTATTATTACTTGGTTTGCTTTGTAGAATTACAGATCTACATTGGAGGGCCAGGGATGTATTTACAGATTGCATAACCAGTTGCCCCTCTTTTCCCAAGAAAGGGTCCTGCTAACATTAGAATCATCCTCTTACAATATTGATGGTATTTATTGAACACTTGCTATATGCCAGGCACTGTACTAAGCACTGGGGTAGATACAAGCAAAGCAAATTGAGGTGGGCACAGTCCCTGTCCCATGTGGGGCTCATGGACTAAACCCCTGCTTTACAGATGAAATTAACTGAGGCACAGAGAAGTGAAGTGAATTGCCCAAGGGCACACAGCAGGCAAGTGGCAGAGCTGGGATTGGAACCCCTGACCTTCTGACTCCAATGTCCATTAAGGAGAGTACAATTCAAGTCCAGCAAAGTCTTAGCCAGGAAGCAGAGCAAGGCCAATCGGAGCATGTTAAACTCATCAGCATTTTGGTTTCCATCCAAGGTTCCATAATGCCAAGCAATGCCCACTCTTACGGCTGACACAAACAATAATCATGTCTGTTTATTGTTATTTTGTACTCTCCCAAGTGTTTAGTACAGTACTCTCAATAAATACGATTGGAAAGTGAGACTCTGAGACAGGCTCCCTGTTCAGCTCTTCATTTCCTGCCCCTGTCCCCCTTCATCTGCTGCTGTTTCTACCTTCAGGATTACAGGTTTATCTTCACTAATTGATGGTCCAAGGAGAACACAGTACCCCATGCAATTCCATTACTGGATTGGGTCAGTAGTCCATCCAATCTAGCATTCTCCTTCCAATAACAACCAAGGATGCTTGGAGAACCATGGGATTTTCTGGGATGTAGAACCGCTGTCCCCCCACCCCCCCCCACTTCTAGACTGTGAGCCCATTGTTGGGCAAAGATTGTCTCTATTTGGTGCTGAATTGTACTTTCCAGGTGCTTAGTACAGTGCTCTGCACAAAGTAAGCACTCAATAAATACGACTGATTGATTGAATGAATGAATGAATGAATGAATGTTGCCCTCAATTGATGTTGCTCTTAAAGCTTAGGGACATACTATCTAGCATCCTTAGCATCTCCTTCTGCAATTCTAACTTCTCTTCTGGCTCCCCATTATAAACTGTTATCTATGAATGCATTCAATTTCTATCTGGCAAAGATAGTGTGTGAACTGGGTTTCCAGGAGTTTCCTGGTTCTCACAAGACTGGCAACCCCAATGCTATGTGTGACTCAGTGTATACATAGGGAAGGAAAGTGGCCTAGTGGAAAGAGCGTGGGCCTGGGGTCAGAATACCGGCGTTCTAAAGTCAGTTAACGTCTCAGTTTCCTCATCTGTAAAATGGGGGTTAAACACATATGCTCCCTCCATCTTAGACTGTTGAGCCCACCTATGTCCAATGTGATTGGGTGGGATTTATCATAGTGCCTACTATAGTGCTAGACATATAGTAAGTGCTTAATAAATGCCATGATTAATTTTTTACCGGTATTTGTTAAGTGCTTACTATATGCCAGGCATTGTACTAAGTGCTGGGGTAGATACAAGCTAATCGGGTTGGACACAGTCTCTGTCCCACACAGGGCTCACAGTCTTAATTCTCATTGTACAGAATATTGGCATTTGGTCTAGCTTTCAGCCAATATATATTTATAAAAGGTAATTTATGCAATTGTTTCCCAACTCTGCCCCTACATCTGTCTCAAGGCAAATGCTCAATTTAGTTTTTCGCTTGCACCTGGAAATTGATATTTTCTCAATCCTGATATTTAAATCACTGTTATTTGTCTATTTTAGACTTGGGTTTGCTTCTGTTTGGCTGTATGGAATCACTTTAAATATTATACAGAAGTAAATGCCAAGAGGCCAAAGAAATAGTACTAGCTCCATGCAGGGTTTGTGAGAGTTCCATTTGTTTTATTACAGTTTCTATTTTTACATTCATGCTTTTTTTTTTACAAATGGCTCAATGTAATGTTTACCAGTTATGGTCCCAAGGATCTAGCAAGACAGGTTTGACAGATTTTACAAGTGAAGTATGATAGCACAGAGAGGCAAATGAATTGTCCAAGATCATCAGTGTAAGCTCCGGGTGAGAACCCTCAGCCTCTGGAATTTCAAGTGCAGGTAGAAAATGTGTTCGTGCTCAATAAATCTTTAAGTTTTCTGCAAATAAACCAATAAAATCCCCAACCCAAGTCTTGTTCTGTCCTATGCTGTCGAGTTGCCTCCTACCCACAGTACTTATGTAAATATCCCTATACTCTGTTGTTTCCCCATCTGTAATTTATTTCATTGCTTTCCCCACTAGATTGAAGTTCCTTGTGGGTAGGGATCATGTCTATCAACTCTACTACATTTTACTCTTCCAAGTGTTTAGGACAGTTCTCCACACAGAGTAAGCACCCAACAAATGCTACTGATTGATGGATTTGATGACATCCCTGTGATTTTTGCCAAGGAAGACTTGAACTTGCTTTACAAAAAATATCGTGTGCTTTGACACCTGTGTCTAGGACAGTGCATCACACAGAGTAGGCACTAACTAAAAGCTACTATGACCAAATTTGGACTTTCTCCAAATGCATCTCTCTCTCTCTCTTTTCTTTTTCATTTTTTAAAAATGGTATTTGTTAAGCATTTCCAGGCACTGTTCTAAGCTCTGGGGGAGGTACAAGGTAATCAGGACAGATGAAGTAACAGAGGCACAAAGAAGTTAAGTGACTTTCCCAAGGTCACACAGCAGACAAGCGGCAGAGCCAGGATTAGGTCCCAGGTGCATCTGACTCCCAGGCCCAGGCTCTATCCACTAAGACCACTCTGCCCGCTGTCTACACACTGTCTCAATGACATAAAGCTCAAAGGGGAAGGACACCACCTCTCTTGGAGCACAGTATATGCCCAGAACTGCAGAAGGAGATTGTGATTTATGAAAGACCAAGTTTTTCACTCAAGATGCAAGTATTAGTGAATCTACCCAGAAAGGACCCAGAAACTTGCTGACAAAATAAACTGTACTAGGGCTAACTGTTCTCAGTTTTCAAGACAGCTTCCCTGTGAAATTTTCTCCTTAAAAGGATATTTCACGCCATGGGACACTTGATCATCAGCAAGAGACCGAGCTGATAAATAGGTAGCCAGGATCCATTCCGATGACGAAATGCTGCATCTGCTCCTTCTGTAACCAATTTATTTCAGTCACAAAAATAACCCTGCTATGCTACATATCCACTTGCTCACAACCGTCAACTAGAACAACACTCACCATTTGCCCATAAGGCAGATAGGCATGTGAGGAGACTAGCCTCACTCTTAATAATAAGAGTTGTGGCATTTGTTAAGCACTTACTACGTGTCAAGTACTGAGGTAAATACAAGACAATCAATTCGGACACAGTCCCTGTTCCACATGTCTAAAGGGGAGGGAGAACAGGTATTGCATCCCCATTTTACAGAGGAAAAAACTGAAGCATAGAGAAATTAAGGAACTTGCCCAGAGTCACACAGGAGGCAGATTCATTCATTCAATCATATGTATTGAGCACTTACTGTGTGCAGAGCACTGTACTAAGTGCTTGGGAAGTACAAGTTGGCAACATATAGAGATGGTCCCTACCCAACCATGGGCTCACAGTCTAGAAGGGGGAGACAGACAACAAAACAAAGCATGTGGACAGGTGTCATCAGAATAAATAGAAGTAAAGCTAGATGTACATCATTAACAAAATAGAATAATAAATATGTACAAGTAAAATAAATAGAGTAATAAATCTGTACAGACATTTATACAGGTGCTGTGGGGAGGGGAAGGAGGTAGGGCGGGGGGAGGGGGAGAGGAAGGAGGGGGCTCAGTCTGGGAAGGCCTCCTGGAGGAGGTTAGCTCTCAGTAGGGCTTTGAAGGGAGGAAGAGAGCTAGCTTGGCAGATGTGAGGAGGGAGGGCATTCCAGGCCAGGGGGAGGACGTGGGCTGGGGGTCGATGGTGGGACAGGCGAGAATGAGGCACAGTGAGGAGGTTAGCCGCAGAGGAGCGGAGGGTGCATGCTGGGCTGTAGAAGGAGAGAAGGGAGGTGAGGTAGGAGGGGGTGAGGTGATGGAGAGCCTTGAAGCCGAGGTGAGGAGTTTTTGTCTGATGCGTTGGTTGACTGCTAGCCACTGGAGATTTTTGAGGAGGGGAGAAACATGCCCAGAGCATTTCTGCACAAAGATGATCCAGGCAGCAGCGTGAAGTATAGATTGAAGTGGGGAGAGACAGGAGGATGGGAGATCAGAGAGGAGGCTGATGCAGTAATCCAGTCGGGATAGGATGAGAGATTGAACCAGCAGGGTAGCAGTTTGGGTGGAAAGGAAAGGGCGGATACTGGCAATATTGTAGAGGTGAGACCGGCAGGTTTTGGTGATGGATTGGATGTGAGGGGTGAACGAAAGAGCAGAGTCGAGGATGACACCAAGGTTGTGAGCTTGTGAGACGGGAAGGATGGTAGTGTCGTCTACAGTGATGGGAAAGTCAGGCAGAGGGCAGGGTTTGGGAGGGAAGATAAGGAGTTCAGTCTTGGACATATTGAGTTTCAGATGGAGGGCAGACATCCAGATGGAGATGTCCTGAAGGCAGAAGGAGACCCAAGCCTGAAGGGAGGGAGAGAGAGCAGGGGCAGAGATGTAGATTTGGTAGTGCAAATGGTAGTGCAGGGAGTCAGGTCCTCTGACTCCAGGTCCATGATCTGCCAATAAGCCATGCTGATTCTCCATTGCACTCTGCCCTTTCTTCTCAGTCCAGTGTGAAATCACAGTGGCCATTAGCCAGTCCATAAGATGGGTTGTCCAACTGCCCCTAGAGCCTGGGGCCTAGAGAAAGTTGCCCTGAAGCTGAGGAAAGGTATTGAAGATCAGAAAGGCCAAGAGGGGACTGACTTCTCCATCTCTCAGGCAGTTCAGCCCAATGAATTGTGCTTCAGCAGAGCCAAGGGAGCGCCTGCTGCCATCCATTCAGAGTTTGCAGTGATACTCCATCACCTTACCCACTCCTACCTTACCTCGCTTCTCTCTTTCTACAACCCAGCCCTCATACTTCACTCCTCTAGTACTAACCTTCTCACTGTGCCTCGATCTCGTCTGTCTCGCTTTGGACCCCTGGACCGTGTCCTGCCTCTGGAATGCCCTCCCTTCTCAAGGCCGACAGATAATTACTTTCCTCCCCTTCAAAGCCTTATTGAAGGCATATCTCCTCCAAGAGGTCTTCCCAGACTAAGCCCCACTTTTTCTCTTCTCCCATCCTTTTCTGCATTGCTCTTACTGGCGCCCTTGGCTCTTCCTCAACCCTGCAGCCCCACATCACATATTTTTATATCTGTAACTTTATTTATTTATACTGATGTCTGTCTCTCCCCCTGCTGCCCTCCCCCCACCCGCCCCAAGATGGTGAGCTCATAGGTGGCAGGGAATGTCACTGTTTACTGTTGTATTGTACTTTCCCAAGCACTGAGTATAGTGGTCTGCACACAGTAAGCTCTTAAAAAATGATTTAATGAATGAATAAATGAAAATGCCTTTTTATGGTATTTGTTAAGTGCTTATTATGTGCCAGGCACTGTTCTAATCGCTGGGATAGATATAAGGTAATCAGGTAGAACTCAGTCCCTGTCCCACATGGGACTCACAGTCTTAATCCCCATTTTGCAGATGAGGTAACTGAAGCACAGAGAAATTAAGTGACTAGCCCAAGGTCACAGAGCAGACAAGCAGCAGAGCCTGGATTAGAGCCCAGGTCCTCCTGACTCCCAGGCCCATGCTCTATCAGGCCACGCACTTCATTACCCCCACCCACCCCATCCTATTAATTCAATCCAATTCCGAGAATAATGGCTTAATGTCTCCGCAGAACAGATAGATCTAAAGGAGAGTGAGTTTATGGGCTGCAGGGAGGGAGGGCATGGCCTGAGGAGGCCAAGTTCTACCATTCCTGAAGTGGGACCAACCAAACATACTGAGCAGAGGGAAGACATCAAGGCCAGCAGCCTGCTTCTAGATTCCCCAAGGAAAGATTATTATTAATAATGGTAATAATAACGATTATTGTAACAAAAGCGAAAACCCACCCACTGCAAAATTGTTCCTAGTTTGCAGTAAATAAGATAAATGCCTTAAACTGGGAAACACTGCCATGAAACAGGTGCATAGGTAATGTTTCAAGGCTTCCTCAGTCTGGTGAGGATCTGGTTACCTACTGGTTAGGAGGTTATATCTTTCTATCAGTAGCATTTATTGAATGATTACTCTGTGCAGAGCACTATGCTTAGCACTCTTGGGAGAGTAAAATGATAACGGAGTTGGTGGACATAATCTCTACCCACAAGGAGTTTGCAGTCTAGTAGGTCAAGCTTCTCTATTTTTCTTCAGAGATTTTTTTGGAGGTAGGGGACGAGTGTGAAGGAGATTTTTAGGGGGAAGGGGTGGGTATAAAGGAGATTTTTTTGGAGGATAGAAGGTGGATGTGAAGGGGAGCTGAGTTGACAGGTCCCAAAATCTGTCTGATTCAGCTCAGGTGGCTGTGGCTTGGACTTCCCCAGGCCAGGCTGAACTAGCCAATGGGATGACTCCAAACTCATCAGACTACAAGTGAGGGCCCCAAGTCATGGTGCCTGTCAAAGGTGGTTTCTTCTTCACTACGGACCAAAGGCCTCAAATCCCCTCCTTTGGAATATACCGGGAAATAATTATATCTACATTTGGATCATGATTTTTGTTTTTCCAAAGCTTTTTCACATGATTTATTTCATTTTCTCCTTACAACATTCCTGGGAGATATCAGTAACCCATGATAGAGATGGGGTAACTGAGGCCACGAAAGGTGAAAGGACTTGTCCAAGTGAGTCAGTACACCCAAGCTAGGGTTAGAACCCAGATCTTCTAACTCCCCCAGAGGTCTTTTGACTAATGAGAAGCAGCATGGCCTAGTGGTTAGAGGACGGTCCTGGGAGTCTGAAGGAACTGGTTTCTAATTCCAGTTCTGCTACTTCTCTGTTGTGTGACCTTGGGCAAATCACTTAATTTTTCTCTGCCTCGGTTACCTCATATGTAAAATGAGGATTAAGTCTGTGAGCCCCATGTGGAACATAGACTGTGTCCAACCTGATTTGCTTGTATGTATCCCAGCTCTTAGAACAGTGCCTGGCACACAGTAAATGCTAAACAAATACAATAAAAAAAATCATGTAGACAGTAAACTCCTCCTGCGGGCCGTAAACTCTTTGTCTGCAGTGATTGTGTCTTCCAATTCTTTTTGTTATTTTATTGCCATTTGTTAAACACTTACTATGTGCCAGGCACTGTACTAAGCAGGAGGGTAGATACAAGCTAATAAGGTTGGACACAATCTATTTTTCACCTGGGGCTCACAGTCTTAATCTCCATTATACAGATGAGGTAACTGAGATGCAACGAAGTGAAATGATTTTCCCGAGATAATACAGAAGATAAATGGCAGAGCCAGGATAAGAACTCAGGTCTTTCTGATTTCCAGGTCTAGGCCCATGTTTTACCTATTACTTCTCAACTCTGTTGAATTGTACTTCATTCATTCATTCATTCAATCACATTTATTGAGCACTTACTGTGTGCAGACCACTGTACTAAGTGCTTGGGAAGTAGAAATTGGCAACATATAGAGACAGTCCCTACCCAACAACGGGCTCACAGTCTAGAAGGGGGAGACAGAAAACAAAACAAAACAAGTAGACAGGTGTCAATACCATTAGAATGAATAGAACTGTAGCTATATACACATCATTAATAAAATGAATAGAGTAATAAATATGTACAAATATACATAAGTGCTGTGGGGAGGGTAAGAGGGTAGGGCAAAGGGAGGGAGGGGGTGATGGGGAGAGGAGGAGGAGGAGGAGGAGGAGGAGAGGAAAAAGGGGGGACAGTCTGGGAAGGCCTCCTGGAGAAGGTGAGCTCTCAGTAGGGCTTTGAAGGGAGGAAGAGAGCTAGTTTGGTGAATGTGAGTAAGGGAGGGCATTCCAGGCCAGAGGTAAGACGTGGGCCAGGGGTCAACGGTGGGACAGACGGGATCAAGGCCCAGTGAGGAGGTTAGCGGCAGAGGAGCGGAGTGTGCGGGCTGGGCTGTAGAAGGGGTGAAGGGAAGTAAGGTAGGAGGTAGTACTTTCCTTAGCAGGGCTCTGCATGCACATAGCAAGTGCTCATTAAATATCATTAATTGATTGATTAACCCATATAGCCTCTCTCTAACAACCAGGTGACAGCAGCAAAGATCATAGGCTATTGTCTCTCTTTGCAAGCAAAGCTGGGGGCAAGCAAATCAAGAGCTTTGTGGTGTCCTACACGGTGGGAAAATGTAACCTCCATATAATGGTCTCCATAGTTGGCCAGCCACTGCTTGTCATGAGACAGGGAGCAGAGAATGGATGCAAGTTATTGGATGAACCTTTCATCACCATCCCAAATCCTCAAAGTCATTAGCTTACCTAGATGAAAGGAATATACAGTCATATGATCCCTTTCTGTGAACTCATGGCTGGAAGCATGTGGTATTTGTGAAGCACTTTTGGACAAATCTCAAGACCCCAAGGTGCTGTTTCATAAGTCACTGGCCCTGTGTACTGCTTCAATCAGACCAGCCTGAGATAATTCCTCTTGAAGGCATTCATTCAGTTCTCTCCCCATTCCCTAACCACACTCCTCAACCACTACAACCCAGAGTGCTCACACTTGCCTTGCTATCTTCTCTCCCACTATGCACCCCTTGCTCGTATCCTTCCTCCTGTCAAGGATTCACTCCCCGTTCACATCTGATAGAACTCTCACTCTACATCTTCAAAAGTCCTACTAAAATAAAATCTTCACCAGGCAGTCCTCCTTCAACCCTATTCTCCCTCCCGGACACAACTCGACAGCATAGGATAACAGTAACAACTGCTTCATCTTAACTCTTAAGTCTGTATCCCTCTGGCACTAAATGTGCACATCCTTATACTCAGGTGCCCCCCCTACCTATCATTATTTTTAGAGTCCACCTTTCCCTCTACACTGTAAGCTCCCGGAGAGCAGAGACTGCATCTACTTGCCCTATTGTACACTCCCAAGTACTTAGTTCAGAGCACTATATGATCAATAAACATCATTGATTGATTGTTCGATAGTTCATGAAGCTATCCAAAGCTCTAGACTTAACTCCAGAGATCTTTCCCAGGACAACAATGATGCCATGAACACCAGTTCTAGGTGAAATGCTTGGGTCCGGAGATATTTGTGATTCATCATAGCTCTTTCAATTCATTTCATTCATTTAATTGTATTTATTGAATGCTCACTGTGTGCAGAACACTGTACTAAGTGCTTGGGAAAGTACAGTACAATAAACAGACACATTCCCTGGCCGTAATGAGCTTACAGTCTAGAGAGAAGAGACAGACATAAATACAAATAAATAAAGTACAGATATGGACATAAGAGTTGCAGGGCTGGAAGGGGGGAAGAACAAAGGAAGCAAGGCAGGGTGACACAGAGGGAGTGGGAGAAGAGGAAAAGTGGGGCTTAATCTGGAAAGACCTTTTGGATGAGATGTGCCTTCAGTAAGGCTTTGTGGTGGGGCGGAAGTAATTGTCTGTCGGATTTGAGGAAGGAGGGCGTTCCAGACCAGAGGCAGGATGTGGTCCAGGGGTCAGCGGCAAGACAGATGAGAGCAAGGCACAGTGAGAAGGTTAGCACTAGAGGAGTGAAGTTGTGCAGCCTGGGTTGTAAGAGAGTAGCCAAGAGAGGTTGTCGGGGGGGGGGGCAAGGTGATGGAGTGCTTTAAATAATAATGATGGTATTTGTTAAGTGCTTACTGGTGAGGAGTTTGTGTTTGATGTGGAGGTGGAAGGGCAACCTCTGGAGTTTTTTGAGGAGTGGGGTGACATGCCCTGAACGTTTCTGTAGAATAATGATCCAGGTAGCAAAGTGAAGTATGGACTGAAGTGGGGAGAGACAGGAGGCTGGGAGGTTAGTAGGGAAGCTGAAGCAATACCAGATGGAGTAGGATAAGTGAGCTTCAGTGCTAGAAACAGGGAAGTTCATTTAGGGATACAGTACATTACATTACAGTGTGGGCTATTACAGTGCAAAAACCATAATGTGACTTTGTGGTATTTATCAAACTGTGGGGGAAAGGCTGTTCCCAACCCCTCAAGAAGATATGGGAGCAGAGGAGAAACCAGGATATCAATGCCTAAAGACAAAGTGTACATACATCTAAGTGCGGAAATCATTAGGGATCTCCATTTGATTGGATAATGGACCAGTGAAGAATGAGGTGAAGGACAAAGAGAAAGAAAAAATAGCACAAAGCAAACAAGTTAACATTCTACCCTTGAACCTGAAATGCCCAACCACAAAACATCCCCAAATTACAAAGTTTTGGCAATCTAGACACTGACATTCTAGGAGAGTTGAAATATATTGCTGACCTGGATTTAAAACCTATACCATCCAGTCTAATGAAAGCACTCCTAATCTTTGGGATGCTCCATAATTTATGCCATAGTCAGGTGCTATTTTCATTTACTAGAGAGCTATCTTGTCTAACCTTTCGTCTGAGAGTAATTTTGCACAAGATGAAAATAACAATTCATCATGATGATAGGGATTATAAATAAATGTGTGTATATATAAAAATATATATTTTCTTATATTCTCTTACAGCCAAGAAAAATGCCAGGCATTTTGCTTTCTTTGTGTGTTTTGGATGGTTTATGGAACTGCAACAGTCCTAAATTTCATTTGGGCTGTGTAATAGCACATCCTGCCCACCATATAATGATTGCCAGATGTGTGGGCTTCATGTACCATCTGCAAAACCCAAGCCACCTGCTCAGGGGTGTCATTGCAAAGAACCATTGTCTGAGAGAAGGGAAGGTGGAGGGAAGGTACAGTGCATGGTAATGGGGCACCAAAACATACTCTGGGGAGAGGCTCAACTAAGCTTGATCCATTCCTGCTTTTTCCTTGTCCAGTTAAACAACTGATATGCTCTGAACACGTGAACTCAGGTTCCTGCTTTTTATCTTTTCTCTTTGTTCCTGTAATGGTACAATAAAAATAATAATAGTAATCATTTAACACATACTATATGCCAAGCACTGTACTAAGAGCTAGGGTAGAGACAAGATAATCAGGTCCCACATGGGGCTCACAGTCTAAGTAGTAGGCAGAAGAGGTATTGAATCCCCATTTTGCAGTTGAGGGGATTGTGGCATAGAGAAGTGACTTGCCTAAGTTCACATGGTAGTTAAGTGGTGGAGCCAGGATGAGAACCCAGGTCCTATACCCATTCCCAAGCTGGTGCTCTTTCCACTAGGCCATGCTGCTTCACCTGACTAAATGGACAACTTATCTGACTATATGGACAAAGAACCTTCTGTTTGCCAATTACCCACAATTAGCTATTTTAGAGGTGACTTTTCTAAGAGATTATTACCTTTCTGAAGTCTGCTAAGCCTCCACTTCAGCTCTGCTAGTGAAGATAGGGCATGGCAGGGGCAGGGACCAGTGTGGAACTCTTTCTACCAAGGTCCACCGACAACATCCATTTACCCCCTCAATTTTCATGGGAAGAGGGTCCACCCAACTAACCCAATTTTCCTGGATCTGGGAGCTTGATTCCCAACTACTCACCTCCCTCCATCCCCCCAGCCCTGATCCCAGTTGGTGGCGGCAGCACTTCTGGATCACCACCAAGGTCACTGGGCAACTAAAGAATTAGTCAAACAGCATATGTTCATTGAAAGTTTTAATAAAATTTTATTGATAAGGCTGAAGACCGAATAGGGGGTAATGCACCTGGTGGGCTCCTTTCCTTAAGGGAAAGGCATGTCGAGTGCCCGATGTAACGAGCTTATATACTGCTGTTGTTGATCACAGTGATTGCTGTAGATTTGGTGAAATGGGGCAGATTTGGTGCAGAGCTGGGCAGAGTCTATCTCCTTATTTGGTTTGGTTCCTGGGACCCAGCCAATAGGCTGCAGGGTCTAAGACCCAGACCAGCTATGGCAACAAGACCTCTTACGCAGAAGCAATGTCTGCAACTTTCCATGGTACATGGGGCTGAAACAGCATGGGACTCCAAAGCGACCCCATCATTCCCCCCTCAAAGACATACAACCCTTATTCCTAAGGAGTGCTGAGGGTCGATGGTCCGTCTTCTGGAGCGGCTTCATGCTGACAGTGGGCGATGACTTGGGTTTCCTGATAGCAGCCCATGTAGGGAAACTAGGGAGGTGAAAGGGAGGAGGTCCATGCTCCCCAGGACCTCGGCAGCCAATCCCACCAACTCTCATCAGAAGAGGAACCTGGGGACCCCTCGGGAGGACCGCCAGGACCACCATAACTGAATGAACGTCCGTTAAGTTACGACCTGTTTCATTCTGCAAACTGGCCGTGAGCCTGATGGCGAGGGGGTGGTGTCATGGTCGGCGTGATTTCTTGTAAATCTCTGCTACTCTCCCATCCTTCCCAGCGGTATCCTCAGAGGAACTCTCCTCCCTCCTCTCAAGTGCTACTCCGGCCACCTGTGCTTCTGACCCCATTCCCTCTCATCTTATGAAATCTCTCGCTCCATCCCTTCTCCCCTCCTTAACTTCCATCTTCAACCGCTCACTCTCCACTGGTTCCTTCCCCTCTGCCTTCAAACATGCCCATGTCTCTCCCATCCTAAAAAAACCCTCTCTTGACCCCACCTCACCCTCTAGTTATCGTCCCATATCCCTCCTACCATTCCTTTCCAAACTCCTTGAACGAGTTGTCTACACGCGCTGCCTAGAATTCCTCAACACCAACTCTCTCCTCGACCCCCTCCAGTCTGGCTTCCGTCCCCTTCATTCCACGGAAACTGCACTCTCAAAGGTCACCAATGACCTCCTGCTTGCCAAATCCAACGGCTCATACTCTGTCCTAATCCTCCTCGACCTCTCAGCTGCCTTTGACACTGTGGACCACCCCCTTCTCCTCCACACGTTATCTGACCTTGGCTTCACAGACTCCGTCCTCTCCTGGTTCTCCTCTTATCTCTCCGGTCGTTCTTTCTCAGTCTCTTTTGCAGGCTCCTCCTCCCCCTCCCATCCTCTTACGGTGGGGGTTCCCCAAGGTTCAGTGCTTGGTCCCCTTCTGTTCTCAATATACACTCACTCCCTTGGTGACCTCATTCACTCCCACGGCTTCAACTATCATCTCTACGCTGATGACACCCAGATCTACATCTCTGCCCCTGCTCTTTCCCCCTCCCTCCAGGCTCGCATCTCCTCCTGCCTTCAGGACATCTCCATCTGGATGTCCGCCCGCCACCTAAAGCTCAACATGTCGAAGACTGAGCTCCTTGTCTTCCCTCCCAAACCTTGTCCTCTCCCTGACTTTCCCATCTCTGTTGACAGCACTACCATCCTTCCTGTCTCACAAGCCCGCAACCTTGGTGTCATCCTCGACTCTGCTCTCTCATTCACCCCTCACATCCAAGCCGTCACCAAAACCTGCCGGTCTCAGCTCCGCAACATTGCCAAGATCCGCCCTTTCCTCTCCATCCAAACTGCTACCCTGCTCATTCAAGCTCTCATCCTATCCCGTCTGGACTACTGCACTAGCCTTCTCTCTGATCTCCCATCCTCGTGTCTCTCTCCACTTCAATCCATACTTCATGCTGCTGCCCGGATTATCTTTGTCCAGAAACGCTCTGGACATATTACTCCCCTCCTCAAAAACCTCCAATGGCTACCAATCAATCTGCGCATCAGGCAGAAACTCCTCACCCTGGGCTTCAAGGCTGTCCATCACCTCGCCCCCTCCTACCTCACCTCCCTTCTCTCCTTCTACTGCCCAGCCCGCACCCTCCGCTCCTCCACCACTAATCTCCTCACTGTACCTCGCTCTCACCTGTCCCGCCATCGACCCCCGGCCCACGTCATCCCCCGGGCCTGGAATGCCCTCCCTCTGCCCATCCGCCAAGCTAGCTCTCTTCCTCCCTTCAAGGCCCTGCTGAGAGCTCACCTCCTCCAGGAGGCCTTCCCAGACTGAGCCCCTTCTTTCCTCTCCCCCTCGTCCCCCTCTCCATCTCCCCGTCTTACCTCCTTCCCTTCCCCACAGCACCTGTATATATGTATATATGGTTGTACATATTTATTACTCTGTTTATTTATTTATTTATTTATTTTACTTGTACATTTCTATCCTACTTATTTTATTTTGTTGGTATGTTTGGTTCTGTTCTCCGTCTCCCCCTTTTAGACTGTGAGCCCACTGTTGGGTAGGGACTGTCTCTATGTGATGGCAATTTGTACTTCCCAAGCGCTTAGTACAGTGCTCTGCACATAGTAAGCGCTCAATAAATACGATTGATTGATTGATTGATTGATTGATTGTAAGGCCTGTAAGGCAGGGTCTACATCCCTCTCAGGTAACTTCTCTACCATGGGTTGATGTACCTCTCCGCAGAGCCAGAGGCGGATGTTGCCAATTCGGTCACAGTTGTACTGTGAGAGAGCATCCTCCTAGGGAGAATCAGAAGAATCTGAACAAGAGGTTTATAGGGTTTAATATGCAAGTTATGGGTCCACGAGGACTGGCCCTCCAGTTTCACAGCAGTGGGGTAGCAAGTATCCCTTGGTCCTGTCCACTCAAAGGCGAAAATATACTGGGACCCTTTACTCAAGGGGATACAAAAGAAGGCATCCTTCCAATCGATTGCCGAGAACCACTTAGTGTCCACCGGTACCAAATACCAATTAATCAAATTGGTATTGATTGATATCAATATCAATATCAATCAAATACGATTGATTACCTGTGCAAGGAGAGTGTACGAGTTCGTGACTATCGGGTGTACAGGGATGGTAGCCACACTCACCCTCCGCAGGTCCTGGACAAAGTGATAGATCCCGTCTGGTTTCTTTACCGGGAGGACAGGGGTGGTGCAGGGAGAATGGCATGGCACAAGTAACCCGTGTTAGAGAAATCTCTCGATCGCACCTCGACTGGGATTGCATTAATGGCTCGGCCGAGGAGACTTTTATCCCAAATGAGGAGGTCAACTTTTTCCACAAAGTACTCAGGTATGTCCTCCCTATTGGCTGTGGCAATGAGGATGCCAACTGGACGGACAAATGAAAAGAATGATCCCAACTTGGTCATGATATCCCTCTACAATAGGGTCACAGGGGTAGAGGGAATAATAAAGCAAACAATTCCTGCTGCTATAAACATGGTAGGGGGTCAGTTTGGCGACAAGATTTTGAGATGCTGTCGATCCCCACCACCCTTACTCCATATGGATGGATAGGACCACAAAAACTGGGAAGGACAGAGTAGGTGGACCCTGTATTGATAAGAAAACTTATGATCTTACCGGACACTTCCACGCTCACCCTGGGTTCAGCCATGGAGATGGTTCCTGCGGGGGCCCGGCCGTTCCCTGGGCCCTGTCAGTCCCGGCTCTCAGACGTGCCAACAGCCGGGAACTGGCCAGCCTCAGTGTTGGTTTGCATCCAGTAGTGGGCAGTCCCACTTCCAGTGCCCGTGTCCCTGGCAGAGGGGGCACGGTCCAGGTGGCTGGCGGCCACGATCAAGTCTCCGCGCCTGGGGGCACTCTCGAGCCCAATGGCCAGACTTGTGGCACACAAAACAAGGCTTTCCGGACCTTGGGCCGTGGGCAAGAGCTGTGACGCATTGGGCGACCTTCCAGGGGGAGATCGACCCATTGTCAGGGCCGCCACAAGTAACTGGGCCTGCTCTCTGCCCTTCACTTTGGCCCTGTGGTCCTTCTCATCCCGGGCTGCCTGGTCACGGTTGTTAAAAACTCTACAGGCAGACTCTATCAACTGATTTGTGGGGGTTTGTGGCCCCAACTGCTGCTTCTGTAATTTTCGGTGGATATCTTCAGCCGATTGATTAATAAAATACATATTCAGAATGACACTTCCCTCTACCGAGTCGGGATCAAGCTAGGTGTACGTTTGAATCGCCTCCGCCAGTCTGAGTCTAAACATGGGGCTCTCAATAGAGTCCTGAGTCACAGCTCAGACCTGATCATAGTTAACTTGCTTCCTAATTCCTTTCTCCATGCCCGCCAGCAGGCATGTAATCATATGATCCCGGAGCTGTCTATCGGTACTCTCCCCCTGATAATTCCATTCTGGTTTGGAGCGAGGGACAGCTATCGCTCCCACTGGGTACCTCCCATTACTGTTCACGGCAGCCTCATCCCCCTCCCTTTCAGCATAATCCCAAGCTACTCTCTTTTCCTCTACTGTCAGGCAGGAAGAAAGCAACAGCTTAAAATCCCCCCACGACAGATCGTACTGCAGGGTCAGGCTCCGGAATTCATCCTGAAAGCGTGCGGGGTCCGCAGAATATTGTCCCAATTTCTGTTTTGCCATTTCCAATTTGCTCAAAGAGAAGGGTGCCTGTACCTGCACTATCTGTCCCCTTTCCCCTGTGGCCTCCCTCAAGGGGAGTATTCTTTCCTCTCTCTCCAGAGGGCCATAGCGTGTGCCTCCCCTCGTGCTGGGGGGGCTCAGGGCCCACAAAGAGGTGGAGTGGTATGGAGGAGGGCATAACAACGGGTTGGGCCCTGTAATAATGACGTTATCTGTCCCCTCAGGGGGCTCAGGGGGTGCAGAAGCCTCCTGGGATTCCTGGCTGGAGGGAGAGGGAGAGGAGGGAGGGAGAGAGGGAGGGGGTGAACCACTCCTCCGGGGTCCCCGACCGAGGAGAGGATCATCCAGGATATCTGGGGAATCGGGGATGGGGGCTGGGCCCTCAAGAGGGGCCCAGGCAAAACACATGCGGCAGTTCTTTCCCTCGGGGCTCTGGAACAAAGCCATAAAAGCTTGGACATATGGGACTTCTGACCATTTCTCTAACCGCCTGCAATATAAGTCCAGCTGGAGAATGGTATTATAATTTAGGGACCCGTGTTCGGGCCAGACCTCCTGATCCTCTAATTTATACTAGGGCCATTCTGTGGTGCACCAAAAAATCAGTCATTGGCATTTTAGATCAGCCAAACCAAATTTGTCCTTATTCTTGGTGTTCAGCAGGCAACCCGATGGGGAGACACCTGGGATTGAGGAACCTTGTCTCATAATGGGTGGAAAACGTTCCTCTTTTGAGGTTCTGTGTCTCTCTCGGACTATACCCAAGTGTCTAATGGCGTCCCACTGGCACTGGAATGAAATTCCAAGCTGCGGTCCCTCTACCTCAGGGCGTCCCCTGACAAGAGGTCACTTCCCCGGACCGTCCCCTGATGAGAGGTCCCTTCCCTGGACCGACCCAGTTGGCCTTCCTCTTCCCTCCTAGTGTACCCGGGAACTAGAGGGTGCATCCGTGAGAGCAGACAAGAACAATCAAAAGAGGACTCACCACTCCGATGGCTTCAGACTGTGCTGTAGTCAGCCAGGAAGGCGGCAGTCACATCTACTGGATACCCGTAAAGGTCACCAAATGATGGCGGCGGCGGTTCTGGATCGCCACCAAGGTCGCCGGGCGACTAAAGAATTAGTCAAACAGCATGTGACTATTGAAAGTTTTAATTAAGTTTTATTGGTAAGGCTGAAGACTGAATAGGGAAAGGCGCGCCGAGTGCCTGATATAATGAGCTCATATACTGCTGTTGCTGATCACAGTGATTGCTGTAGATTTGGTGCAGCAGGGCAGATTTGGTGCAGAGCTGGGCAGAGTCTATCTCCTTATTTGGTTTGATTCCTGGGACCCAGCCAATGGGCTGCAGGGCTTAAGGCCCATACCCACGATGGCAACAGAACCGCCTACGCTCAAGCAATATCTACAGTTTTCCATGATACATGGGGCTGAAACAGCATGTGACTCCAAAGCGACCCCATCACAGTCAGTCAATCATATTTATTGAGTGATTACTGTGTGCAAAGCACTCTACTAAGCACTTGGGAGAGTATAATACAACAATAAAGGAACACGTTCCCTGCCCTCAACAAGCTTACAGTCTCCCCCTCTATACTGTAAACTCGTTGTGGGCAGGGAATGTGCCAGCTAATTCTGTTGTATTGTACTCTCTCAAGTATTTAGTACAGTATTCTGCACATAGTATTTAATCAATATCATTGACTGAATGACTGATTCCAGGACTAACGCTCTCCATCTTGTCTATAAACTCTCCTTGATTGCTCCCCCCAAGGTCCATCTTCACACTTCCCAAACTCACCGCCTGACTGTCCCCCAGACTGTTTCCAACCCAATTTGTTTGTATCCACCCCAGGGCTTAGTACAATGTCTAGCAAATAGTAAGTGCTTAACAAAACCCACTATTATTATTATTATTACTATCATCATTATTATTAAAGATTAATGAAGGCTTAGAGTTCCTGATGTTCCTACTCCTCCCTAGCACTGGGGCAATTTCTACCCTGGGACAGGAGGAGGGAGGGCTTGGAAGTAAAATCAGTACCTCAGTCTCCTCTTGTCAGAAATCCCACCACCATAGAGCCATAAGTCCAAAATGGACACTTTTGTCTCTCTTGAGAATTAAACACATGCAAACACATGCACATGCACATACGCACACAGAAGCAGCCTGTGAAAACCTGTGAAGATAAAAAGGGTTCACAAATGTTTTGGTTGAAAATTACTGAAACTAGCTTTCGAAAATCTACTGTGGTTAAAAAGAGGTTGCAAGATTTTTCTAGGTAAAGATGATGCTAACTTCCTCACATGCCACTATTTAATGTCATAAATATTTTAACAGGGCAAAGTAAGGCTTCACCCTGTACCTTCTGTCCACCATGGATGAAGCCAAGCTGCCCAGAGGTGAGAGTTTTTACTGCCCACTTGTTGCGGGGGGGCAGGGGAAAGAGAAGAAACACTCCACAATGTTAGCCTTGTCTCTCTGAGCAAATGTACAGTACAGTGTGTATCCACTGCTGTTTACAAAGCAGAGAGAAGGGGAAACCAGCATAATATTTTGCTCCCAAACTCACCACTTTATCTCCTTTTGATAAATTGAATCCAAATATTGCCCCCCTGTATGTTTACTAAAACACTGTGTGTTCCTGTGAGAAAAATCTATTGGACACACATCACAAACCCATGCTGAGAGAGTCCAGGCATACCCCACTATACAGCTGGGCTATGTTCCTGGAAAGAAGCAGCATGGCCTAGTGGAAAAAACATGAGCCTAGATGCCAGAGGACCTGGTTCTCATACTGACTCTGCCACTTGTCTGCTGTATTGCTTTGGACAAATCACTTAACTTCTCTGTGCCCCAGTTACCGCAAAATGAGGATTAAGACTGTGAGCCCTATGTGGGACGTGCATCTGTGTCCAATCTGACCTACCTGCATCTACCCCAGGGCTTAACAACTACCATTAAAAAATAAATGCGTCTGAATCGTGAAAGGCTCATGGGGCCCGTATTCCCATCAGTGTACATGTTGTACATTAGGATCCATTCAAGAACCTCTGGAAAAAGACTATGACCTGTCTTTTCATCTCCTAGATGTTAATTTTCACCACGCCATTTTGCTTATTCTTGTCAAAGTCATTCAAAGCATTCAGTGGTTCACCCACAAACTTAGGGGAAAGAGCACGGGCTTCAGAGTCGGGTTCTAATCCCTGCTCCACCACTTTTCTGCTGTGTGGCCTTGGACAAGACATTTAACATCTCTGCCCTTTAGTTTCCTTATCTGTAAAATGGGGATTAAGACTGTGAGCCCCATATGGGATAACCCGGATTACCTTGTATCTACCCCTGTGCTTAGAACAGTGCTTGGCACATAGTAAGTGCTTAATAAATACCATAATTATTACCATTACTATTAAAAAGAAATATTAAAAACACTAAAAATCCCAAACAAAAGCATATAGACAAACAAAAAGAGATCCGATATGCTAACCCCAACCCTAAAATGACATGTCTCAGGGACTCTCCTCAGTTAGGCTTCCAAACAAGTTGGGTGGCACTGCTTCCCCCCGGCCTCCCCACCCCCATCACCCCCTCCTCTGCCGCACAGGCTGGGCTTCTCACTGCCCACCCAGTGTTTCAGGAGAACAGAATGCAGACCTTCCCACTATGATGCCTCTGCCTCCATTTCTCTCCCTGGCCCTGGAGTTTAGGCCCAGCCCCTCTGGCAAGATGTTTCTGACCCTCTTCAGGGGCTCTCCACAACCACCAAGCCCTCCTCTGGTCCCAGCTGCTCCCCAGGTTTCCCTAAATTCCCTTTGAGCTGACTTTTGCTGTGGGCTATGTTTAATTCAATGCCACCATCCTCCTTCCACTGTTGCCTATCCAACCATCAATCAGTGTTATTTCTTAGCACTTAATGAGGGCAGAGCACTTACTCTGTATAGAGTATTGTGTGTTGGACTAAGCACTTCCCATTCACTTGCAGCTCCATTTCCATGCCCCACCCAGGGCTGCAGAGACAGAGATATTGGGATTGGGAGTGGAAATGATGATGATGATTATGTTTGTTACTCACTTACTATGTGCCAAGCACTGTTCTAAGTGCTGGGGTAAATACAAGGTAATCAGGTTGTCCCACTTGGGGCTTATAGTCTTAATCCCCATTTTACCGATGAGGTAACTGAGACACAGAGAATTTAAGTGGCTTGCCTAAGGTCACAGAGCTGATAAGTGGCGGAGCCAGGATTAGAACCCATGACCTTGACTCCCAAGCCCAGGCTCTTTCCCCTAAGACATGCTGTATGAGGGTGGTCCAGCAGTCCCCCTCCTAAACACTTCCTCCTGTCCCTATTTATTGTACCCTCCACCTTAGCAGCATGACCTAGTAGAAGGAGCATGGGCCTGGGGGTCAAGAGAGCTGGGTTCTAATTCCAGCTCTGCCACTAATCTGCTGTGTGACCTTGGGCAAGTCACTTACCTTCTTTGGGTCCCATTTCCCTCATCTGCAAAATGGGGATTCAATACCTGGTCTCCCTCCTACATAGACTGTGAACCCCATGTGGGACCTGATGATTTTTTACCTATCCCAGCATTTAGTGAAGTGCTTTGCACAGATTAAGCACTTAACAAATACCAAAATTATTATTGATATCATTGTATTATTATTATTCCAGTAAAGCTAGAATTAAAGGTGCTAATCCATCAGTGGATTTTATTGCATGCTTACTATGTGCAAGAGCATTGTACTAAGCTCTTGGGAGATTTCAATGCAATAGTTGGTAGACATAATCCCTGCCCTCAAGGACTTTACAGTCTAATCTGGGAGACAGATATTAAAATCAATTGCAGAAAGGAGAAGCAGAACATACTGAATGATTCTAAGTGTTGTGGTTCCACATAGTTCAGCACAAAAGCAGTGCAGAGGGAACAGAAGAGAACAGGAAAGTAGCGTGGCCTAGTGGAAGGAGTCTGGGCCTGGAAGTCAGTGGACCCGACCTTGGGCATGTCATTTAAATTCACTGTACCTCAGTTACCTCATTTGTAAAATGGGGATTAAATTCTCCTCCCTAGGATTTAAGACTATGAGCCCCTTGTGGGTCAAGGTTTGTGTACAACTCAATTAGCTTGTATCTATCCCAGCACTTAGTACAGTGCCTGGCAGGCAGTAAGCGCTTAAGAAGTACCATTAAAAAAAAAAAAAGAACAGGGCAGGGAGGAATTTGATTTGCCTGCAGCTATTGGACTTAATGTCCAAGATGGACTATATGAGTCCTAAGGTATAACATCAACTTGGGTGGCACCTACTCCCAGACTGTGCATATTGTGAAATCCTCAGAATGTAGGCACCCCCTTTATATGGGACATCCTTTCTCTGAGTGTCCTGATCACCCTCACTGTGCCTCTCCTGTATCAGGAGAGGTCAACTGAGACCCAGCAAATAATATCAAGTCTACAGACTTCCAAACGGTATAAGCTGATGGCATACCCCTCCAATCCTGCTACTCAGAACTGGAATAAGGTAAAGTGGGAGCCAGTGGTACCCTGTCTACCCACTGTCCCCGCCTTCCCTCTGCAGCCAGTAGATCCCCGGTGGTTGGAAAGAGGAAAGTGGCCAGGAGCCAGGACGCCTTGAATCGCCATGAGCTGTGCTCAGGCAGCCAATTGGAGCTGCTGCATTCTTGAGGCAAGACAATCTCCACTTGAATTCATGCAGTAGTGACTCCCAGAAGCCTCTACTGGTCCCAGAAGATGGCTGGTCCCAAGAACCATGGAGAAGGGAATTTAGCTGGCCATTTGATGATTCTTAAGACAGGCTTAGATCA
The DNA here is from genome assembly GCF_015852505.1 of Tachyglossus aculeatus. Classification (NCBI taxonomy): domain Eukaryota; kingdom Metazoa; phylum Chordata; class Mammalia; order Monotremata; family Tachyglossidae; genus Tachyglossus; species Tachyglossus aculeatus. The sequence continues at coordinate 96,398,475 of NC_052070.1, forward strand.
AGGACCTTCTGAGAAATAATATTAATAATAGTCTTTTATGCACTTTCTATGTGCCAGACACAAGATAATCAGGCTGGACCCAACCCCTGTCCCAGTTGAAGCTCACAGTCTGCAGGAGAGAACTGGTTCTGAATCCCCATTTCACAGATGAGGAAACTGAGGCACAGAGACAACAGCAGAAAAGGGTGTTCTGAGTCCCAGGCTTGTGCCCTCTCCACTGTTAACAGTCCTCTGGACCTCCACAGGAGTCCTAAAATTAGTTCTGGGTTGTAACCTAGACCATTTTCCTGAGTGGCTGTGGATGACAACGGTCTTCCATCGGGAGCCCTGGCTGGGCAACCCCTAAATGAACTCATAGGACTTGGGCTGGGATGAATGTTCCTTGGAATCTGAGCAAGTCCAACAGTGTGCAGCTTGGGTCTCCAAGGTAGCCCTTCACAAAGCAAACCAAAACACAGTAAGGGGAAGCCTGATTTCAGCATCACTCTCCCCTCTACATGCTATACTGCATTCCCTATAAGTTGCCAATGTCCTCTGAGCTAGCCACAACATGTTCTGAGGAGGTGTGTTGCCCACCATGCTTAAGGCATGACTTAACTATTGCATCTGCCTCCTTGTTGACCTCCCTGCCTCCTGTGTCTTCCCACTCCAGTCTATACTTTTTTTTTGGTAGCATTTATTAAGCGCTTACTATGTGCAAAGCACTGTTCTAAGCGCTGGGGAGGTTACATGGTGATCAGGTTGTCCCTCGGGGGACTCACAGTCTTAACACCCATTTTACAGATGAGGGAACTGAGGCCCAGAGAAGCAAAGTGACTTGCCCAGAGTCACACAGCTGGTAACTGGCAGAGCCAGGACTTGAACCCATGACCTCTGACTCCAAAGCCCGTGCTCTTTCCACTGAGCCATGCTGCTTCTCTCGGCAGCCCAGACCACTTTTCTACAAAAACTTTCAATCCATATCTCCCCACTCCTCAAGAATGTCCAGTGGTTATCCTCCTCATCAACAGAAATGCCATACCATCGGCTTGAAAACACTCAATCACCTTGCCCCCTTCTAACTCACCCCACTGATCTATCACAACCCAGCCTGCACACTTCTCTCTAGCACCAGTTTACTCACTGTGCTCCTATCTAGTCTATTGCACTGCCAACCTCTTTTCCACAGCCTTCCTTTCTTTCAAATCTCTCCCCATCCATATATGCCAGACCACCCCTCTACCCACCTTCAAAGTTTTATTAAGGTCAGCTCTCCTCCAGGAGGCTTTTGCCAATTAAGCCCTCATTCCCCCAGTTCCCTCTCCCTTCTGCATCATCTCTGCATCTGGGGGATCTGTATCCTTTGGGCATTTGATATGCACCCTACTTTCAACCCAACAGCACTCATGTAGATATCTATAAATTATATTTTATAAATTATGTATTCATGTTAATGTCTGTCTTCTCCTGTAGATAGTAAGCTCACTCTGTCGTATTGTGCTCTCCCAAGAGCTTAAAACACAGTACACAGCAAGTGTTTAATAAATACCACTGATGATGATGATACCCCCAACTCCATGCCCCCAATACTGTAGCTCATTAAGGCAGAGCTTGGGAGTTGGAAGAGTTTCAGAGGATCAATAATCCCATTTCATCCCCAGAACTGCATGAAACACTTTGAAAGGGGCATTTCCCAAATGAACAAACCAGGATTGATTTTGTGTACACTTAGTGGAGGTGTGTGTTAAATACCAACTGACAAAAGAAATGTGTAATAATTAAAGGGCAGTTCTCATCAGGCAAGTGACCTTAACGATGACATTTTAAGAGTTCCACATTTCCATTGTCTTCCAGAGCCAAGGCACCTTTTCTACAAACCACAGTTAATTTTTTCCAATAGCCAGAAGTGTTAACAGAAGCAATTTGCTGCTAAGGTAGCTACACCCTCAATTCCTTGTTTTTGTGACCCCAAGAGAAAAATGGGATGGAGCTGAAGAAAGACTTCTGTGAAGGACAGGTCCATGCAGTTGCCTTCTGGGGCACTGACTGCCTGGAACCATTTTTCAAATATTTTCATTTCGGCAAAGCCTAAATCAGGTTTGGCTCTCCCGAGTTCTCCCTGTCATTTTTAAGCCTTGTGTGTATTTTAAATGAAATTTAATCCGTATGTTTCTGATTCCTTTACACTTAACTCATCCACATGGTGTTTGGAAAGAACTCCTTGGTGTCCAAAAAGCCTCCTCCGATGTTGTATGTTTTCCTTTTTTGAAAAGCCTTTTTCTTAGAAATAGGAAACCCCATTTTGCCAAGTCTAAACAAACTTGTCTGAGAAACAGTATTTGAACTGGGTTAGAGATATTAAGCCCACGCCGTTTTCTGTCAAATTCCCATTGGGCCCCAGCTCCCCGCTCAAGGACAAAGGGAAAAGGAAAACATGGTGGGAAAGGAGCTGAAAAAGAAGTGAGGGAGGAATACGGAAGCTGACAATTTGGTAAATGGTTCCGGAGGCAGACAGATTCCGACCTGGCCCACTCCTACTTGTGTTGGCTCTGACCCGCTAATGGCAATGAAAACTTTTCCATCAGTCAACTCAGAAGAAGAGACTTGAAGACACGCAGGGAGAAGCTACACTGGAAGGCTGGTCTTAACATAGCCTGAAGGACCCGGCAAGCAGGCCTGCCAAAGAGAAGCCAATTTGTGCACAGGTACTTGTAAATAGGGGTAGCCGTTTTTCATTTGGAACCCAGTAGGAGAGCTTGGGGTGATGCATAGATGGGGAAGAGGCTGGGAATAAGGAGAAGGAAAGGAATTTATTGTGGGGAGAAGGAAGAGAGGAGGGAAGAGGAAGGTATGGGGGCTTCTCCACTTCCTCCATGGCTGCTTTTAGGTCTTCATTGAATGCTAGGGCTAGGCACAGACTGCTCAGGAAAGAAGGGGAGGAGGATGACACTTTGGCATTGCACAGGAACACAGCTGGAAGGAAGCCCTCTTTCTTGGCCCTTCCCCAAATTCCTGTGGAGAGAGGCCATCCATCCTTGAGAGACTCTATGGGAGGCATCGCATTGTGTGTGTCTCAGCAAGTAGCAGCCATGGTCACCGTGGAAGTGGTCCAGCACTGCAGCCTTTGTCAGGCTTCTGGACCCCTTATGGAGCCCAAGGGGTGAGGTGGACTGATGGCCCCTCCTCAGGTAGACCCTCCTAGTCTAACCAGAAAAATGGCAGCGGAATCCTCTCCCGCCCACGCTACCTGTTAGTCATTCAGGACAGGCCGAAGCAATATCCTGGTAAGAAGCCCACTCTTGGCAGCTCTGGCTTAGCTGGCCTGCTTTCAGCCCTGCTGCTGCTGGTTACTGACTGTGGGAAGGGGCAGCGAGGGTGAAGGGACACAGCTCACCTCCAAGAGAGCAGTGAAGGGAATGGGCCACCCCACAGTCCACTGCCCCAGGGACCACACCCTGCCAGCAAAGGACAAGGGCAAGAGTCGCCATCTTTGCTCCATCTCTGGCCCCTTTCTGACTCTGAGGATTGGCAACTAGTCAGTTCAAAAATTTGTGGAAGTGGAGTGGAGTGGAGGCCCAGGCTTAGGAGAAGCATTTCCTATCCTTGAAAGGGGATTCCAGAAACCAGCCCAGAGAGTGAGACTTGTCGTGAATGGTCATGAATAAGAGCTGACTCTGGGTAGAATTTTAAACTAATCCATTTTGTTTACTGTTTCATTTCTGTTCCTATCTAATACACTGTTCAAGGCTTTCCATTTCACTTCCAGCAGACTGCCCACTCTGCTTCTGCTTGAAGCCATGTTCGGGTAATAGACTCAATAGACTTTGGGCAGAAAAGAAATCAAAGGAGAAAACAATGTGTTAAGGAAGGCGTTTGCAGATGGTGAAGTGCCGAGCTGAATTTACATTCCACAGAGGTCACTTGTGTTCTGCCTTTTTGCAGCTGGACACAACAAAGATATTCTTCTCTCCCAGTTGATGGAGATTCCTCAGTCCTCAACCCTTCTGAAAAACCCTAACCAGCAACAAACACTCCAAGGGTCAGTTCTGCAACAAGTTTCCACAAATGTCAGTGGATTCACAGCAAACAAAACTAAGGCAGCATCCACCAGCCTGTTGGAAGCCCTGCATAGCCTCCTTTTAATACACTCAAAAACAGAGCAATTCTGCTTTACTGAAGCAAGTTTATCCTGAAGCCATCTCTGCCAGTCCACCACAGCCAGTGATGTCACCCTGTCACCCGCCACCTCTATCTCTCCATCTTGCTTTATGAGCTAGGGAGGTCTTATCTCCTGGCCTGTGACTCATACGGTGAGGTGAAATCCATTTTCTATTAGGTCAGGGTTGCTTAGAGCAGTTGAAGCAGGGTTCTTTTCTTGTCCTTCATTCTGGGGGAAATTTGGAAAATAATTTTACAAAGATCTGTACATGCTTGTGCCAAGCCTTGTCCTAAACATCAGGGTGGATACAAGATAATCATGTCATCCACAGTCCCTGCCCACAGTCTAAGGGGGAGGGAGGACAGGCACTGTATCTCCAGTTCACAGATGAGGAAACTGAGATACGGAGAAGTTAAGTGACTCAACCAAGGTCACACCACTGGTAAATGGAGGAGCTGGGATGAGAATGCAGCCAGCTTTGCCAGGCTGCAAAATGGGCCCAGAACAGCCCTGAAAAAGAGCCCAGGCCCACAAGACATGGGCCTGAACACAAGTCTAAGGTCTAAAAGAAATCAATTTTTGGGTCCAATAAGAATTTGAATTGTAAGTGGAAAGTCCAAGCCGTGGTTATTTCTCTAGGCTTTCTGCCATTGGAGTCATAATCACTGTGACACTAGTGACAATTTGGCAGGCTGGCAAATATCTTGCTGAGCTGTTGAGAATTTCTGAAACTCACTCCAAGTGAGTAGGTGTGAGGATGAATAAGTCCTGGGGAAACATTTTGCACCTCCAAGTAAGGTGTTCTAATTTGCAGTGCCAGTATCCTAAGATTCAAATGTTATTGGTAAAAAAAAAATCACTAATGTGCTGCTATTGAATACTAATCATCCTCCTGAGATGCCTAACCCATTTAACACTAATATTCTGCTGAACAGAATGACTTTGACACAGATCACCCCAAACAATAAATCTTTGTGTATGTCATCCCAATTAGATTTTCCTGGCAAGGACAGGTTTGACTTGGCTTGGCTTGGCTTGGAAGGGGATGGAGACATTAATGGTCAAAAGGAACCACAGATTTGATATCCCTTTCCCATCTTTCTACCCCACCAACATAGCCTTGGGGTGCAGGATGGGAATGGAATTTGAAATGGAAGGCATCCCTATCCTCAAAACCACATCCCACCTTTCCCCAGGTCGATACAGACAGCACTGACCCATTTTATCAATAGTAATAATACTAATCAATCAATCAATCATATTTATTGAGCGCTTACTGTGTGTAGAGCACTGTACTAAGCGCTTAATACTAATGAATAAGTGTGGTACTTTTTAGTGCTTACTATGTGCCAAACACTGTGCTAGAAGCAAGATAATCAGGTGGGACAGAGTCCCTGTCCCACCTGGGGCTCACGGTCTAAGTAGGAGGACTGACAGGTTTTGAATCCCTATTTTACAGATGAAGAAATGGAGGCACAGAGAAGTTAAGTGACTTTCACAAGGCAACACGGTAGGCAAGTGGTGGATCCGGGATTAGAACCCAGGCCCTCTGAGTCCCAATCCATGCTGTTTCCACTAGGCACACTGCTTCTCTATAAAATCATGTTAGAGTCCAAAGAAAAAGAGACAAAAGCAAAAGAATAGATTTTGAGATCCCGATGGACTTGTTTCCTGACTCTCCCTCTACATAGTATTCCCAAACCGGTGAGTAACCCCCGAATAAAACTGATCGCTAAAGTTGTAGGTGCAGATGTATTTTTAGAACTAAGATGATGGGTGCATCTCTTCTTTCCAAAGAGCTCTCTAACAGCTCACCACTAAGAATAGCATCTGCCCAATTCAATCTACACGTCAATGTGCTTCCACAAAATGCTTGGCAGTTATGGATATCTTCTTAGCTAGGAATCTGCCGGCAGAACTGGTAAGACACAAACTTTGCCCTGCTGTTTTACCCCAGTGATAAGCCAGGCAAACCTTCTCTAACAAGAGAGGAGACATCTCTGGCATGTCTACTGAGGAATCCGAACCAGGGGCTAATTATACTAAGCAGCTGGGGCAGTTTGTGGGAGGGATGAGATAAGGGGGCCTAAATATTTTCAAGCTATGCATCCAAGGAAATTCAATATGGTACCTGGAGCCATGTGGGTCTGAGTTTCGTGTGCCTGAATTAGCCAAAATTTCTCTCCAGTGATCTTTGGGAAGATGTTTAGGAGACCAACTGGGGACCTGGGGAATTACTTACACCCCCAATCGACTTGACTGACACTAACTCTTTATCTTGTTTATAATCTCAGCTAAGAAAGGGCCACAAGATTCACTGAGCTAAGGGAGCGTGTCTACCAACTCCATTGTATTGTATTCTCCCAAGCACTTAGTACAGTGCTCTGCACACAGTAATTGCTCAATAAATACCAGGGATTGATTGATTGAGCTTGATTCTCCCATTCCCTGAAAGTAAATTAGGTGGTTATGGGAACAGGTTACCGTTTGAACAGAACTACTGAGGAACTCTAAAGGAATCTGCAGCTGGGATTTGGAGACTCTGGAGAACACCTTCTATAAAAGGCAAGGCTGAGCCTTTGAGAGTGAACAATCGGCAACATCCTTGCCTCCTAAAGAAAGTGTTCTCCATGGCAATGTCAAAGCACAATAAATTTTTTATGGTATTTGTTAAGCCCTTACTAACCTGTCTTGCACTGGTCTAAGTGCTGGAGTAGGACAAGTTAAACAGGTTGGACACAATCCCTGTCCCACATGGAGCTCACACTTAGGAGTTTTACTCTCTCCCATTCATGGAGAAGCAGCGTGGCTCAGCGGAAAGAACATGGACTTTGGAGTCAGAGGTCATGGGTTAAATCCCAGCTCTGCCAACTGTCAGCTGTGTGACTTTGGGCAAGTCACTTAACTTTTCTGTGCCTCAGTTACCTCATCTGTAAAAATGGGCATTAAAACTGTGAGCTCCCTTGTGGGACAACCTGATCACCTTGTAACCTCCCCAGCGCTTAGAACAGTGCTTTGCACATAGTAAGTGCTTAACAAATACCATCATTATTATGATTATTATTATTATTATCCTTCTCCCCTGCCTATTCCAATGATCCAATATTCCATTCTATTCCAATATTCCAAATTCCCACATTTACTCACCTTGGTGGTAGCACTCAGAATCAATCAGTCAATCAATCGACATATTTATTGAGTGCTTACTGTGCACTCTGCTAATCAATCAATCAATCAATCGTATTTACTCTGCTCTGCTACTGTACCAAGTGCTCGAGACAGTCGGATATAACAATATAACAGATTCATTCCTTACCCACAGGGAGTTTACAGTCTAGAGGGGTGGGGTCTGGTTGCGGGGTGGGGAAGGGGTGGGGGAGATAGTGGAAAGAGCCCAAGCCTGGGAGTCAGAAGGCCCGAGTTCTAATCCTGGTTCTGCTTCTCATCTGCTGTGTAACCCTGGGCCAGTCACCCCACTTCTCTGGTCCCAGCTCCTTCATCTGCAAAATAGGGACCAAGACTGTGAGTCCTATGTGAGACAGGGACTGTGTCCAACCTGACCAGCTCATATCTACCCCAGCGCCCAGCGCAGTGCCTAACACATAGTAAGTGAAGGACTAAAAAGGCTGCTGACCCCTGACGTTATGTTTTGTTCAGCTTAATCCTATGTGTCCTGAGTAGGAGGCCTTCCGATGTCACTAATGATTCATTACTCAAGAAAGAGGAAATGGTCATGGCTTCTATGTCCTGTACTTTACTCAGAGCAGAATAGAGTGTTTTCTGCTCTGGAGAGAAATTGAGGACTTTTAAAGGATATTCATTCACCAAAGTTCTCCAAAGTCCCAGAATATGGACACTTAGAAACAGGTTAATGCTAAGGACAGGCAATCAGATGGACTGACTGAGAAGTGCCATTTGAGTGTTGATTATGTGCAGAGTCTAGGTGTGTGACATAGAGAGGAATTTGACAAAGTCTTTGCTTTCAAGGAACTTCCAATCTAATGAGAAAGACATACACTGACTAATATAAAGTAGGTTAAAGGACAAGAGAGTAGTTAAAAATAGACACTCAAAGGACAAATACATAAATAACAAAAATAGGTAAAGATGTTGAAAGATTGCATCATTCAAACTTTGTGTGTCTGAGTTGGCTCAACATTAAACTGACCCCAGGGATGTCTACAGGAAGTTGATTGCTTTGACTCATCCAGGACCTTGGAATCAAGAGGTCTGTGTTCTATTCCTGGCTCCAACACTACTTCATTGTGGAAACTAGGCAGCAAACAACCTTTCCAGGCCTCAGCATCCTCATGAACATAATATCTGCCATCCTCACTCTAAATACCGCAAGGAAAGGAATCAACTGATCCATGGCATTTACTGAGCACCTACTATAAGCTAGGATGTAAGACCCTTGTGAGTGGGGATCGTGCCTACCAACTCTACTGGATTATAGCAGCATGCTACAATGGGGGTCAAAAGGACCTGGGTTCTAATCCCAGCTCTGCCACTTTTCTGCTGTGTGGCCTTGGGCAAGTCACCTCACTTCTCTGGGCCTCAGTTACCTCATCTGTCAAAATGGGGATTAAGACTGGGAACCCCATGTGGGACAGGGACTGTGTTCAACCCCATTTATTTTAACTACCCCAGTGCTTAGTACAGTGCCTGGAACACAGTAAGTGCTTAACAAACACCACAATTATTATTATTGTCATTGCAGCACTCTGCATGCAGTAAGTGCTCAATAAATACCATTGATTGGCTGATTACTGTGTGCAGAACGTTGTACTAGGCACTTGGGAGAGCACAGTGCCGTTGCTAGACACAAGCCCCAGCTTCAAGGAGCTTACAATCCAGCAGGAAACCAACAAAATGCTTTGAATTTCTCATCCAGGGTAGCTACATTCATGGTGCTATACAAGCGTTCTCACTAGAGAGCTATTCTGTAAACTGAAATGATCACAGGTTGTGAGTTAGTAAAGGGAAAGCTGCACTAACTCTTTCAAACCCATAGGGTGCTGTTAGCATCCCAATCATACTCTAGTGACTCTAAGAGGAGATTCTTCTTCCCAAAAAACTGCCTAATGTAGAAGCAGGGAATGGCTCAGGCAATGAGAAAATTTGGTTCAGAATTAATCATTATTAAGCCTTATTCTAACATGGCTTTTATCCCCATACATCTCTAACACCTGCCTTTACCCTCACTGGTTATTTCTTAATATAGTTGTGGCTCACTGTTCTTTAAAGGACAGCTCAGCCCAACAATTAAGTCACGTCTGTCAGAAGAGCCAACGAGGAATGACTCCCTTAAGCATCTCTGAACATACACCTTGGTGAGAAGCCTGTTCGAATTATTGAGCACCAGGGACACATATGTTATTTGGTGGCATGTTTTGACATTGCTTGCTTGCCTACCAGCTCGTGTGATATGGGGTCTGGTAAAGTCTGTTTGGGGGACGCTGTCTGTCCTTCCAGCCTGTAGGGTCTCGGCATCGCATCCTCTTCGTAAATCCCTGTACTCCATTAAAAATAAGCTTGAGAATGATATATAGCAGATTTTTTGACAAGGCTGTTCAATGGCAAAAGTGAAAATCAACAGGATTGATTTTATGGACTTAAGGCACTTCACTACTACTAGTATGTGTTGTAGCAGTAGTAATAATCATAATAATAATGATGATGGTATTGGTTAAGCACTTACTATATGTCGAGCACAGTTATAAGCGCTGGGGTAGATACAAGATAATCAGGTTGGACACAGGCCCTGTCCCACATGGGGCTCATCGTCTTAATTTTACGGATGAGGTCACTGAGAAGTGAAGTGACTTGTCCAAGATTACATAGAACACGAGTGGCAAAGCCGGATTCGAATCCAGGTCCTTCTGACTTCCAGGCCCGTGCTCTATCCAGTAGTTCATCCCACTTTCCAGTAATAGTAGTGCTTATTGAGCTCTGACTGGGCCCTACTATCCTTTCCTCCCACTCCCTTCTGTGTTGCCCTGATTTGCTCCCTTAATTCATCCCCTGCCCCAGCTCCACTGCACTTTGGTACATATCTGTAATTTTATTTATTTATATTAACATCTGTCTCCCCCTCGAAACTGTAAGCTCACTGTGGTCAGGGAATGTGTCTATTATATTGTTATACTGTACTCTCCCAAGCGCTTGTACAGTGCTCTGCACACAGTAAGTGCTCAATAAATGTGATTGACTGACTGACTAGTAGTAGTAGAAGTAGTAGTTGAAGTAGTAATAATAATAATAATTAATAATTATGGTATTTGGTAAGAGCTTACTGTGTGCCAGGCACTGTTCTAAGTGCTGGGGTAGATACAAGAAAATTGGATCAGACACAGTCTCTGTCCCACATGGGGCTCACAACCTTGATCCCTATTTTACAGATGAGGTAACTGAGGTACAGAGAAATTAAGTGACTTACCCAAAGTCACATGGCTGACAAGTGACAGAGCTGGGATTGGAACCCACAACCTCTGGCTCCCAAGCCCGTGCTCTTTCCACTAAGCCACACTGCATACTTCATTCTAAGTGCTTGGAAAAGTACAATAGAAATGATGGCACATATTTCCTGCCCACGAGGAGCTTACATTCTTACATTGTTCTCCCATTTGGGTCCCCAGCTCTCTCCGTCAGTTCTAAGAACACAGGTCAAATGGTAAATTCAGTGAGATACTACAAATTTCAATTCCAAGGTTTTCCTCATGGCTAAAATCAATAAATCAATCAATCAACAGTATTTATGGAGAGCTTAATGTCAGAACACTGTACTTAGCACTTGGGAGTGTACAGTAGAGTTGGTAGGCACAATCCCTGCCCACGATCTACATGGGGAGACAGACACTACAATAAATTATATGGGTACAGACATAAGTGCTGTTGGGCTGAGGTGAATATCAGGGTCACAGAGAAGTACATAGCCGATGTGAGAAGATGCGATTTTAGGAGTGTTTTGGAGGTGGGGAAAGTGGTGGACTGATGAAAATGAAGGAGGAGGAAGTTCCAGGTCTAAGAGGTTAGTTACCAACAGGACATACAAGTTGGAGGTACAAAGATTAGGTTGGCACTAGAGGAGTGGAATGGCAGATTCATTCATTCATTCAATCATATTTATTGAGTGCTTACTGTGTGCAGAGCACTGTACTAAGCGCTTAGGAAGTACAAGTTGGCAACAGACTGAGTTGTAGTAGATCATTGGCAAGATAAAGGGCAAGCTAATTAAGGATTAGAGTAAATAGTAATAATAATAATAACTATGGTATTTGTTAAGCACTTACTATGTGTCAGGCACTGTACTAAGCGCTAGGGTGGGTATAAGCAAATCGGGTTGGACACAGTCACTGTCCCAAATAGGGCTCACAGTCTTCATTTATTATGAGAAGCAGCGTGGTTCAGTGGAAAGAGCTCGGGCTTTGGAGTCAGAGGTAATGGGTTCAAATCCCAGCTCCGCCAATTGTCAGCTGTGTGACTTTGGGCAAGTCACTTAACTTCTCTGTGCCTCAGTTACCTCATCTGTAAAATGGGGATTAAGACTGTGAGCCCCCCTGTGGGACAACCTGATCACTTTGTAACCTCCCCAGCGCTTAGAACAGTGCTTTGCATGTAGTAAGCGTTTAATAAATGCCATCATTATTATTATTATTCATTGCCATTTTAGAGGTGAGGTAGCTGAAGCCCAGAGAAGTGAAGTGAATTGCCCAAGGCCACGCAGAAGACAAGTGGCAGAACCGGGATTAGAACCCATGAACTTCTGACTCCCAGGCTGTGCTCTATTCATTCATTCAGTAGTATTTACTGAGCACTTACTGTGTTTAGAGCACTGTACTAAGTGCTTGGAAAGTACTATTTAGCAACAAATATAGACAATCCCTGCCCACAACGGACTCACAGTCTAGCAGACTCTCTATCCACTATCTCTATCCACTAGGCCATGCTGCTTCCCTGACAACATTGCTGACCCCTGCCTTTTCACCATCCCACTAGTGTCTCCCCCAACTTTACTCCAGAGCCACTGCGTCCCTCTCCACGTTCCCCTTAATACAGGTGGTAACATGCCCTGACACAGTGAGGAACCTCGTGTACCAAGTGCTTAGTGCAGTGCTTCTGCAAAGACCAAGTGCTAAATAAATTCCATTGATTGGTTATCCCAAACTGTCCCTCTCTGAAAGGATGGGTTTCAAAATTATGAATTTCATTTTGGTGGGCAAATTTCAAACTTTCTGCACAATTGAAGAAATCCTAAATGAAAACAAGGCTTCTTTGATGATGATAATAATAACTGTGGCATTTAAGTACATCCTATATGGTAGCACTGTATTAAATTCAGGAATAGATAGAGGATAATCAGATTATATACAATCCCTGGCCCATATGGGGCTCACAGTCTCAGGGAGGGAGAACAGGTATTTACTCCCCATTTTACAGAGAAGTAAAGCACTCATTCATTAGTATTTCTTTCATTAGGTATTTAGTTCATTGGAGCATTGTATTAGATCAATTAATCAATCAATAGTATCTATAGAGAGCTTGTTGTGTGCAGAACACTGAACTAAGCACTTGGAAGAGTACAATACAGTAGTATTGGTAGACATGTTCTCTGCCCACAATGAGCTTACAATCTAGAATTGGAGAGAGACATTAAAATAAATTATGGATATGTACATAAATGCTCTGGGGCTGAGGGTGGAGTAAATATAAATTGCTTAAAAGGTACAGATACAAGTATGGGAGAGGGAGTAAGGAAATTTATATACTTTATGTAACGCTCAAAATACATGAAGCTTACATTTCACCACATTCTGGGTACAAGGGAAGGAAGCGGAAGAGGAGAAAGGGAAAGAGGAATATGAGAATTGAAAGGAAGAGGAGGAAGAGGAAGAAGAGGAGGACGGGAAGAAAATGAAGGACAAGGGACAAGGCAGAGAAAAAGGAGGAGGAAGACCAGGAATATGAAGATTAGGAGGAAGAAGAGAAGGAGGAAAAAATGAGGAGATGAGGAAGAGAAATAGAATGACTGGGTGGAGAAAGAGAAGGAGGGAAGAGGAAGTGGAAAAGAAGGAGGAGGGAAGAGGAGGGAGAAATGAAGGAGGGAAGGAGAAAAAGAAGGAGGAGGAGGAAATGAAGAGGAAGGGGAGGAGGAGACGAAGGAAGAGGAGGAAGAAGAAAAGAAAGAGGAAGAGGTGGAATCAAGGGGTTAAGAGGAGGAGGGGGAAGAGGAGGAAGAGGAGAAAGAGCTCAATAAATACCACTGATTGATCATCCCATCACATTGCATTCAGGACAGCAGGTGGGTATGACATTTTGGGCATCTCTATGTGGCCCCCATTAGAAAATAAAGACATCGGCTGCAGTAGCATTCATAGGACACTTTTTGTTTATAGCCATTCCTCGCAAAGAAGATGACGCGTGACTAGGTGGTGATTGAACAAAGGAATTGGAATTCCAAAGCTTAGAGAGAGGTCCCAGGGGTCATTTGAGAAGCTATCAAGAGACCCAGCACAGCAGTGGGGCCTAGCCAATGTTAGATTGCAGAATGCAGGTTCTGGTCAGACTTGTGAATATTTCTTTACAAATTGCTTGACTCTGTGAAGTCAGAAGTAGTACTATTAAGATTAGAGGATTCTCTCAAATATAATTTCCCTTGAATTTCAAACATTGAGGAGGTGGTCATTTTGGATGAGAGAGAGGGTCAGAACCAGCTTTACAGTCAGGATGGTTGCAGAACTCCAGAGTAAAACCAGAAATTTTTTCAGCTGAAATCCTGCTGGTTGCCTTAAACTTATTTTAAATATACAAAAACAAGATGTGTGGGGGAGTGTTGGGAGGCTGGGGGGAGGTTGGAGAAAAGTTCTTATTCTTTCTAAAAGTGGTACTAGAGGTATCTTTCCGAGTGATTTACATATCACCAAATGGGCTGGTGGGTTTGGATTACCCTCAATAGGATAATAGGAGGAGGAGAAGGAGGAAAAGGAGGAGGAGGAAAGAAGAGAAAAAAGGAGGAGGAGGAAACAACGAGGAGGAAGAGAAGAAGATAAAGTGGAGGGAGGAGAAAGAGGGAGAAAAGACATAGGAGGATGAGAAAAAGGAGGGGAGGAGGAAGAGGAGGATGATAAGTAAAAAAGTAGGAAGAAGAAGAAAGGAAAGAGGAAGAGAAGAAGAAAAAGGAGGAGGAGGAAGAGGAGCAGGAGAACAGGGAGAGAAAAGAAAGGAATCAAAGGATTAAGAGGAAGTGGGGGGGAAGAGATGGAAGAGGAAGAAAAAGAGGAGGGAGGAGAAGGAGGAAAAAGAGGAGAGAAAGGAGGAGGAAGAAGAGAAGGAGGAGATAAAGGTGGAGGGGGAGAAGGAGTAGGAGGAGAAAGGAGAAAAGAAAGAGGAGGAAGAGATGAAGAGAAAAAGAATGAGGAAGAAGAGGAGAGAGAGGAGCAAGGGGAGGTGACATATTTGGAATAAGGTAGGGAAATAGAATGTGGAGGCACAATCTAAGGGGGATGGAGCACTTCTGAGGAACAAAGCCTACCCATGGGGTCACTGAGACCCATCTCCCCGAGCCTGTACAGATAATCACTGCTCCTTCAACAGGGATTCCAAACCCCTTCAGCTCTTCTCCCTCATTGGGACCTCAGTGCACATGAGCTTCAAAAGGAACGAGGGGAACTTTTAGTAAAAATGAGAGATATGGTCCATCCAATCTTTGGTCACCAGAAAAACACAGTTTCCCTTGCCTGACCTATTACACAGTTGTTGGAATCATACTCCCAAACACAGCACTATCAGATCAAACTCCAGCTTTGGCATCCAGGACCATTTCACCAGGGGCCTACACAAAAAATAACTTTGGATCAAGAGTGGGAACTCATATTCACCTCTGGCAAACCCCTGACTGCAGCTGCAGAGGATTAAGTCAGTTTCAGGTCTGATCCCCACCTCATCCCCTCCTCTCCCCTTGCTCCCTCCTGTCCACCCAACACAGCAGATCCAGATCTTCACAATACTTTTATCCCTCTCAAGTCATCTATTCATTTCTTCACATATTTACACACACTCATGTCAGTTGTGGGTAATCCAATCTCGGTAGCCCTGGCCTGGAGTCAGAAATACCTGGGTTCTAATCCCAGCTCTTCCACTTGTCTGCTGAGAGACATTGGGCAAGTCATAGTTGTCTCATCTGTAAAATGGGGATTAAGACTGTGAGGCCATGTGGGTCATGGACTCTGTCCAACCTGATTTACTTGTATCTACCCCAGCACTTAGTACAGTACCTGGCACATAGTAAGCATTTAACAAATACCACACCAACCCAATTTACTTGTATCTGACTCAGAACTTACTACAGTGCCTGGCACATAGTAATCATTTATCAAGTACCACAATTCTTATTGTTATTATTATTATTGTTATGTTGTACTCTCCCAAGTGCTTAGTATAGTGCTCTGCACATGGTAAGGGCTCATTAAATACAACTGACTGGCACACATTTGTAAATCAATCCATCAGTTTTAATCAGTGGTATTTTTTGAGTAATAATAATAATGATGATGATGATATCTGTAAAGCCCTTACTATGTGCCAAGTATTGTTCTAAGTACTGGGGAAGATACAAGGTAATCAGGTTGTCCCATATGGGGCTCAGAATCTTAATCCCCATTTCATAGGTGAGGGAAATGAGGCACAGAGAAGTGAAGTGATTTGCCCAAGGTCACACAGCAGACAAGTGGTGGAGTTGGAATTAGAACCCATGTCCTCTGACTCCCAAGCCCGTGCTTTTTCCACTAAGCTATGCTGCTTCTTACTATGTGCAGAGCACTGTACTAAATCACTCAGAAAGACACCTCCAGTTCCACTTTTGGAAAGAGAAAGTCCATGATCTTGGAAATGAAGCAGAGAAATAAGACCTTCTCTCTCCCTGCTTCTCCACCTTGTTCATGTATGTTTAAAATAAACTTAGGACAAACAAGCAGGAAACCAGCTTGGAGATTCCCTGCTTTGACTTTGGAGTTCTGGAGCCACCCTGATTGTAAAGATGGTTCTGACCCTCTCCATCATTCACCTGTCAGCCTATCTCATATCTACCCAAGTGCTTAATGAATATCACAATTGCTAGTATAAATCATATAACAAATGGGAATAGGCAGCAATGGGACAAATTTTAGAACCTTTCCACCTTAGCCAAAATGTTTGAATGATGCACTTGAAGACAGAGTCTGGTCCCCTCTTCTACCCCCTCCACTGAAAACACTCTTGGCCATTGTATAATATGAGGAAGTGAATCTCACTGCTTCATAGGGAAAAATTTTCCCAGCTTCAGTGATGAGTTGATACTGGTGATGGGAGCCAGGTATACAATACTTGAAACTGAAGTCCTTGAGGTTGGATTTTGCTCAGACATTCAAAGGTATTGTACAGGGAGGTGAGGATTTCTTATCCATTACCTTAGTGAAGACAATGAGGTACAAACTCCCTATTTATTTGCTGAGGCCTCATTTGTCTAGTAGTTGGTCATTTGTTCAGATTTCTTTACTCTTGCTGTTATTAGCTGTACTGATATTTTTCCTTTTGTTTCTACTATATATTTACAATTTATGTTGGTCTGCCTACCCTTTTAGATAGGAAGCTCCTTGAAGGCAGGGACCACATATAATATTTCTGGGCACTGTGACTAACAGTGCCAAGAATCAGGACAAGCTCAACAATTATTACTGGATGGATGGATGGATGAATAAATGAATGGACTGGCTATACTTTATGTTTAACCTTTATAGCTAATGAGAAACAGCATGGGCTAGTGGAAAGAGCACTGGCCTAGAAGTCAGAGGACAATTCCAGGCTCTGCCAAATGCTAGCAATGCAACTTCCCAAGTCGTTCACTTCTCCATGCCTCAGTTCTCCTGTTCTCCCTCCTACTGAGACTACCCCTGGCGGGACAGGGACTGTGTCCAACCTAACTCACTTGAACTTACTCGAGAAGATAGAACAGTATTTGACACATAGTAAGCAATTAACAAATACCATAAAAAAAACCCTATTCAATTGAGATTTCTTTTTGTGCTTGTACAGATACAGAGGGTCATTCAGGAAGTAAATATCACTTGGCCACTTGCTCACAATGGACTTGTCAATAGCCCACTTCTCTTTTCCTCTGTGATCTTATTGTCAATCTTTAGTTTCATCCTAACCACAGAAAAAGCCTCATTTAGTTCCTGAAGGTTGAAGGCCAGACGAGAGGGTTCCCCTTGAAGAGAAGAGCCCTCTTTATTTTCCTATCTGGTAGGATGAGAGGGAAGGAGGTGCAGGTCTAAACAGATCCATGATTCCTTTCTGTAGTGTTGAAAGATATTGTCATCAACAACACAGCTTCCTGGACACCTGGAAGTCCCCTAGCTGACTGGCCCAGTGAGCTCTCTGTCAGCTCGCTGGGGTTCGATTCATCTGTGTTTACTCCATGACCCATATGTCTGAAGCTTATTTTTCCTCCCCAGACTCTCCCTCAACCTCCCAAGATGCCTGCCGTGTGTCTGTTTATTTTTCTTCTTCCTCCTCTCTGATATTTTCTGCCCCCTCCCCTTCTGTAAATGGCATTTTACAGGGTGTGGGAGAAACCAAGACCACAGGTATGTTTCCCACTACTGCTCCAAGTGTTGCTTGCACCAGTGAAAAGCAGATCCCTGTGAGTATCAGTGGATGATGGGGAGAGAAGTCTGCCTCCAGGGTGGGAAAATGTAGAAGATCTCATACCTTCATTTCTTGGGACTTTTCTCTTTTAATTTCAAAATTTGTGAATACCCTACAGTCTTGGAAATATGTGCCAAAACCCCACATGCATTTTTTTTAATCAGCCCAACCTCTCCCCTGGAGGTTGCTGGCAGTAAAAAGGCTTCCTGACATCACTCACCCACATACCTACTACTTGTCCCGGCCCAGTAGACTTGTGGCTATTTCCAAGGCTAGAAATACAACATTTCTGGGGGAGCAGCAATCTGGGCCAATCCGGCTGACACCTACCTCCGACTAATGAAAAGGTCATCGCTTCTGGAATGCTCACTTTCTTTTCACTCCTTGAAAAGAAAAAGAGAGGGCGATAAACAAGCCAAACTCAGGGACGCCCTTAATTCTGCTCACCCACTCATCTCCAGAGGAAAGAGGAGAGGTTATTCTCCTCCCCAGTCTCACCTTCTGCACCTCAGCTCTCAGATACAGATCCGTTTCCAGGTTTTGGGGTGTCAGATGGGGCTGCCTGCAGAAAGGACCTTTGACCTCTGCCTCTCCACAAACAGAAATCTGTCTTGGGAGTGCTTAGTACAGTGCTCTGCGCATAGTAAGCGCTCAATCAATCAATTAATCGTATGTATTGAGCACTTACTGTGCGCAGAGCAATGTACTAAGCGCTTGGGAAGTACAAGTTGGCAACATATAGAGACAGTCCCTACCCAACAGTGGGCTCACAGTCTAGAAGGGGGAGACAGAGAACAAAACCAAACATATTAACAAAATAAAATAAATAGAATGGATATGTACAAGTAAAATAAATAAATAGAGTAATAAATATGTACAAACATATATACATATATACAGGTGCTGTGGGGAAGGGAAGGAGGTAAGATGGTGGGGATGGAGAGGGGGACGAGGGGAAGAGGAAGGAGGGGGCTCAGTCTGGGAAGGCCTCCTGGAAGAGGTGAGCTCTCAGTAGGCCTTGAAGGAAGGAAGAGAGCTAGCTTGGCGGATGTGGGGAGGGAGGGCATTCCAGGCCAGGGGGATGACGTGGGCCGGGGGTCGATGGTGGGACAGTTGAGAACGAGGCACGGTGAGGACATTAGCGGCAGAGGAGCGGAAGGTGCGGGCTGGGCTGTTGAAGGAGAGAATAAATGAAAGGAAGACCCACAAAAGCAGCCCTGATGGCTTCCTCACAGTGTCCCAAAGCGGCAGCCAGGGGACTGCAGGAGGAAGCGAGAGATGCCCGCTGGCTCTGGGCGTGACAACCACCCCTCAGGTGCCAGCACGTCTCTGCCGCCATTCTTCAGAGAGAAGAGTGAGAGATTAGCTCCCAGATGAGGACTCTGCTCGAAGAGTGATGTCTTCATTAGGGCTGTCCAAGTGAGGGGTCTTTTTATGTTGCTTTTTGCTTGAGGGCAGTTACTCTTATCAGCCTAAGAACACAAATTAGGCACTCAAGTTTCTAAGCAGTGAGGGAAGACAGGGCGGGAAGGAGGAGGGGGACAGCCGGAGGAAGGGACTTAGAAGGAGTGGTGGAGCACTTCCTTCTAAGAATATCTGGTATGTCCCTACCCTGTCCACGACATTCCCCTAGTCCCAGGAGTGCAGAGGAAGAGCCCTCCTGTCAGTCAGCGATCCAGAGCCTCTCCTCATTTTTTTTTTTCAAATGGTGTTTGTTAAGCACTTACTATGTGTCAAACACTATTGTAAGTGCTGGCATTGATACAGGTGAATTAGGTTGAGGGAGAAACCATGACCATGGGGCTCATGGTCTAAGTAGGAGAGTTTTTTGTGCCCTTCACAGCCAAACCTGCTCAACCTTGGAGTGATCGTATGCAGGGCTGCTCAGGAAGTGGGGAGTATCACTCCAACAATTATATAAATAACTGTGGTTTTTGTTAATTGCTTACTATGTTCCAGTCAATCAATCAGTGGTATTCGTTGAGCACTTACTGTGTGTGCTGCACTGTACTAAGTGCTTAGCACTGGACTAGGCTCTGAGGTAAAATTAAGATGATCAGGTCAGGCACAGTGCCTGTCCTACATGGAACTCATTGTCTAAAGCAGGGAGGGACCACAGGTTTCTTATCTCTATTATACAAGCAAGGAAACTGAGGCAAAGAGAAGGTAACCAACTCACCCACAGTCCCACACCTCCTACTTGGACTATGGCTCCATGTAGGATAGGGGATTGTGTTCAAATAACAAATATTATTATTATTGTTACTATTGACAGAGCAGGGATTAGAACATAGTTTTCTAGAACCTAGAGGAGCAGCATGTTGTAGTGGATAGAGTGTGCGCCTGGGAGTCAGAAGGTCATGTGTTCTAATCCCAGCTCTGTCACTTGTCTGCTGTGTGACCTTGGGCAAGTCATTGCAGTTCTCTGTGCCTCAGTTAACTCATCTGTAAAGTGGGGATTGAGACTGTGATCCCCATGTGAGACAGGGTCTGTGTCCAACCTGATAAACTAGTATGTGCAGGCTTAGTACAGGGCTTAGCACATAGTACTTAACAAATGCCATTATTATTATTATTATTATTATTATTATTATTATTATTATTTTTCTTATTCCTAATCCTGTGTGCTTTCCACAAGGACACGCTGCTTTCCAAAGAAGCTGTAACCTGGATAAAGAAAGGAAACCTGGTATGAGAACAATCCTTTGAGGATCAAGGACAAGGAAGTAGCATCTACAGGAAGGCTTGAGGGGATGAAGGAAGAAAAGAGAAGGTGGTGGTCTGAGGGAGATGTTTTTTCAAAAGGGCTTTGAAGTTGGGAAGAACAGTGACCTGCTGGATGTGAAGGAGGAGAGAGTTCCAGACAGCAGGGATGGAGTGAGAATGAGGCTCAGTGAGTTGATTAACTTAAGAAGAACACAGAGTGTGAGCTGGGGTGTAGTGGGAGAAGAGAGTGGGTGATTCGGAGGGAGAGAACTGGTTGAGTTCCTTAAAGGCAATAGTCAAGACTGATAATCTCCATCAAGGGGGAAAAAAGTTCACAGGCAGCAGAACTCTCTCTGAATTGATAGATGATCCTGCAGGAATACTGACCTGGGTTCACACTGGCACTTGGTCCATTGCTATAGATGTCTTCAGTAACTGAAATATCTGTTAATAGGTTATTATGTGCCAAACGCTGTACAGAGTAGCATGGCCTAGTGGCAAGAGCACAGGCTTGGGAGTCAGAGGACTTAGGTTCTAATCCCAGCCCTACCACTTGTCTACTGTGTGACCTGGGGCAAGTCACTGCACGTTTCTGGGCCTCAGTACCTCATCTGTAAAATGGGGATTAAAACTAGGAGCCCCATGTGGGACAAGGACAGTGTCCAAACTGATTTCCTTGTA
Organism: Tachyglossus aculeatus; assembly: GCF_015852505.1. Lineage (NCBI taxonomy): Eukaryota > Metazoa > Chordata > Mammalia > Monotremata > Tachyglossidae > Tachyglossus > Tachyglossus aculeatus. The sequence goes on from NC_052070.1 coordinate 96,419,683, forward strand.
CCTCCCCCAGCACTAGAACAGTGCTTAGCACATAGTAAGCTCTTAACAAATACCATAATTATTATTATTACAAAGCACAGGAGAGATGTAAGATAATCAAGTCAGACACCATCCCTGTCCCATCTTTCATTTGAAGTTTAAGTTGTACGCGTCCTGAAGAGGACTCAATTCTTCCTCCTCAGAAGCCTCACATTACATTATGTGCAGGATTCTTGCCTCATTCCTTTTCAAACCTGGAACCTGACCTCACCAACAGTATTTATTGAGAACCTACTGTTTGCAGAGCACAGTACTAGGCATTTGGGAGAGTATAATGGAATTAATACATGATCTCTATCCTCAAGGGGCTTAAAATTTAACCTGGGAGACAGATACTAAAATCATATACAGACAGGAGGAAGAGGGGAAAGGGAACATGTATGAGTTTGTGTTTGTATGAAAGAGAAGCAGCGTGGCTCAATGGAAAGAGCACGGGCTTGGGAGTCAGAGGTTGGGAGTTCAAATCCTGGCTCCACCAATTGTCAGCTGTGTGACCTTGGGCAAGTCACTTAACTTCTCTGTGCCTCAGTTACCTCATCTGTAAAATGGGGATTAAGACTGTGAGCCCCACGTGGAACAACTGATCACCTTGTATCCCCCTTCAGCACTTAGAACAGTGCTTCGTACATAGTAAGCACTTAACAAATGCCCTCATCATTATTGTTATTATTATTATTATTATTGTTATGTACACAAGTATTCAGAGTGGTTGTGAGCACATAAGTGTTGGAGTTTGGTGGGGGATGTAACCTCAAGAGATTAGAAATTAATGAGAAAAAGTCTCCCGAGAGAGGTGGGATTTCAGAAGGGCTTTGAAGATTGGAAGAGTGGTGGTGCCAGGTGTGAAGGAGGAGAGAGTTTCAGAGAGCCTGGAATGAGGCTCAGTGAGTAGATTAATTTGAAAGGAACATGGAGTGCGAGCTGGGGTGTAGTGGGAGAAGTGAGTGTGTAAGTAGGAAAAAGAAAACTGAGTTCTTTAAAGGCAATGGTCACATTGACGAACAACTCTAAATGAAAGGACATGTCCACCCAAGAGCTAGACAATTGCCCAGAGACTGTTAAATCTATCTACATGTGTGCTGTAGGTGAATAGTACAATGGGGTGAAGCTCAAGAGAGGTGACTGGAAGGGAAGTGAGGGCACCATCCCATTTTCTTTTAATGTGAGGGGAGTAATTTGTGGATTCCCCATGAATAAGGGTCATCTGGGAGGTGGCCCAGAGGTATGAATGGGAGCAGGGAAGCAAGAGGCAGTCAGGTGAGGGCAGATGAGCAAGACGGACAGGACTGTAAGGGAGGTAGAAGGGAGTAGTAGCAGGAGGAGGAGTAAGAGTATTTACTGAGCACTTACTTTATTCAGAATACTGTACTAAGCACTGAAAAGACTACACAACTAGTTGGACAACTATGGCCAGCCTTTGAAAGGTTCATGGAATGGTAGAGAAAAATGATTTTGGCCACAACATGACTGAGCCCAGACTAAGCCCCCAACCACCATTATCCCAGACTGAGCCCCCCCTTATCTTCTCCTCCTCCCTACCCCATCGCCCCTACTCCCTCCCTCTTCCCTACCTCCTTCCCCTCCCCACAGCACTTGTGCGTATTTGTACATATTTATTACTCTATTTATTTTACTAATGATGTGTGTATGTTTATAATTCTGTTTATTTTGATGGTATTGACACCTGTCTACTTGTTCTATTTTTCTGTCTGTCTCCCCCTTCTAGACTATGAGCCCGCTGTTGGATAGCGACTGTCTCTATATGTTGCCGAACTGTACTTTCCAAGCGCTTAGTACAGTGCTCTGAACACAGTTAGGACTCAGTAAATACAACTGAATGAATGAATGAACATGAAGTAATGAAAATTAAATGAGACATCTTCTACACAGAATTCCTAGTCCTAGTGACTGGCCGTCAAGAGACCCAAGTTCCAGTCCCAATACAACAAGTTGCCTGATGTGTGACCTTGGACAAGTCATTTAACATCTGAATTTCCTCATTTGAAAAATGGGGGTAAAATATTTTTTTCTCCCATTTAGACTGTGAGCCCCATTTGAGACAGGGACTGCTTTCAATCTGATTATCCTATACCTACTCCAGTGTTTAGCATACACAGTAAGCACTTAATAAATCATCATCAATCATTATTGAACACTTACTATATGCAGGGCACTGTACTAAGCACTTAGGGGAGTACAACAGAGGTGGTAGACACGTTCCCTGCCCACAAGCTTACAGTCTAAAGGGGGAGAAAGACAGTAATAAAAGTAATTTATGATATATCATGATTATTACAAAAAAAAGTAAGCAGTTGTCTTGGGGTGTTACACAGCAAGCTCCTTCAACATTCTCAAGATGACTACTGCTCGGGATAGTCAAGATGGCATCCTAACAGGAGCCCTCATCGAGATGGCTGCTCACATGCACAGAATCCCCACCATGAACCTTCTGATGCTGCGCATATATGGAAGCCATATTTTTTCCCATTTTCAAAGAGTCTTCCTCCCCCCAATCCCTACCTCTCTCTCCTGAAATAAAAACATCTCCACCAAAAGTTTGGTTGTTGGCAACTGTATTTTTTTGGGGTGCCACAAGATCTGGGTAGAGAACAAGGGTGATTTAGAGGAGATGTGGAAATTCATTCATTCAATCATATTTATTGAGCGCTTACTGTGTGCAGAGCACTGTACTAAATGCTTGGGAAGTACAAGTCGGTAACATACAGAGACGGTCCCTACCCAACAACGGGCTCACAATCTAGAAGGGGGAGACAGACAACAACACAGTGAAGAATGCAAAAATGTTGTTGTTGTTGTTAATGGTATTTATTAAGTGCTTAGTATGTGCCAGACACTGGACTAACTGCTAGGATAAATACAAGATGATCAGGTTGGATACCATCCATGTCCCATGTGGGGCTCACAGGCTTGGTCCCCATTTTACAGATAAGGTAGCTGAGGCACAGAGAAGTTAAGCGATTTGCCCAAGCTCCTACGGTCAACAAGTGATGGAGTCAGGATTAGAACCCAGGTCCTCTGACTCCCAGGCCCGAGCTCTTTCCCTAGGCCATGCTGCTTCTCAAAAATGTGGACTCGGGACCCAAGAGAAAGCTCTCCAGTTACAAATGCCTCACCCTGCCGCAAAAGTGGGGCAAAATCTAGCTGCTGGGGACATTCTGTTGACCAACCAGGGAGAGGGGTGGGGCCTGGGTTAGGTACTTCCTGTCCTTGTGGCGCTGTGGATAGCATCGATGGCCAGTCGATTCTCAGGGCCATTTGGCATTTTGCTTAAAGCCGAGAGGCATTGGGTCAAAGTTCCATTATCTCCCTCCGTCACCAGCGTTCCCCCCTCCCCATCGAGTCAGGGTTAGAACATGGGAAGGGTTCCCAGAACTTCAGTCTGAATAATTATTTTTGACTCTTTCAGGCCCCATCTGCTTCCAGATTTATGGGCCAATGACAGCATCCAAAGTCTCCGAAACATGGGAGGAGCAGAGCATTTAGAAAAGAAAACTACAGACATCCCAGATGGTTTCCAACAGGGGAGACTAGACTCGAGAGAGGAAGGATAAATAGTGTGTTTCAGTATCGCCTACTCCTTACATTTGAAAAAATGGAGCATAGTATTGAAATGCAGTTGCGTTTTGGTGCTGGGCTTCTCAAAAAGGGAATTCTCATTTCCACAATCCCATTCTGCTTCTCAGGAGGGTTGATTTGGAAAACATTATCAGAATCATTAGGTAGATGGCTCCGGCTAGTCTTTTCCTGAGGAAGGAAGAAAAGATTTTCTGCTCCTCCCTTTTCACTCCCCATTCACAAGTCTCCTCACTAGCTCAAGGGGCTCCTTACTTGTCTGACCTCCTGTGGCAAGCAACATTGTCCTCCTACTTGGTCCCTAAGGCTGCAGGCACAATCAACATGACCTCTCTATAGTCACCATTTGATATGTGGCCCAGGTCAGCTGACATGGGTATCAATCCCCTGGGATTTTTCCTAGAATCCCATTGGGCCAGTACTATTCCTGGGACATATGGATGCAAATCAGCAATCAGGGGTGGGATCCATTTGTCCAGTCTCATCATGATAAGATACGTTTCTCCCTGCTTTTGGTCAATCTTCTTTGCCAGCCTAGTGGTCAGCTACAAGGAAAAGAAAAACTGTTGTTGCTTTCTAAACAAAAATCTTGTCCCACGAGCCTTCCAAAATCATCACTACATGTCACGTACCTACAACTGAGCAGATGTAGGTAAAATAATTGTGGAATTTGTAAAGTGCTTACTGTGTGCCAAGCACTATATTTGAGAGCTGGGGTAAATACAAGATAATCAGATTGGACACAGTCCTTATCCCACACAAGATGCACAGGATAAAGGAAGAGAAGATATTGAATCCCCATTTTACAGATGAGGAAACTGAGGAACAGAGAAGTAAAGTGACTTGCCCAAAGTCACAAAACAGGCAAATGGTGGAGGCGGGATTAGAACGCTGGTCCTGCAACTCCCAAACTTAAGCTAGGTCTTTGGAGAAATCAGTGAATAATAATAATATTCACTAAGCTCTTACTATGTGCCAAGCACTGTACTAAGCACTGGGGTAGATACAAGATAATAGCATCCCATATGAGGCTCGCAGTCTATGTAGGAGGAATCGCAGGAATGAAGTGAATGAGTGAATGAATGAGCACAGGAGTGAATGAAGAAAGATCAGTGTGGGTCTGATAGTGTTTTCCCCTTCACCTTCCCCTGAAGGCTTTGCCCTTACTGGACTCCCCATGGCTTCCATTCCAGGCTGAGAGGGGGATTTCCTCCCTCCTCATCCTGGGGGCCCAAAATGGAAGAAGCAGGAGAGCCAAGGAATTAACATCCATTTTGGGTTTGGGACTGGAGCGATTTCAGCATCTGGAAGAGGAGGGAGAAATCTAAACCTTAAAAATGCTTTAGGAGGGCTCATTCACACTCCGGTGGACTAGAGAAGCAGCGTGGTTTAGTGGAAAGAGCATGGGCCTGGGAGTCAGAAGTTGTGGGTTCTAATCCCTGCTCTGCCACCTGTCAGCTGTGTGACTTCGGGCAAGTCACTTAAACTTCTCTGTGCCTCAGTTACCTCATCTATAAAATGGGGATTAAGACTGTGAGCCCCATATGGGACAACCTGATAACCTTGTATCTGTCTCAGCACTTAGAACACTGCTTGGCACATAGTAAGCACTTAATTATCACTATTATTACAACCCCTGAAGAAACAGAAAGACCCTGGAGTTATCAAACTCTTCAGGAACCGCCCCCCCCCCCCCCCCCACACACACACACACACAGCCCAGAACCCTCCAGCAGGCTTAAGTCACAAGTCACCAGAAGAAATAAAGGCAAGAGAAATATCTCCAGTGGTCAAGTCTCTTTAATCCTTTAATCTAGAGACCCTCTAGAGGGTCTCATTAGTTTTTTTGTCATTTTCTTATTCCTGGGGGCCTCAGCTAGGTATATGAATTAAGACCCCTACTGGAATGTTTCCTCCTTTCAGGATTGCACCTGGAGAATTTCCAGTACTCTATCAGTCTCAGCTATGAGAGGGAGAGTCAAGCAGAGGCATACCAATTTCATTCCTAGTGAATGGAAGGCAATCTGCTGTGAGCCAAATGTCACCTGAGCTGAGCAGTAGCCATGTGGGAGAGAGTCAAGGAGGGAGGCTTAAGTCTACTGTGAAGAAGGAGGCAATGATAAACCAGTTCTGTATTTTTACCAAGAAAACTTTATGGATACATTGCCAGAACATTTGTAGGTGGAGGAGGAGCATTCTGGGAGAGATGTGTTCATGGAGTCACTATGGGTCAGAGACAACTCGACAGCATAAGACAAAACTGCCCTATTTGCAAACGTGTGTCTACCTCACATGGGCCATCCACTCTTCCAAGTGGAGCTATCTGCCATTGTGGAACCAGGTGATTTAGGGCTGTGACCTATTCACAACAGTGGCAATCCGCTGAATGAATGTGGGGAAGCCATTGTAATCGCAGGGCAAGTTAACACAGTTATCAGAATTTGATTTTTGTTTGTGCAGTCAATGTAGCTCTGAGACTATTCTAAACACTCACAGAATTTTGGATTTACATCAGCCTTACAAATAGCTACTCAACCCGGAATGTCATCACTTATGACAAATGATTAGTACAGAATTAATCCTTCCAATAAACTCAAGTTCTTGTTGGAATTTTGGTGGTGGAACATTAGGAAAGTTGTGAAGAAACTAGAGAGGATCCAGAGAAGAGTGGCACAGATGACAACAGGGTTGGAAATTAGATAATAATAATAATAATAATAGTTGTCACATTTGTTAAGCATTTACTATGTACCAGACACTGTACTGAGCACCGGGGTAGATATAAGCAAAGTGGATTGGACTCAGTCCCTGTCCTGCATGGGGCTTACAGTCTGAATCCCCATTTTTCAAATGAGGGAACTGAGGCCCAGAGAAGTTGGGACTTGCTCAAGGTCACCCAGCAGGCATGTGGAGGAGCTGGGATTAGAACCCAAGATCTTCTGACTCGCAGGCCCGTGCTCTATCCAGTAGGTCACATTGCTTCTCTAAGCTGCTTCTGCTTCTCTATGAGGAAAAGTGAAAGGAACTTGGAGTGTCTTGCCTAGAGAAGAATCGGTGGAGAGGTGATTTGATAATTGTCTTCAAATCTCTAAAGTGGGCTTTAATAGGACGTCTAATCTCTAGACTTAAAGAAGGATTCTTTTGTTTCATCCCTCCGTATCTGTCTTATCTGTCACTGATCTCCTCTCCCCCTTTTTATTTTTAGATCGTGAACCCTCTCCCCTGATACTCAGAGATGGGGTATATGCCTAATTCCCATTTTTTTCCCCTTTCTCAAGCATTTAGTTCAGTGTTGTGCACACGGCACTTAATCAATATTATTAATATTACTACTAGAGGAAAATTGATTTAAATTTCAGCAAGAAGGGTTTCAGTTGGAAATAGGATGAACTTTTTGACTGTCAGGGGAATAAGCACTGGAATAGGGTTTCCCAGGGCGTGTGGTCTGGGGCAGGACCACACGCTAGCTCAAGTCACTTTCCAGATCCAAGATTCAACACTAATTTAATTTATTTTACTCTCTGGCAACTCCTGGGTGGAGGTTAGTTTGGTAACACATATTTGTGGCCTGGCAAATTTTGAGCATTTGTTTGCAAAGCTGGTTTCCAAAGTATCTTTCACCCGAGTACCTCAAAACTATTCAGAAACCCTGAATGTGACTCTCACCAATGACTAGGAAAGGGCAGGTTCTGCGACAAACAAGCCAGATCCCTCAAGGTGACTGTTCTGTTGATCTCTGGGCTATGGACTATCCTCTCCCATATCACCAGTTTTCCATATGCCTTTAGGGTGGAATGGGATCAGAAGCTAGAGAATGATCTTCCAAGAGCGTGGCTCAATATGGGTCTGGAATGGATGAGTACTACGGAGTGAGTTTTCCCCAAATTGCAAAAGTAGCAATAGAGAACAACTGGATTTGGATGAGAAACAGAGTGGCCTAGTGGGCTTTGGAGTCAGAGGACCTGGGTTCTAATCCTGGCTCTGCCACATGTCTGCTGTATATCCTTGGACAAGTCACTTCACTTCTCTGGGCCTCAGTTTCCTCATCTGCAAAATGAGGATTCAATACTTGTTTTCCCTCCTAATTAGATTGTGATCCCCATGTAGGACGGGGGCTGTGTTTAACCTGATTAACTTGTAATAATAATAATAATAATAATAATGTTGGTATTTGTTAAGCGCTTGCCATGTGTCAAGCACTGTTCTAAGCGCTGGGGTAGATACAAACTAATCAGGTTGTCCCACGTGGGGCTCACAGTCTTCATCCCCATTTTACAGATGAGGGAACTGAGGAACAGAGGAGTTAAGTGACTTGCCCAAAGTCACACAGCTGACAATTGGCAGAGCCGGAATTTGAACCCATGACCACTGACTCCAAAGCCCATACTCTTTCCACTAAGCCACGCTGCTTCCTGTATCTAATCCAGTGCTCAGAACAGTGCTTAGCATATAACATTTAACAAATACAATAACAATAATTATAATGATTGTGATGTCTGTTAAGTGCTTACTATGTGGTAAGCACTGTACTAAATGCTGGGGTAGATACAAGATAATCAGGTCCCTTATGGGGCTCACAGTCTAATAGCAGGAAGAACAGGATTGAATCCCCATTTTGCAGATGAGGTAACTGAGGCACAGAGAAGTTAAGTGACTTGCCCAAGGTCTCATAGCAGGTAAATGGCAGCTAATAATTGTAATAATAATTATAATACACACATTGTGAGATCTATATTGACAATTTAAAAGAGTTAGAACTCTGGATGTGCTGTTCTCAAGATGCATCATCAACTAGTGGATACAGCACAGATCTGGGAATCAGAAGGACCTGCAGGCGTTCTAATCCTGGCTCTGCTACTTGTCTGCTGTGTGACCTTGGGTAAGTCACTTGTTGTGGGCAGAGAACGTGTCTGCTTATTGTTATACTGTTCTCTACCAAGTGCAAAGTACAGTGTTCCACATAGAGTTAGCACTCGATAAATAAATATGATTGAAAGAAGATTTCACTCTCTGGACCTCAGTGATCTCATCTGTAAAATGGCAATTAAGGCTGTGAGCCCTTTGTGGGACAGACTGTGTCCAACCCAATTTTCTTGTATCCGCTCCAGTGCTTTAGTACAGTGCCTGGCTCATAGGAAGTGCCTAATATCACAATTACTATTATTATATGCACTCAACAAATACCATTAAAAGAACCCTCTGGGCTTGTTCAGACTCTTAAAAGGGACAGTAGCAGGCCTAGATCAGGCAAAAAACCCTTAACAGCTACTTCTCTTGAAAGAAGGCTTTAAAGTAGAGGAGTGGGCCAGACTCCTTGACGCTCAGTTCTTGGCTCCAGAATGGAAAGATTTGAATGGGAGCTAGAACCAACATCAGTCCAGGAATTGGGTTGGGGTCTGAAAATAAAGAAGAGCTTAAAATAGGGGCAATGAGGAAGTCAATACTTTTAAATAAATGAGGCCCAGCTTTGACCCAGTATGGATAAGTAACTTCAAAAGATTTAAGACCTAGATTACAAGCTCAAGAAGAAGGTATAGAATCAGGGAAGAATTGGCATTTGGGGCCTGAATTTTATTTTATGCTCTTTTGACCCTGGACAGGTGCAAACTTATGTGTGTAAACTTATTAAATCCTGATTGCTGTTTATGTTTTTCCTTAATACCTGGATTATTTTAGCTTTAGAAATGAATGCTTTGATCTCTTTTTCTTACATACATCATGAGCAGTGGTGTGATCTAGTAGAAAGAGCATGGATCTGGGAGACAGGGGACCTGTGTTCTAATCCTTGCTCTTCCACTTGCCTGCTTTGTGACCTTGGGCAAGTCACTTCAGTTCTCAATGCCTCAGTTTTCTCATCTGTAAATTGAGAATGAAATACCTGTTCTCCGGTTCCCTTCAAGTATGAGCTCCATGACAGACAGGAACTGTCTAACCTGATTATCTTGTATCTACCCCAGTGCTTAGTTCAATCATTAGTATTTATTGAGTGCTTACTGTGTGCACAGGACTGCACTGTTTGGCAGAGTAAAATAGAATCGATAGACACATTCTCTGCTCACAACAAACTTATTGCCTAGGGGTTCAGTGCTTGGCACCTAGCAATTGCTCAACAAATACAATAATAATGATAATTATATTATTATCTTCATCATCATTATTTACTTCCAGTGTAAGCTTGGCCTGGTGGGTGGACCACGGGCCTGGGAGTCAGAAGGATCTGGGTTCTAATCCTGCCTCTGCCAGTTGTTTGCTGTGTGACCTTGGGCAAGTCACTTGACTTCCCTGTGCCTCAGTTACCTCATCTGTAAAATGGGGATTAAGAATGTGAGCCCCACATGGGAAACGGACTTTGTCCAACCTGATTAGCTTGTATCTACCCCAGCACTTAATAGAGTTCCTGGCACATAACTGCTTAACAAATACTATCATTACAATAGTAAAAATCACAGGTAGAACCAGGAACAAAACACCACGTCTCTATAAGGTATGGAGGTAGCCCATAAATCACCAGCTCTTCTTTATTTGACATTAACCACTGATACCAAGGCCCACCATCATGATTGACTGAATTGACTGGGACCTGTACAGTGCTAGGCCCTTGGGAATATGCAATAAAAGATACACAGTCCCTACTTTCAGAAAGCTTATACTCCAGCATTTTCTGTGCACAAAAGGAAGTGGCTGCATTGTCAAGTACTATAAACAACACCTGTGGCAACATTTGTGTGTCTGAAGTGGCTGTTCATTGGACAATGTCTCCATAGCAACAAGAAAACCTCTTGCAATAGTGTGATTTCCTGTAGAGCCTTTGCCTCCTTCCAAGTTTCCTCCAGAAAGCCAAGCTTTGAGGTTTAAATTTATTTATTTTATGCTTTTTTATTTATATTAATGCCTGTCTTCCTTCCAGACTGTAACCTTGATGTCATCAGAGAATGTGTCTATCAACTCTGTTGTAGTGTACTCTCCCAAGCACTTTATACAGTGCTCTGCACACAGATAGTGCTCAGTGAATACAACTCATTGAGAAGAACTGAAACTTCTCCTTCCTTGGGATTCCCTCTAGACTGTGAGCTTGTTGTGGGAAGGGATTGTCTCTATTGCTGTATTATACATTCCCAAGTGCTTAGTACGGTGCTCTGCACACAGTAAGCGCTCAGTAAATATGATTGAATGAATTCCCTTCCAGATTTCAAATGCTTGCTTCTGTTCTTCATATGATCCTTCCAAAAGGGAAAAACCATCAATCCCAACCAAACGTTGTGATGGATGTCCCAGAAGAGAAAAGGAGTTGGAGCTAGTAGTAATACACAGCCTAGTGGAAAAAGCACAAGATGTCAGTTCCTATCCTGGCTCCATCATTAACTGGCTTTGTGACCCTGGGCAAGTCACTAAACCTTTCTAGACCTCAGTTCTAGATGGGAGATTAAATACCCCATCTCCCTTAGACAGGGAGCTTCAAGTGAAACAGAGACTGGTTCTTTTCTGAATATTCTGTATCTTCCCCACAACTCATCACGGTGTTTGGCACGTAGTGCTTAACAAGTGTTATTATTACTGTTGTTATTATTATTATCTGCCTACTTTGTATAAAGCACTGTCCTAAGAGATGGGAAAAAATACATGAGAGAGAACTAGTCCCTGGCCCCCAAGAGACACACAATCCAAAACTAAAGTGGGGAAAGACTTGAACACACACAGAAGGAAAGATGAAATGAGAAGAACACCAAAGTAAAATGAAAGACAAGATCAATGATAAATGCAATCAGAGGAATACTGTACTACGGCTAGAGGAGCAAAAGTTTCAGGCTCCTCACAGGTCAGAGTCAATAGTCACCACCACAGCCAATGAATTCTTTTTTTAATGGTATTTGTTGAGCACGTATCATGTACTAAGCACTGGGATAGACACAAGCTAGACAGATCAGACACAGTCCATGTCCCAAATGGAGTTCAGTCTTAATCCCCATTTAACAAGTGAGGTAACTGAGGCACAGAGTGAAGTGACATGCCCAAGGTCTCACAGCGGACAGGTGGCAGAGCTGGGATTAAAATGCATGTCCTTCTGACCCCCAAACCCGTGCTCTATCCACTAAGCCATGCTTATTTCCAGTGTTCCAATGGCTGAGAAGGCCCCAGGCTGCCAGGGATTCATCCCCTTTCTTGGTTTGAGTGGATGCTAATAGGCAGGGAACTGGATAGGTTTTCTCCCAGGCTACTGGTTGGAGCCTCACACTGCCATGAAGCATGAAGACTGTTCCAGCCTTATCCCCTTGCTGCAAAAATCATATCTGGAGTGAGGAAACCTATTCTGAAAAGCTGTGTTGCCTAGTGGAAAGAGCCAGGCTGGAGAGATGGAAGGATCTAGATTCTAATTCCAGCTCTACCCCTTGTCAGCTGTGTGACTTTGGGCAAGTCACTTCACTTCTCTGTGCCTCAGTTCCCTCATCTGTAAAATGGGGATGAAGACTGCAAGCCTCATATGGGACAGGGACTGTGTCCAACACGTTTAGGTTAAATCTAGTCTAGCGCTTAGTACAGTGCCTGGCACATAGTAAGTACTTAATAAATACCACAACTACTAGGCTATTGGTTGAGGACCCCCTAACTTGGGAATGAAGGGAAGAATTCAATCTGTCAGTGTCCCTTTGCATTAAAAACTGGGGAAAGGAATTAAACATAATTGTCAGCAAAACGCCTCTGATTGGGAAGGTCTTCTGGATTTGCTTCTATTTTATACATTTGTTTTCATGATCTTAAGGAAAGAGCTCTCTTCTGACCCTTGACCTTCTGAACCTGGATGGGATCTGTTAAAAGAAACACATTTTACAGACTTCTAGAAAGCTCAGAATAATTACAGCATTTGCTAAGCGCTTTCTATGTGCTAGGCACTATATCCGTACTGCTACCATGGTAATCCAAGCACTTTATTCTATGATTCCTTTCATTCATTCATTCAATCATATTCATTGAGTGCTTACTGTGTGCAGAGCACTGTACTAAGCGTTTGGGAAGTACAAGTTGGCAACGTATAGAGACGGTCCCTACCCAACAACGGGCTACATCAATCTCCTTGCTCACCTCCTTGCCCCCTGTCTCTCCCCACTGCATTATATAGTTCACTCTGTTGCCTGGATCATTTTTCTAAAAAACATTCAGCCCTTGCTTCCCCACTCTTCAAAAACCCTCCAATGGTTGTCCATCCACCTCCATATCAAACAGAAACTCCTTACCTTTTGCAAGCTCACTGTGGGCAGGGAGTGTGTCTACCACCTCTGTTATATTCTCCCAAGCGCTTAGTATAGTGTTCTGAACACAGAAAACACTCAATAAATTCTGTTGATTGATTGATTACTATTGCCTTTAAAACATAAGCATTCAATCACCTTGCCCTCTCCTACCTCTACTACAACCCAGCCCGCAAACTTCGCTCCTCTGATGCCAACCTACTCACTGTACCTTGAGCTTGTCTATCTCATCGCTGACCCCTTGCCCACATCCTACCTCTGGCCTGGAACACCCTCTCTCTTCATATCCAACAGACAATCACCCTCCCCACCTTCAAAGCCTTACTAAAAACACATCTCCTCCAAGAGGCCTTCTCCGACTAAGCCCTCATTTTCTCTTCTCCCATTCCCTTCTGCATCACCCTTGCATTTGGATTTGCTTAACAAATAGTAAAGAAAAGTGCTTAGAACAGCTCTGCACACAATAAGTGTTTGATATATATATCAATCATTGATTGACCCTATTTCCGAGGAATAGTCCCATGTGATAGCGCTCTTCCTGGCCCTCTGATAGAGAGGAAAACTTTAATAGATCTGAAGAACCTGTTAACTTATTTTTTCCTTTGGTTTCATTCCATTGCATATACAGAGATAAGGAGTGGGCATGCTTTTATTGTGTGCATGTTTTGACTCTTCTTTCCACCCTGCAACCCTGATCTCTTCATCAGCAGCCAGGGAAATGCAGGCTGAGATCTACAGTGTCTGGAGATTTGGTTCAAGGGGTGGTGTCTTCTTAACAACAGTTGCTAGGAAGAGACTGCAGGGCCGGATTTGGCCATCAGGAGAGATGGACATCTGGAAAGCAGTAAATTGACTTCGGATGGGATGGGAATGACCTTACCTCACTGGATGGCTTGTGACTGACCACAGTCCTTCCAGCAGGCCTTTCTGTCAAGTGCTCATTTCTTAATACTTAAAGGCAGTAATTTTTAAATTCTGACTATATGCCAACAATAATAATTATGGTACTTGTTAAGCGCTTACTATGTGCCAAACACTGTTCTAAGCCCTGGGATAGAGCCAAGTGCCACACTAAGCGCTGGGGTAGATAAAGTACAATCAGATCAGACACTGTCCCTGTCCCACATGGGGCTCCATGTCTAAGGGTGAGGAAGAATAGGTATTGAGTCCTCAATTTATAGATGAGGTAACTGAGGCCCAGGTAAGTAAAATGACTTGCCCAAAGTCACAAAGCAGACAAGTGGCGTAGCAGGAATTAGAACCCAGGTCCTTTGACTCCCAGGTCTGTGTTCTTTCCACTAGGCCATGCTGCTTCTTGGGTCTGTTTGTCTGCTGTTGGCTAGCCAAAATAGTTTCCCAGCCTCCACTTCCTGCCTGAGCCTACTCTGTGAGAGGACTCTCTTGTAGCAAGAAAGGAGCCTCTCTTTGGCTGGAAAAGTTATTCTGTGTCCAAGCTCTGTTCAGCCAAAGTGGCTCAATAGTTCAGGCTCTGAGGACCATAACACTGCTTCTCCATATTACCCAGTACTTTCTGTTCATTCCAGTGGAGGAAGCCTCAAAGATGCAGGGATTCACAATCTGCCTTGCCTCTTCCTCTCAGCTTCCTTCCCCAGACCCTTAGCATGCCACCTTGCCCCCACCTTGCCTGGAACTCCCTCCCCGACCAGATCCAAGAGGACTCAACTCTACCCATTCTCAAAACCTTCCTAAAAATTTCACCTCTTCCAACAAGTCTTCTCCGATTAACTGCCATCACTCCAAGTCGATTCAACCCAATAATTACCTGTAGTACTGTTTAATAATAGTAATAATAATAATAATATTTGTTAAGCACTTAATATGTGCCAAGCACTGTTCTAAGCACTGGGATACATATAAGGCTATCAGGTTGTCCCACATGAGGCTCACAGTCTTAGTCCCTATTTTCCAGCTGAGGTAACTGAGGCAAAGAGAAGTTAAGTGGCTTGCTCAAGGTCACACAGCAGACAAGTGGCAGAGCTGGGATTAGAACTCCTGACCTCTTACTCCCAAGTCCGTGCTCTTACCATTAAGCCATGCTGCTTGCTGCTTCTCTTATTAAATACCCATTCTTGGCAATTGTACTTGTGTGTGTTTATACATATATATACCATGGGGTAGTGGATACAGCAAGGGCCTGGGAGTCAGAAGGAAATGGGTTCTAATACCCACCACTGCCATTTGTCTGCTGTGTGATCTTGGGCAAATCACTTCACTTCTCTTGGCCTCAGTTACCTCATCTGTAAAATGGGGATTGAGACTGTGAGCCTGATATGGGCCAGGGACTATGTCCAACCCGTTTTGCTTGTATCTACCCCAGTGTTTAGTACATTTCCTGGGTCAAAGTAAGAGCTGAAATACCACAATTATTATTATTATATACACATCTATGCATGTATATATTGAGTTGTACATTCAATTACTCTGATTCCAGTGGAGAGAACATGACTGGCAGGAACAGGAGAGTGTGAAGGGCACTTCTCCAGGCACTGGCACTTATAATCCATTCCTCTGCACCAGTTCTCAGTACCAAAGTCTCAGATCCAAGGCTGGTCTATCACTCGGCCAAGATCCTCCACCATTATTCGAATCCTAGTCTTCTAAAATATTCTGATGAATGTCTACTCTGACAGAATGCAATCTCCTTGTGGGCAGGGAATGTGTCTTGTCCTTTTCACACTTGCCCAAGCACTTAGTACAGAGGGACCTGGGTTATAATCCCAGCCCTACCACTTGTCTGCTGTGTGACCTTGGGCAAAGTCATTTAACTTCCCTCTGCCTCAGTTCCCTCATTGACAAAATGGGGATTAAGACTGTGAGCCCTGTGTGGCTGTGTCCAACCTGGTTATCTTGCATTTACCCTAGAGCTCAGAACAGTGCCTGGCATGTAGTAAGTGCTTAACAAATACCAACAGTATTATTATTGCAATAGATTGCACACAGTGGGCATGCAATAAATACCATTACTACTGCCACCTGTCCTTACTTCCTAGCATGCCAACCTCATCCCCATCCCTTCAGAGCACCCAGGGGGACTACCTGTACTGCAATAGCACCTATATATAAGAGGTGGCCACCTGCCTGGTTCAGCATAATGGAGTTGACTTTGCAAGGACACTTGGTTCAGTGGCACCCTGGCAGATTCTGCTGAATGTAGAATGGAACTGTTTTACTAACGGATTAAGTTCTCTACCATGTCTCTCCATCTCATCTGTCTTCTCTATTCATCCCTCTACTCATCTCACAACTTCCTTCTCCCAATTGTTCCTTTTCACTTCCAATTTTCCCACCTCTAACCCCTTACTCAAGCTACTTCCCCTAACTGGACTTCTCTCCCCCATGAAATCTGCCTGACGTCAGCAATCTCAGCTTCTCCAGGATACCTGTTAGTCAGTCAGTTGAGTTACTGTGTGCAGAGCACTGAACTAAGCACTTGGGGAGTAGTGCTTAATAAATGCTATCATTATTATTACACTACAACAATACAATATATTACAATATTACAATATATTGTAATTAATATATTACAATATAACAAACACATTCCCTGCCCACTCCCTCCTACTTATTAATCGTATTTATTAAGTGCTTACTGTGTACAAAGCACTGTACTTACACCGTGAGCCTGATGTGGAAGAGAGGCTTTCCCCAACCTAATTTCCTCATACCTGCCACAGAGCTTAATAGTGTTTGGCACATAGTAAGTGCTTACAAATACCACTGTAATCACCATTATTATTATGCTATAAATTGTTTTCCCCACTCCAAGTCACAGCCACCAGGCATATTTGTTTACATTCATCAGTAGCACCTATGGATACATTGACGAATAGATCTGTGGTTCATATCAATAGACAGACACTATGTTTATCCACTCATTTATTCCTCTAATTCATATTCCATTCTCCAGCTATTGCCAGGTGTATCTTTGTTCGTCCTCCAGTTTCTACTATATGTAACTAATTTATGTCTGTCTCCCTCACTACAACATAATTATAATCATTATTATATTTATTAAGTACTTATGTGTCAAGCACTGTTCTAAGCATTGGGGTAGATATGAAATATTCAGGTTGGACACAGTCCCTATCCCACGTGGGGCTCACAGTCTAAACTGGGCAGGGAATAGGATTTAATCCCCATGTTACAGGTATGGAAACAAGCACAGAGAAGTTACGTGCCTTGACCAAGTTTACACAGAAGAGAAGTGGAGGAGCTGGAATTAGAACCCAGGTCCTCTGACTCCCAGGCCCGTTCTTTTGCATTCATTCATTCAATAGTATTTATTGAGCACTTACTGTGTGCAGAGCACTGTACTAAGTGCTTAGGAAGTACAAGTTGGCAACATATAGAGAAGGTCCCTACCCAACAACGGGCTCACAGTCTAGGCCAACCTGCTTTCCTATGCTCCTTGAGGACAGAGATGGTGTCATCTGCTTCCATTTCACTCAGTTTAGGACTCTGCATACTGTAGGTACTCATTAAATATTGTTGATTACTTGATTAATTGATTGTGAGTGTGACCAGTTTGATGAATGTCCAGAGCCTCGTATATGGAACTAGCCATACTTTTCTGAATGTAAGCCTCATTGTAGTCTCACAGACTCTCTTTGCATAAAAATCCCTCTCAATACACAGTGGTGAAAATCAGGAGTAGTAGCTCTGGTTCTTAGGCTGTAGTAAGATGGAGTTATTGTTGAATTACTTGTACACCAAGGGGCAGCAGGAAAGTCTCAAAGCTGTCCTTCTCCCACAAACTCATATCTCCTTTTTCACCTGCTCACTTCACAGGGATGTCAAGAAATAAATGGGGAAAAATTCTGGGTACAGCCAGAAGATAGACTGTATGAAATTTAAAGTCTATGCTCCTCCTCATGTCATCTTTTCAAATATACTTTCAGGAGAACCATATTCCTCTATTAGGTGTCAGTGATGACAAAGAGGCTCTTATAAACTGGATTGGTGGTTTGTCCTGTCTGGCTCCTCTGTCTCTGGCTCTTTCACCCTTATCCTTCTACCTCAAGGCATTTGGTAAATCAAAGACCTTCCCTCCTGAGGTATCCAAGAACACCTGCAATTTGTTTAGAAAAATTGCATATTACAGCCTGACATTCTCAGCTCACTAATCCTCACACCCTATAATTCTAATTTGAGAAAATGCCATCACACCTTAGTTCCTGGCAACGATTTAACAGCAAAGATCTGTGTAGTGTCATCTCCTATTCCTAATTGTCAGCACATTTTCCAAAGGAACACCCCCAACATCACCTCCATCATGATGAATAGTTTTTTTAAATCATCAAAATTAATCTGCAATAGATGAATATGAGCATTCTAGATTTTGATCTACTAACTCTCCCATCTAAACCTAAATTTCACTCATAGTCCACTCCCACCCCCTCTCCCAGCTATTTTTTCAGACTGGTTCAGTCTAGACTGTAAGCGCATTGTGGGCTGAAAATATATCCTTTTATTGTTCTGTTGTACTCTCCCAACTGCTTAGTACAGTGCTCTGCATACAGTAAGCACTCAATAAATACAACTGAATGAATGAATGAAGGTAAACCCAGAAGCTTGAGTGACTGGAGAATTTTTACATAGATACAAAAACAGTTCATTAGAATAAATTAGCCATTTACAGCCATTTTAAGACCCCAGGAGGGGAGTCAAAAATAGTCATTTATTGGAAGGAGGAGTCAGGTGAACTGTCTGTAATAATGAGCACTTTCATCAGCCTCTCCTGCTCCCCATTTTAAAAAGCACCCCGGTAAAACACTCAGTTTAATTTTTCCTTACCTTGGAGACAGGATACCATTACCAGATTTTTCAAATAAATCCTTCAGTGGTAGTCCTGGCCAGCCTGGCCAAACACTCCTGTCCCACAGCCAAGGGAGATTCTCAAAAGCTCTCCTGGCTTTTAGGAAGTCTGTTCCTCTAAAAATACAATCATAAGCAATACCAGATTGGGTCAAACCATCAGTTCATCCATCAGTTTTCAACAACCAACATGAGAGAAGCAGGGTGGCCCAGTGGCTAGACCATGGGAATGAGTGCCAGAGAAGCTGGGTTCTAGTCCTGGCTCAACCATGTACCTGCTGGTGTGACCCAAAGGGTCCCTTCTCTGGGGACTGAAGCAGGGAAGTGACCCTGGAGACAGGACTGCATTGCACTTTCCAAGCGCTTAGTACAGTACTCTGTGTCTTTGTCCAGAAACGCTCTGGGCATGTCACTCCCCTCCTCAAAAATCTCCAGTGGCTACCAATCAACCTACGCATCAGGCAGAAACTCCTCACCCTCGGCTTCAAGGCTCTCCATCACCTCGCCCCCTCCTACCTCACCTCCCTTCTCTCCTTCTCCAGCCCAGCCCGCACCCTCCGCTCCTCTGCCGCTAATCTCCTCACCGTGCCTTGTTCTCGCCTGTCCCGCCGTCAACCCCCAGCCCATGTCATCCCCCTGGTCTGGAATGCCCTCCTTCCGCACATCCGCCGAGCTAGCTCTCTTCCTCCCTTCAAGGCCCTACTGAGAGCTCACCTCCTCCAGGAGGGCTTCCCAGACTGAGCCCCCTCCTTCCTCTCCCCCTCCCCCCTCCATCCCTCCCCACCTTACCTCCTTCCCTTCCCCACAGCACCTGTATATATGTATATATGTTTGTATGTATTTATTTACTCTTTATTTATTTATTTTACTTGTACATATTCTATTTATTTTATTTTGTTAATATGTTTTGTTTTGTTCTCTGTCTCCCCTTTCTAGACTGTGAGCCCACTGTTGGGTAGGGACCGTCTCTATATGTTGCCAACTTGTACTTCCCAAGCGCTTAGTACAGTGCTCTGCACACAGTAAGTGCTCAATAAATATAATTGAATGAATGAATGAATTCTATGTGACAATTTCCTCATCTGTAAAATGGGGATTAAAACACCCGTTCTCCCGCCTACTGAAACTGTCACCCCTATATGGGACAAGGACTATATATGACCTGATTCATTTGTGTTCACCCCAGCAATTAATCAATCAATCTTGTTTATTGAGTGTTTACTTTGTGCAGAGTCCTGTATTAAGGACTTGGGAGTGTACATTATAACAAAGTTGGTACACTTTCCCTGTCCATAGTGAGCTTACAATCTAGAAAGGGAGATAGGCACTAATATAAATTAAAAATTATATATATGTATAAGTGCTATAGGGCTGGGGGGTGAATAAAAGGTGCAAATCCAAGTTCAAGGGCAATGTAGAAGGGAGTGGGATCATCATCATCATCATCATCATCATCAATCGTATTTATTGAGTGCTTAATGTGTGCAGAGCACTGTACTAAGCGCTTGGGAAGTACAAGTTGGCAACATATAGAGACAGTCCCTACCCAATAGTGGGCTCAGAAGAAATGAGGGATGTGTTTTTAATAAGGCTTTATGTCAGTGCTTAAAAGAGTGTTTGACATAGCACTTAAATACCATAAAAAAAAGAAAAATCCAGCACTCAGTAACACCGGAAGGTATTGCGTGAAGGTTGTCCTGTTTGGTTTCCAGGCACAGAGTTAGGAATGCATTATTTAACATTCTTAAACTCTCCTTACTCAATCAATCAATCTTCCTTCCCTAATAGTCATCTTCAATCATTCCCTCTCCAATGGCTTCTTCCCCACTGCTTTCAAATATGTCCATGTCTCCCCTATCCTAAAAAAACCCTCCCTTGACCTCACGGCTCCCTCCAGTTATTGCTCCATCTCCCTCCTAGCATAGTGGATAGAGCATGTGCCTGGGAATCAGAAGGTTGTGGGTTCTAATCCTGGATCTCTCACACGTCTGCTGTGTGACCTTGGGCAAGTCACTTCACTTCTCTGTGTCTCATTTTTCTTGTCTGTAAAATGGGGATTAAGGCTGTGAGCCCCACATGGGACAGGAATTATGTCCAACTTGATTTGCTTGTAACTACCCCAGCGCTTAGTACAATGCCTGGCACATCGTAAGCACTTAACAAGTGCCATCATTATTGAAGCAGCATGGCCTAGTGGCAAGGGCATGGGTTTGGGAATCTGATGACTTGGGTCCTAATCCTGGCTCCGCCATTTATCAGCTGTGACTTTGGGCAAGTGACTTAACTTTTCTGTGCTTCAGCTCCCTCATCTGTAAAATGGGGATTAAGACTGTGAGCCCCACATGGCACAACCTGATCACCTTGTATCCTCCCCAACACTTAGAACAGTGCTTTGCACGTAGTAAGTGCTTAACAAATGCCATTATTATTATTATTCCTCTCCAAACTCCTTGAGTGAGTTGTCTACACCCGTTGTTTCAAATTTCTCTCCTCTAATTCTCTTCTTGACTCCCTCCAATCTGGCTTCCATCCCCTTCACTCCACAGAAACTGCCCTCTCAAAGGTCACAAATGATCTCCTTCTTGCCAAATCCAATGGCCTCTAATCCATCCTAATCCTCCTCGACCCGTCAACTGCCTTTGACACTGTGGACTATCGTCTTCTCCTGGAAATTTTATCCAACTTTGGCTTCACTGGTTCTCCTCATCTCTCTGGCTGTTCAACCTCAGTCTCCTTCACAAACTCCTCCTCTGCTTCCCACCCCCTTACTCTGTGGAGATCCCTCAAGGTTCAGTTCTGGGTCTCCTATTCTCCATCTACATCCACTCCCTTGAAGAACTCATTCTCTCCCAAGGCTTCAACTACCACCTCAGTGTAGATGATACCCAAATCTACATGTCCAGCCCTGATCTCTCTCCCTCTCTGCAGTCTCCCATTTCCCCTGGCCTTCAAGACATCTCTACTTGGATGTTCTCCTGTCACCTCAAACTTAACATGTCCAAAACACAATGCTTCATGCTCCCACTCAAACCTTGTTCTCCCCTTGACTTTCCCATTGCTGTAAACTGCACCACACCATCCTTCCTGTCTCACAAGCCTGAAACCTTGGCATTAGTTTACTCCCCTATCTCATTCTCTATTCACAACCAAGCCGTCACCAAAACCTGCTGGTCTCAGCTCCGCAACATTGCCAGGATCCGCCCTTTCCTCTCCATCCATACTGCTACCCTGCTCGTTCAAGCTCTCATCCTATCCCGTCTGGACTACTGCATCAGCCTTCTCTCTGATCTCCCATCCTCGTGTCTCTCCCCACTTCAATCCATACTTCATGCTGCTGCCCGGATTGTCTTTGTCCAGAAACGCTCTGGGCATGTTACTCCCCTTCTCAAAAATCTCCAGTGGCTACCAATCAATCTGCTCATCAGGCAGAAACTCCTCACCCTAGGCTTCAAGGCTTTCCATCACCTCACCCCCTCCTACCTCACCTCCCTTCTCTCCTTCTACAGCCCACCCCGCACCCTCCACTCCTCTTGTCGCTAATCTCCTCACCGTACCTCGTTCTCGCCTGTCCTGCCATCGACCCCCGGCCCACATCATCCCCCTGGTCTGGAATGCCCTCCCTCTGCCCATCCGCCAAGCTAGCTCTCTTCCTCCCTTCAAGGCCCTACTGAGAGCTCACGTCCTCCAGGAGGCCTTCCCAGACTGAGCCCCTTCCTTCCTCTCCCCCTCGTCCTCTTCTCCATCCCCCCATCTTACCTCCTTCCCTTCCCTAGAGCACCTGTACATATATATATATATATATATATATATATGTTTGTACATATTTATTACTCTATTTATTTTACTTGTACATATCTATTGTATTTATTTTATTTTGTTAGTGTGTTTGGTTTTGTTCTCTGTCTCCCCCTTTTAGACTGTGAGCCCACTGTTGGGTAGGGATTGTCTCTATATGTTGCCAACTTGTACTTCCCAAGCACTTAGTACAGTGCTCTGCACACAGTAAGTGCTCAATAAATACGATTGATTGATTGATTTAACCAACATATTCAATCCATCACTAAATCCTGCTGGTCCCACCTTCACAACATCGCTAAAATCTGCCCTTTCCTCGCCATCCAAAATGCTACCTGGTTAATACAAATCACTCATCCTATCCTGCCTGGGTTACTGCATCAGTCTCCTTGCTGACCTCCCATTCTCCTGCCTCTCTCCATTCAAGTCCATACTTCACACTGCTCCCCACATCATTTTTCTACAAAAATGTTCAGGACATGTCACTCCACTTCCCCCAAAACTCCAGTGGCTGGCCATCTACCTCCACATCAAACAAAAACTTCTCACCATTGGCTTTAAAACACTCCACCACCTTGTCCCTTCTTACCTTAGCTTGCTACTCTCCTACTACAACCCAGACCACCCACTTCACTCCTCCAGTGCTAACCGTCTTACTGTGTCTCCATTTCACCTATCTCACTGCTGGCCTCTTATCTCTCCGGTCGTTCTTTCTCAGTCTCTTTTGCAGGCTCCTCCTCCCCCTCCCATCCTCTTACTGTGGGGGTTCCCCAAGGTTCAGTGCTTGGTCCCCTTCTGTTCTCAATATACACTCACTCCCTTGGTGACCTCATTCGCTCCCACGGCTTCAACTATCATCTCTACGCTGATGACACCCAGATCTACATCTCTGCCCCTGCTCTCTCCCCCTCCCTCCAGGCTCGCATCTCCTCCTGCCTTCAGGACATCTCCATCTGGATGTCCGCCCGCCACCTAAAGCTCAACATGTCGAAGACTGAGCTCCTTGTCTTCCCTCCCAAACCTTGTCCTCTCCCTGACTTTCCCATCTCTGTTGACGGCACTACCATCCTTCCCGTCTCACAAGCCCGCAACCTTGGTGTCATCCTCGACTCCGCTCTCTCATTCACCCCTCACATCCAAGCCGTCACCAAAACCTGCCGGTCTCAGCTCCGCAACATTGCCAAGATCCGCCCTTTCCTCTCCATCCAAACCGCTACCCTGCTCATTCAAGCTCTCATCCTATCCCGTCTGGACTACTGCACCAGCCTTCTCTCTGATCTCCCACCCTCGTGTCTCTCTCCACTTCAATCCATACTTCATGCTGCTGCCCGGATTATCTTTGTCCAGAAACGCTCTGGACATATTACTCCCCTTCTCAAAAACCTCCAATGGCTACCGATCAATCTGCGCATCAGGCAGAAACTCCTCACCCTGGGCTTCAAGGCTCTCCATCACCTCGCCCCCTCCTACCTCACCTCCCTTCTCTCCTTCTACTGCCCAGCCCGCACCCTCCGCTCCTCCACCACTAATTTCCTCACTGTACCTCGCTCTCGCCTGTCCTGCCATCGACCCCTGGCCCACGTCATCCCCCGGGCCTGGAATGCCCTCCCTCTGCCCCTCTGCCAAGCTAGCTCTCTTCCTCCCTTCAAGGCCCTGCTGAGAGCTCACCTCCTCCAGGAGGCCTTCCCAGACTGAGCCCCTTCTTTCCTCTCCCCCTCGTCCCCCTCTCCATCTCCCCGTCTTACCTCCTTCCCTTCCCCACAGCACCTGTATATATGTATATATGGTTGTACATATTTATTACTCTATTTATTTATTTATTTATTTTACTTGTACATTTCTATCCTACTTATTTTATTTTGTTGGTATGTTTGGTTCTGTTCTCTGTCTCCCCCTTTTAGACTGTGAGCCCACTGTTGGGTAGGGACTGTCTCTATGTGATGGCAATTTGTACTTCCCAAGCGCTTAGTACAGTGCTCTGCACATAGTAAGCGCTCAATAAATACGATTGATTGATTGATTGATTGGCCCCTCACCCACATCCTGCCTCTGGTCTAGAACGCCCTCCCTCCTCAAATCGGACAGACAATTACTCTCCGCACCTTCAAAGCCTTAATGTAGGCACAACTCCTCCAGGAGGCTTTCACAGACTAAGTCCCCCCTTTCCTCATCTCCCACTCCCTTCTGCTTCACCCCGACTTGCTTGCTTTGTTCTTTCCAGTTCCCAGCCCCACAGCACTTATGTGCATATCTGTAATTATTTATATTAACATCTGTCTCCCCACCCCCCAGACTGTAAGCTCGTTGTGGGCAGGAAAGTGTTTGTTGCTGTATTGTACTGTCCTAAAGTATTTACTACAGTGCTCGGGACACAGTAAGCATTCAATAAATACGATTGAATGGATGAAGGAATTTACACTAACAATCATGGATCTGTTTTGTTAGAAGGGCGAGACAGAAGAAAGGTTTTCAATGATGTTTGCTAAGTGCTTACTATTTACCAAGCACTGTACTTAAGCACTACTGTAAATAGAAGATAATCAGGTTATAAACTGTGTCCCTGTCCCACACTGGCACAACAGTCTAAATTGGAAGGAGGAGGATTCAATCCCCCTTTTACATATGAGGTAACTGGGGCACAGAGAATAATAATAATGATGATGATGATCATTGTAGTATTTGTTAAACACTTACTATATGCCAAGCACTGTACTAAGCACTGGGGTAGATGAAAGTTAATCAGGTCCCACGTGGGGCTCAAAACCAAATTAGGAGGGAGAACAGGGATTAAATTCCCATTTTGTAGAAGAGGAAACTGAGGCATAGAGCATTTAAATGTCTTGCCCAAGGTCACATAACAACACAGACTCCAAGGTCTGTGCTCTTTCCACCAAGCACACAGCTTCCCAATAGAGAGATTCAACAGGTAATAGATTCAAGGAGCTATATAACCCTTCTTGAACCTTCTAACTTTCACTCTAATGACCCTTTGCGAAGCTCTAGTCTGCAAGTTATCAAAACCTTTCTTGAACCTCTTGGGTTTGGGGGCTTGCTCAACTTCCCGGGCATCCCTAATGGTTGTCCCCATATTAGGTGAAGATATGCTTTCTTGTGTTTCCTTGGTATTTACCACATTCTCAATCCCTAGCTACCTGCAAGACCCCTTGATGTGGCCATCCAGAGAGTGGAAGGCTTGTAGGAAGCTGAATCAATCAGTTGCATTTATTAAGTGCTCCCCGTGTGCAGGGCACTGTACTGAGTGCTTGGGAGTGTACAACAAAGTTGGTAGACAAGTTCCCTGTTCAAACTGAGCTTGCAGTCTAGAGGGGGAGGTAAATATTAATCTAAATAAATAGTACATTTATCCTAGAGGGAAGTGAGCCAAACCAGTAAGATTATTTTGCAAGCTGCACCAAGGCAGGGAAAACTGCAAATTAATTTTAACTTTCAAATTGAGTTAAAAGGCTATGACCTGCCTGGTGCTTTTTTGGCTCGAAAGCATATGTTTCTAACTAAGTCCTGGAGAAAAGCCACATGTTCTTATCCCTGATTCCTGGGGTTGAAACCTCGGAAGTATAAAGGCTTCTGGGAAACCTCCACACAGAGCTATCTTTAATTGCTAAGCCCCCACTTAATCAGAAGGGTCGCAAACTCTACAGTTTATCAGGCAGCAGTGTGACCTCCTGCAGGGGTGTAACACAGCAGGCATACAATAGCCTAGCAGGAACTCTCTCCCACTGGAAACTAATAATGATAACTGTGGTGTTGTTAAGTCCTTATTTGTGCCAAGCAACGGAGTAGATACAAGATAATCAGGTCAGACACAGTCCCTGTCCCACATGGGTCTCCCAGGCTGAGAGGGAGGGAGAAACAAGTATTTTGGAGAAAATGGAGGCCCAGAGAAGTTAAGGGACTTGGCTAAGGTCACAGAACAGGCAAGTGGAGGAGATGGGGTTGGGGTCTGGGTCGTTAAACTGCGACTCCTCAAACAGACTAGAAAATGGTTCCAGTCTTTCTTGTCTAAGGCTTTTTCTGTTCCTCAACAAGAGTGGTCAGCCATCCAGCTGGGCTGCTTAAAAACTCTGAACACTGGCTTTGGGATGGTTCCAGAATCTAGGGATTTCAGGTCCCCCTATGAGAAGCAGCATGGCTTAGTGGATAGAGCATGGGCCTGGGAGTCAGAAGGACCTGGGTTCTAATCCTGACTCTTCCACATATTTGCTGTGTGACTTTGGGCAAGTCACAACTTCCCTGGGCCTCAGATGCCTCATTTGTAAAATGAGAATTAAGAGTGTGAGCTCCAAGTGGGACAGGGACTCTGTCCAACCTGATTAACTTGTATCTTCCCCAGTGTTTAGAACAGTGCTTGGCACATAGTAAGCAATTAAAAAATACCACCATTATTACTATTTTTAAAAATGGATCACAACGAGGGAAATAATAGTGAGAAGCCAGGAAATGTAGGGAGAAGGAGAGGAAGGAGAGTATTAAGCAACCTGGAAAGCCTCCCGAGCTTTATCCAACCTAAGCACATCCCCAACTCCCGACCCCCAATCCTCACCCCCTCCCCTTGCCTCTTTCTTCTCCTTTGTAGATTCCTTCCATTCTCTTTAACAGGGAAAGGCAATTGACCAGTGTTCGCCTTTCTGATCCTTTCCCCCACATTGTCCGGCTAGCCTTCCATTGAAGCAGGATCTGAGCAGATGCTTTGTGTCCTCAAGCCAGCCTTGTGTTACTCAAAGCTGTGCAGGTGCTGAGGGGTTTTATCTGGGAGGATGTGAGGGCTAATTAGTCCCGGAGGGGGAGGGGGCAAAGGAAAAAGGAGCTGAGAGCTCAGTGTTCAGGCTTTGTCTGGCTAGAACATTTTAGGGAAAGTCAGGGAGTTTTCCCAGTTTGGCTAGGAAACCACTGTATCCTACCTCCAGTTCCAGAGTCCCAGGGAGCTGTGAATAAAGAGCAATATACTAAACTTTGCTTTAAAGGGGGACTTTGAAGACACAGCGTGGGGGATTTTTTTTAAGGGACTAGCCCTAACCCAGCAATTTACTTCAACAAGAACTTCCTGAGCTGCCATCTCCAGTTATAGCTAAAACTCTCACTACCTACTCTCACTATTCAACTTTTCCTTTCCTGTGAAAAATCCACTGGCATGGGGCAATCGTAGTTTGTGAAAATGGTTTTCCTGTAGAAATTTTTTTTGGCCTAAAGAGTGGGAAGGCAGTATTGTAGCATCAGCAGAGATTGTGCCACACAGATAGGGTTGTGGTGTTTTGGAAGTTTATAGATCTTTAGGTCCACATTCTACTTAGCCTGTGAGCCTAGTGTGGAACCTGATTAACTTGTATCTACCCCAACGCTTAGTACAGTGCTTGGCACATAGTAAGCACCTAACAGATATTGTTGTATTATTATTATTACAGACTGTAAACTCATTATGGGCAGGGGACATGTAGGCTAATTCTGTTGTATTGTACTCTCCCCATGCATTTGATATATTGCTAGAAACACAGTAAGTGTTCAATAAATATGACTGATTTATTATTGTTGCTTCTATTACACTCAATCAATTAATCATTGATATTTACTGAATGTTAATACAGGCAGAGTACTGTATTAAGCTCTTGGGAGAGTACATACAATAGAGTTGGAAAACACAGTTCCTGAGCTCAAGGCTCTTAGTTTAGTGGGGAGACAGAATAAAATAAATAAAGGCTATGTACGGGGCTAGATTGCATGGAGAATTATAAATCAATGGCATTTATGGAGTGCTTGCTGTGTGCAGAACACTCTATTAAGAGCTCCAGAGAATACAACAGTTGGAAGAACTATTCCCTGCCCACAAGAAGCTAACATTTCTACCTCAAAAGCCCAGTGGACTTTTTTCAACAATCAGTAATCTTATTTATTGAGTGCTTACTATGTGCACAGCACCATTCAAAGCTCTTGGGAGAGTAAAACATACAGAGTTGGTAGACACATTCCCTGACCACAGTGAGCTTACAGTCTGGACGCATTTGACTGACAGCTGTTTTGGGCCTTTGGCCTGCAGTTGAGTCCCCTCTCCACCTTTCACAGGGGCCTGGGAACAGCCCTAAGAGTCCTCACAGATTGACAGTGTGGTTCCCCAACAGATCTCCCAACAACTTCATGAAAAAAAAAATTCCAAATAACCTCAGGCTAGCCAATCTGGGCCAGAAAGGACCAACAGCAAATATCACTGGGGAATATTCCCTCAGGTTCCTTAATATATTCCAGTATTTGTTCCATGTAGTCATAGCCATATTCTATTTCCCCTTCTCATTTTCTCTCTAAACATTTTCTCTTCCCAAGAGCCTAGCAAAGTCACAAGAGCTACAAGTGATTCTTGGGCCTGATTCTCTTTTTCTTTACCTATCACCATCATTATCATCATTAAAAATCTGCCTCAGTTCTAAAGGTCAGAGACTGTAAGCTCCCTCTAGACTGTAAGGTCCCTCTAAACTGTAAGTTTGCTGTGGGGAGGGAATGTATTTGTTTATTGTTATATTGTACTCTCCCAAGCACTTGGTAAAGTGCTCTGCACATAGTAAACAATAAATACGATTAAATGAGTGAATCAATATTTATGGGGCATTTACTATGTGCAGAGCACTCTACTAAGTGCTAGGGAGAACACAACAGAATAAGTAGGCATGATCCCTCCCTTCAAGGATCTTACAATCTGGTGGGGGAGATGACATTAAAATAAATTACAGGTATGGGAAGCAATTGAGTATAAAAAATATGTACAGAAGTGGTGGGGTGGTGAGGTGAGTACTTACATGCTTAGGATGTAGGAACTCAAATCTACAGGTGACGCAGAAGGGAGACAAGATAGGGTGACGAGGTGAGAGTCATGGAAGGCTTCCTGAAGGAGGTAGCAAGACTTTGAAGATGGGGAGAGTGGTGGTCTGTCAGCTATGAAATGGGAGGGAGTTCCAGAAAGGAGGGAGGAGAGATAAGTGAGAGAGATAAGAGTCAGGCACAGTTAATAGGTTGGCATTTAAGGAGTGCACTTCTTTGCTCACAGGAGCTGCCAGCTTTAATTACCCTGCTAGTTTGGAGATGTCATAGGGCCAGGCTTTCAGCTGGAAAGCCACCCCAAACAGGGTGACTTGAGAAAATCTAGAAACACTTGTCTTGATACACTCCTCAAAAACACCTTTCTCTGTGGGGCTATCGTACTACAGCTTCTGGTCCCTGGCAGTACCAGGAAGGAGAGCAAATGCAGGAAAATAATGAACAATATTCATTCATTCATTCAATCGTATTTATTGAGTGCTTACTGTGTATTTATTGAGCACTGTACTAAGCGCTTGGGAAGTACATTTTGGCAACATATAGAGACGGTCCCTACCCAACAACGGGCTCACATATTGGGACCAGAAATGCAGTCCAGTTACTCCAGGAAACAGCCTTGACAGGGAGATCATTAGGGGAAGAGGATAGAGTTTTCCTTTATCCAACCAGAGGGCCAACACACAATTTCAGAGCTCTTTTCTGTGGGAGTTTGCATTCAGTGTTTGGCAGGCTTTTCCACTGTGTGTCCTAGAGACACTTAACTCTGTACTTAATTTTGGTTTAATAGGCTGCTATTATGTTAAAAAAAAGACCAGCTGAACTGATTATTTAAAACATAGTTGTGGTTGTTTAACAGTTATGTGGTTTGACTGTTACATCTCAATAAATGTTTTCCAGTGACTGTCTGTGACTTTGTTTTCACACGTAGAAGGGCTCACCCTTCATCTTTTCATCCTGCTCACCTGCCTCCCTGTTCCTGGTGGGCAGGAGTCGTGTCTACCAACTCTGTTGTACTGGACCAACCCAAGCATTTAGTAGAGTGCTCTGTGCACAGTAAGTGCTCAATAAATGTGATTGATTGATTGATTGAATGATTGGTACCTGGAGCTGGAGCAGCTGGAGAACTGCCTGAGGGGGATGATGGTCCAATCAGCCTGGGGAAATGCCATCTGGACTGTGGTTTTGCCCTGGGCTTATAAACAGCAGCTACATGCCTGTCTTTTAAATGGATGACAGGTTTCTGGTCTATTATCTTTAAAAATGGCTTTCAGATCCTGTAAGACAAAGGGGAAGAAAGTCTAGAGTTACAAGGATAGAAGGGCCCTTGAAATATCTCTTCCACACCCTTTGCCTTCGGGAAGCCCTGTCTTTTACTCCCCCCCCACCCCACCCCCGCCCCGAACTCCTGCCCTCCTCCCCCCCGAAATATGTGGAGAAAGAGACTGACACATTTTCACGCCTGTACCCCAACCCTATGTAACATATTCTAGGCATCTTAAGGTTAGGAAGAACTTCCTTCCAAATGTCACACCTGAATCCCTCTTTCTTCAGTTTTAACCCAATCCCTTTTGTCCTGTGTTCAACACAGTGCAAAGCTGCTCACTGTAACTCCCACCACCTTCCTAATCACCCATGGGATAGCAGTCATCTTTATTCAGTTAGGCAGAAGGCTAACCACTCATTTTTCCAAAAATAAATCAGTCCCCAGCTCCCCTCTCCAAAAACTTCCAGTGGCTGCCCAACAAACTCCACATGAAAAGGAAACTCCTTACCATTGGTTTTCAAGGCACTCAATCACTTTGCCCCCTCCTACCTTACCTCACTGATGTCCTACTAAATAGAACACAGTCCACACACACACTTCACTTCTCTAACACCAACCTAATCACTGTACCTTGATCTCATCCATCCTGGCACTGTTCCCTTAGCCACGTCCTCCCTCTGACCTGGAACTCCTTCCCCCTTCATTTACAACAGACCACTGTTCTCCCCTCCTTAAAACCTTTCCTAAAACCACATCTCCTCAAAGAACCCTTCCTTAAGGCCTCACTTCCCTCATTAACCCTCCATGCTGTGTCACCTCTGCACTTGGATCTGCACTGCTTAAGAACTTGATTTTCAATCAATCAATCAATCAATTGTATTTATTGAGCACTTACTGTGTAAGCACTTGGGAAGTACAAGTTGGCAACACATAGAGACAGTCCCTACCCAACAGCGGGCTCACAGTCTAAAAGGGGGGAGACAGACAACAAAACCAAACATACTAACAAAACAAAATAAATAGAATAGATATGTACAAGTAAAATAAATAAATAGAGTAATAGATATGTACAAACATATATACATATATACAGGTGCTGTGGGGAAGGGAAGGACGTAAGATGGGGGGATGGAAAGGGGGATGAGGGGGAGAGGAAGGAAGGGGCTCAGTCTGGGAAGGCCTCCTGGAGGAGGTGAGCTCTCAGTAGGGCCCACCTCCAGCCTCACAGCACTTATGTTCATAATTTTTCCCAGCCGTAATTTATTTTAACATCTATCCCCGTCTCTAGACTGCAAGCTCCTTGTGGGCAAGAATCATGAATACTTACTCTATGGTACTTACCCAAAGGTTTAGTAGAGTACTCTGTACACAGTAAGCATTCAAAAAATACCACTGATAGATGGGTTCACCTCAATCAAATGCCAATGAGAACCTTTCCCACTGAGATTGTGGCTTTCCTAGCTGATGTTGAGGCTATGGGTGTGACCTGGACTCTGAGCCATGAAGAGCCTGAAATTCTGCTCCTACAGCCACAGCATCTCACTGATTTTGTTTCTATTTGTGTACTTGTCTGTGTTGTGTTTTAATGTTACATCATTTCTGATGTGTCTGTCTCCGATCCTGTAAGCTTATTGTGTGCAGGGAATGTGTCTGCTTATTTTTGCATTGTACTCTCCCAAGCATTTAGAAAAGTAGTCTGCACACAGTAAGCAGTCAATAAATATGATTGACTATCTGATTCTCCCGCCGCTACTTATATTCATAGATTGTGATCCCCTTGAGAGTCAGGGACCATGTCTAATATGCAGTTTGTGTGAGTGTGTGTGTGTGTGTGTGTGTTGTATATTCTTTCCTGCTGTTTAGAACAGTGTTCTGCACACAGTAAGCTCTTAATAAGTACTACTATGGTTACTACTACTACTACCACTACTATGGCTCTCATAATGAACTAAGGGAGCCGAAATACAGGACCGTGACTCTTTCACCTTCATAACAGATTCTGTCTGCTAATTCTGTTGAATTGTATTTTCCCAAATGCTTAGTACAGTGTTCTGCACATAGTAAATGTTCATGTGACCTAGGGGGTAGAGCACAGGCCTGAGAGTCAGAAGGACCTGGGTTTTCTAGTCTAGGCTCTGCCAGTTGCCTGCTGTGTGATCTTGGGAAAGTAACTTCACTTCTCTGAGTCTCATTTACCACATCTGTAAAATGGGGATTAAGACTGTGAGCCCTATCTGGGATATGGACTGTGTCTAACCTGATTACTTTGTATCTACCCCAGTGCTTAGAACAGTGCCTGGCATGTAGTAAGTGCTTAAAAAATACCATAATGAAATAAGTACCACTGATTGATTGATTCCAGTGGTTGCCCGTGCACCTCCATATCAAACAAAAACTCCTTACTATTGGCTTTAAAGCACTCCATCACCTTGTCCCCTCCTACATCACCTCGCTTCTGTCCTTCTACAACCCAGCCCGCATACTTCACTCCTCTAGTGCTAACCTTCTAACTGTGCCTCCATCTCGCCTGTCTTGCTGCTGACCTCTGGCCTGGCACGCCCTCCCTCCTCAAATCAGACAATTACTCTCCCCCAACTTCAAAGCCTTATGGAAGTCACATCTCCTCCAAAAGGCCTTCTCAGACTAAGTCTCACTTTTCCTCATCTCCCACTCCCTTCTGCATCACCCTGACTTGCCACCTTTGCTCTCTCCCCGCCTCTCAGCCCTACCGCACTTCTGTATATATCTGTAATTTCATTTATTTGTATTGATGTCTGTCTCAACCCCTCTAGGCTGTGACCTCATTGTGGGCAGGGATTGTCACTGTTTATTGTTATATTGAACTTTCTCAAGTACTTAATACAGTGCTCTGCACACAGTAAGCACTTAATAAATATGAATGAATGAATAAATGAATGAATATCCCTCTCTCCCCTTGTTCCCTGCCACATATTCACAGACCCACTAATTTCAAATAACTCCTTC
This sequence comes from Tachyglossus aculeatus, assembly GCF_015852505.1. Classification (NCBI taxonomy): domain Eukaryota; kingdom Metazoa; phylum Chordata; class Mammalia; order Monotremata; family Tachyglossidae; genus Tachyglossus; species Tachyglossus aculeatus. Next base: position 96,453,259 of record NC_052070.1, read on the forward strand.
CGCACTCCAGCCAGGATTCAATCTGGCAGGTTCCTGCTATTAGCAGCTCTGACGCATTTATCTGGAGGATAGATATCCAGATGTCTCAGAGGGTCTAACCTGTCATCTGCCTAGAGGCTGGACAAGATAACTCTCAACATCTCTGCCAGTTCTATGATTCTGCAAGCCATAGGATGTGTTTTCAGGCTAAATGTAATCTTATAGGAGTTGACTGACAGAAATACCTTGACTGAAGCCCCTTTCTTCTGAGATGGCCCAGTTCCTCTCTTTCCTTCCGAATATCTGTCTTGATGATTATGATGAGCATTGTGTCCGATATATAGAGCACAGACCTGGGAGTCAGAAGGACCTGGGTTCTAATTCTGGCTCCACTACTTGTGTGCTGGGTGACCTTGGGCAAGTCACTTACCTTCCCTGAGCCTAGTTAGAATATGTGAAAAATGGGGATTAAGACTGGGAGCCCAATGTGTGACAGGGACTGTTTCCAACTTGATTACCTTGTATCTACCCCAGTGCTTAGTACAGCACCTGGCACATGGTAAGCACTTAACAAATATCATTATGATGATGATGATGAGGAGGAGGAGGAGGAGGAGGATGGGATTAGTTAAGCACTTACTGTGTGTCAAGACTGTTCTAAATGCTGGCGTAGATACAAGTTAATCAGGTCAGACCCAGTCCCTGTCTCACATGGGGCTCACAGTCTAAGTAGGAAGAACAGGCATCAGATCCCCATTTTATAGATGAGGAAACTGAGACACAGAGAAGTGAAGTGACTTGCCCAAGGTCACACAGCAGAAAAGTGGTGTAGCCAGCTTAGAACCCAGTTCCTCTGACTCCCAGGCCCGTGCTCTTTCCTCTAAACCATGTTACAGGGGCTCCATCTTTTACTTTCATTGAATGTACAGAGTTCAACATCCAGACTGAACCCTGAAGCAATGTTTGCCACATCACAAACTTCTATTGGAAAAGACTCATGAGAATGCATGTCAAAGAATGCATGCTTATGGTGAGCTGAAATGGAGTCAAAAGAAAGAGAAGATACATTTCAAAGACACATAGAAGCAAAACCTCAAATACCGTTATATAATCGTGGACAGTTGGGAAGCAGCTGGAGAGGGGAACTAGCTCTCAGAAGACAAACCAGCCAGGCATACAGTACCAGGGATGCGATAGCTGATAGAACTGAGGCTTCAAGAATGTTACCCATAAAGAAAAGCAGAAATGGTTCCGGGGGATTATATTCTTGAGATGTGGGAAAGATTGTCAGTCTTCAGTATTACCAATGACATTCAGGCACAGAGAGAATCTCGTCTTCAGAAGCATCATCTTTTAACCCAAAGAGTAACTATATATATGAATAGAGAGAGAGAGAAAGAGAGAGACAGAGAGGGAGAGAGTATATACCTAAAAATCTAATAATAGTAATAATTACAGCATTTGTTAAGCACTTACTATGTGCCAGGCACTGTTCCAAGTGCTGGGGTAAGTACAAGATAACTGAGTTGGACACAGTCCACATGGGGCTCACAGTCTTTATCCTCATTTTACATTTGAGGGAACTGAGGCACAGAGAAATTAAGTGACTTGCCCAAACTCACATGATCTATATGTCTACATATATACTCTGCCATCTGTTTTGGAAGTACTAAGTTTTTCCTAGACAAGTTGAAAATTCCTTTTTCTTTTTTGCCTTCAATCATACCCTGAGTTCCAAATTGTGTGTGTGTGTGTGTGTGTGTGTGTGTGTGTATGTGTGTGTGCGAATGTAAGTACTTTGTGCTTCAGTGTGGAAACTGGTGATGTCTTGACATGATAAAAAGCATTAGAAGCAGAAATAATTTGGTGATTCTTATCTAAAAGAGTAGTATATATTGGCAACATTTCCTTGCAGAGAAATCAGAGGTTAACATTTTATTAAAAGCATGATTTTCCCCTACAGTTTTCTAATAGAGGTGTGCTCCATACACAGTTTAAAAGCCAACAATTATAAATTGGCATTTAAAGGGGCTGCACCATGACACACCAAATTTTTTTTTATTTCCTCAATCAAAAAATGGTATTTTTTGTATTTTTCAATGGTATTTGTTAAGCACTTACTTTGTGTCAAGCACTGTTCTAAGTGCTGGGATAGATACAAGTTAATCAGCTGGATACAGTCCCTGTCCCACATGGGGCTCACAGTCTAAGTGGGAAGAATAGGTATTGAATTCCCATTTTACAGTTGAGGAAATTGAGGCACAGGGAAGTTAAGTGACTTGCCCAAGGTCACACAGTAGGAAAGTGGCAGTGCTAGAATTAGAACCCAGGTCGTCTGACTCACAGGCCTGGGCTCTTTCCACTAGGCCAAGCTGCTTCCCTGTGAGCTTACTGTGTGCAGAGCACTGTATTAAGCTCTTGGGAGAGTACAGTACAACAGATTTGGTAAATATGGAGGGGGCAAAGCACTCTTACAAAGCCACCACAGCAAATGCTTTAGAAATAGGACAGACCTTTCAAAGATGAAAAACATTGGAATTAAGGTTCACACTTAGGGAAGAGAGAAGAAGAATGAACTGACGAGAAAGTAAAGAGGCTAGACAAGGAATATTTGTGTCCAGAGTTACTCTTTTATGTTAGCAGTTTCTGAAATGTGATGGGTAAAGATGAAACATCTGATTAAAAGGGAGGCAGGCAGTCAACTGATCATCTGATGTGAAAAAAATGGATTTTTGTTGCTAATATAATTTGAAATATTTAAGGATCCCCATTGGTGTGTTGCCTCAGAAAAATCTTTCCTTGGGAAGCAGCATGGCCTAGTAGAAAGAACACAGCCCTGGAAGTCAGAAGACATAGACACTAATCCCAGCTCTGCAACTTGTCTGCTGTATGATCTTGAGAAAGACACTTTAATGCTCTATGCTTCAGTTGCCTCATGTGAAAGTGGGGATTAAATCATCCTCCTTCATACTTAGACTGTCATCATCATGTGGGACAAGGGACTGTGTTCAATGTGATTATCTTTTCTCTACCCCAGTGCTTAGTAGAGTGCTTGGCCCATAGTTGGCACTTAACAAATACCATTAAAAACATAATAAAATTAAAGGAGGATTAATGTGACTGTAGGTATTCTGATGAGAAAGACATTCAAACATAAATGCCAGAGTTGGTCATACACCTATGTTGCATCCAGTTTTCTATCTGAATGTGGCAACAGGATGGCTGGTGAAACAGTCACTCAGTCAATCATATTTATTGAGTGCTTACTGTGTGCAGAGCATTGTACTAAGCACTTGGGAGAGTGCTTAGTATAACAATGGACACATTCCATGCCCACAACAAGCTTACAGTCTAGAGGGGGAGACAGACATTAATATAAATAGTGAGCTAATCTCTCTCCTCACAGTTAAACACGCATTAAACACCTCCAGTAATCCATTATGACTTCTCGTCCATTGCCCTGAGATCAACAGGTACATTCCAAGAAACTTCACCACTTACAATGGCTAGCAGTTCTCTGGACCCTGATAGTGATAGCTGTTAAGCACTTACTGTGTGCCAAGCACTGCACTAAGCACTGGGGTAGACCCAATATAAACTGATCAGACACAGTCCCTGTCCCACATAGAGGGTCACAGTCTAAGGGGGAGGGAGAACAGATTGGACAGATGAGGAAACTGAGGCCCACAGGAGAATCCTCAACAGAGGATCATGCTCAACAATCCTAGAAATTGCAAAAACTCTATATTTTGGACACACTCTCCATCCATCTGATCGCTCCTCTCTTGGGATGCAAGTCTGATTCTCACTCTTCCTGTCTGCATCGATACCCCATGTGCTGTGATTGCCATAGTTCATCTGGAAAAGCAATTTCTTCTGGGAAAAGGAGTCAGAGTGAAACCAAGCATCATGGGGACCCTTAGGGATCTTGCTTTGTAGGGACAGATTCTGAACTACCTGACCTGTGGTGAACCCACCCAAATCCTGGCAATATCAGCTGGATTAGTGTGGAGGGAAGGAGAGGAAACCACATGACTTGGCTTCAAGTGCAAAAAAAGAGAATACTGTCCAGCAGTGAATCAACATGGGATCTTAGATTCAATATTTATAAGGAAAAAAAATCCACAAATAGACTTTTAATAAGGTCACAGAAAACACTATAGGCTTTAAAGCAGCAAAGAATCCAGCCTTGCGAGCCAAAGTGTCAAATGGCCTTCACACGTGTTCCTCCGCCCCGACAGGTGAAGCTGTTGGAAATCTCAAGGGATGAGATTCCTGAGACCAAATGAATGGTCAAAAAATAGTCTGCATTTCACCTTCTTGTGTTTTTCCTGCCCCAACAAAGGGGTAAGAGGATGAGGACACCTGAGTAATAATGCTCTAATCGATATTCGACCACTGAATAATTAAGAGTGGACTATATCCCTATGCTTGCTTAGGTGATTTCAAAGAACCTATGCATGTCTACATTTTTAAGGGCATTTATTAAACACCTACTATGTGTCAAACATTGTTCTAAGTGCTGGGGTAGATTCAAGATAATCAGGTCCCACTTGGGGATCACAGTCTAAGAAGGAGGGAGAACAAGTATTGAATTCCCATTTTACAGTTAAGGAAATTGATGCACAGAGAAGTTAAATGACTTGCCCAAGGTCACACAGGAGGCAAATGGCAGCTTCTACTTCAGGAAGTTCAGGCATAAAATAATCATAATTATTATTTTTATTATCATTATCATGGTACTTGTTAAGTACTTACTATGTGCCAAGCACTGTTCTAAGCGTTGGGGTATTCACAAGTTAATAAGGTTGGACACCGTCCCTGTCCCATATGGGGCTCACAATCTTAATCCCCCTTTTACAAATGAGATAACTGAACCACAAAGAAGTGACACGACTTGCCCAAGGTCACACAGCAGACATGTGGCAGAGCTGGGATTAGAACCCAGGTCCTTCTGACTTCCAGCCCCAGGCTCTATCCACCAAGCCATGTTGCCTCCAAGTTAGCTATTACACTCCTTGAAATTCTGGCTTTTCAGTGCACAAGTCTCTGCATTTCTATCAGCCCTGCCTGTGTTCCCCAAAGCCACATTTGGAAGCAGAAGTACTCCCAGGCAATTCACAAACATTTTGTTCTGTGAATGTCTTCTCTTTGGGTTTTCCCAAAGATCCGGCATGACCACTCTTCCAACATCTGAAAATTATAAAGAGGTTGATTTGGAGAAAAATGGGGAGAGGAAGCCTAATGATGCTATTCAAATAAAATGGATGAACGTGCTGTAGAGAAACAGGATAGAAATAGTAGTATATATTTGGTAAGGGGGAAAGAAGGCTCTTTCATCTGTATTTGATTCTTCCTCCTGAATCTTACCTATTATATTAGATCACCCTGTTAAGCTCTCATGGACCGAGATGAGCCTTTATTTTGGGGGTTCCTAAGTGGGTTTGATCAGAAAGGATCTGACAGCCCATCCATATTAAGGGTCCTCTAGTGAAATACTTAGACTGTGAGCTCCTTGTTGGAGAGGGGCTGTGTCTAATCTGATTGTCTTGTATCTACCCTGGAGCTTAGCACATAGAAAGTGCTTACCAAGTACCATCATCATCATCATCATCCCAATAGGGTTGGGGAACATTGAAAGATATAGAGAAGTTTGCCTTGAATGGCACCTCAACAAACTCCAACTTCTTCAGTAAATACTGAAAAGAATAATAACAATTGTGTTCATTAAGCACTTGCTATGTGCTGTGAGCTGGGGTAAATGCAAGACAATGAGAAGCAGCATGGCCTAATGAAAAGAGCAAGGTCCTGAGAGACTGAAGACCTCAATTCTAGTCCTAGCTCTGCTCCTCATCTGCTGTGTGCACTTGGGCAAATCATTCAATATCTCTGTTTTTCGGCTACCTCATCTTTAAAATGGAGATTAAAACATCCTCCCTCCTATTTAGGCTTTGAGCACTATGTGGGACAGGGACCACATCCAACCTGATTATTCTGTATCTACCCCAGAAATTAATACAGTGCCTGGCACATAGTAAGCCCTTAAATCCCATAAAAAAATATGACACAGGCCCTGTCCCATATAGGGCTCACAGACTTCAGAGGAGGCAGATCAGGTATTCAAACTGCATTTGTCAGATGAGGAAACTGAGGTACAGAGAAGTTAAGTGATTTGTTCAAAGTCATACATTCAAGTGGCAGAGTCAGGATTAGAATCCAGGTCTCCAGGTTCCGAGTCCAGGCTCTTTCAATAATGTCATCCTGCTTCCCTGTAATCTGCTCACTCCTCTGTACAATTAAAGGAAGCTTTTTACTGTAATTCTCACAGCCTCAAAGACTCCAAAGTCCTGACTGTGTGCCCTTTAGGATTCCAAAAGCATTTCTGGACAGGCTCCGTTTTGGTCCGGCAGAAAGAGAACTGCTCTGGGATCAGGAGACAAAAGTTCTAGACATGGGTCAATCTGCTGGGGCTGGACCAACACTGCTGAAGGCTTCTGACCTAGGGTATTCTGTGAGGTGGACAGGCCCAGTAGGAATCCTGAAACATTACTCTCAGGCAACCACGACAATCACCTACCAGGTTGCACTGCTCCAGCGTGGCATTGGCACTGGGCTGCAGTCACTTCTGCTGGAATTGGGCCCTGCTTGGACAAACCTCTGTGTGCAGTGGGGTTTAATGAGTTACCAGTTAGCTCCTCAGGAACAGCAAATGGAATTCAGACATTCTTTGTGTCTCCACAGACCCAACGCAGTTCAGAGCTACAAAGGGACAGGGCAAGCCCCCAGGGCCTGAAATCAAACTCAAAGCCTCTTCACTCTCTGACTAGGAGGAAAGAGAAACAAAGATCCAGACCCCCCCACCCCCGCCCATTCACAACAAAATACTGGCGTTTCTAAGGAGAGAAGAGACACCTAGGTACCCAACTTTTTCTTCTAAATGTGCTGGTGAAAAGGGGGTGGAGTTTTAGTAAGGGATGGGGCTGGGGGAAGACAGACTTCAAATCAATCAATCATATGTGCAGAGTGTGTGCAGAGCACTGTGCTAAGCAGTCAGGAGAGTACAATATAGCAATATAACAGACACAGTCCCTGTCCACAGCGAGCTTACACATAAGTACATAAGTTCTGTAGGGCTGAGTAGAAGCAGGGGTGAATAAAGAGAGCAAGTCAGGGTGATGCAGAAGGGAATGAGAGAAATGGAAATGAGGGCTCAAGTCAGAGAAGGCTTCTTGGAGGAGAGGTGCCTTCAATAAGGCTTTGAAGGTGGGGAGAGTAATTGTCTGTCAGATACGAAGAGAGGAGGCTTTTCAGGGCAGAGAGGATGTGGGAGAGAAGTCAGGAGTGAGAAAGATGAGATCAAGGCACAGTGAGTAGGTGGCATTAGAGGAGTGAACTGTACGGGCTGGGTTGTAGTATGAAAGCAGAGCGGTAAGGTAGGAAGGGGCAAGGTGATTGAGTGCCTTAAAGATGATGGTAAGGAGTTTCTGTTTGATGCGGAGGTGGATAGGCAACTACTGGAGGTTCTTCAGGAGTCAGAAAACATGTACAGAATGCTTCTGTAGAAAAATAATCCAGACAACAGAGGGAAGTATGGACTGGAGTTGAGAGAGACAGGTGTCAGGGAGGTCAGCAAGGAGGCTGACGCAGTAATCAAGGCAGGATCAATCAATCAATCATATTTATTGAGCGCTTACTGTGTGCAGAGCACTGTACTAAGCACTTGGGAAGTCCAAGTTGGCAACATATAGAGACGGTCCCTACCCAACAGTGGGCTCACAGTCTAGAAGGGGGAGACAGAGAACAAAACAGAACATATTAACAGAGCCCGGGTTGGGGCCCAGATCGTCCAGACAGTAGCCCCGCATGCGTTTTGGTCCCCCTCCGGGGGCAGGCCCTGCACCGCCCGGGCCCCCGGGGGAGGAAGGGCTACCTTCGTCGAGCAGGCGCTCGAGGTGGTTGATGATCCCGCAGAAGTTGGGCAGGCTGCTCATCAGCTTCTTGTCGTTCATCAGCTGCATCAGGTAATCGGGGGTGGACTTCGGCTTCTCCTTCAATTCCATTTCCCCGACCATGGTCCAAGCCCCACAGCTCGTACCACCCAGTGCCGCCGGGGGGGCCGGGGGCCGGGGGCCGACCCCACACCGGGACCGGGGGGCCCAGGAACCCGGAAGCTGGAGGATAGGATGTGCTTGGATTAACGTGATAGCAGTTTGGATGGAGAGGAAAGGGTGGATTTTTTGATGTCGTGAAGGTTGAACCCACAGGATTTGGTGATAGACTGAACTTGTGGATTGATTGAGTGAGATGTGTCGAGGATAATACCATGTTTACAGGTTTGTGAGACGGGAAGGATGGAGACTAGAAGATGACCCATAACTGAGCCTTGAAGGACTTCCATAGTTAGGGTAAGGGAGGCAGAGGAAGAGCCTTCAAAAGAGATTGAGAATGAGCAGACAGAGAGATAAGAGGAGAATCTGTAGAGGACGATGTCAGTGAAGCTGAAGTTGGATGTTTCCAGAAGTGGGGCGGCGGTTAGTGGTGTCGAAGGCAGCTATGAGGCCAAGAAGGATTAGGAATGGAGTAGGGGCCATTGGATTTGGCAAAAGATCATCTGTGACCTTTGAGAGGGCAGTTTCTTTGGAATGAAGGGGATGGAAGCCAGATTGGATGAGATCAAGGAGAGATTTGGAGGAGAGGAACTTGAGACAGCAGGTGTAGACAACTCGCTCAAGGAGTTTGGAGAGGAGTAGTAGGAGGGATATGGGGTGAGAAGTGGAGGAAGCCATGGAGTCAAGGGAGAGGATTTTTTTGGAAAGTGGAGAAATGAACACATTTGAAAGGAATGGGGAAGAAGCCACTGGAGAGCCAGCAGTTGACAATGACTAATAGTCCAGAAAGGCATGATCATTAGCCTTCTCAGAATCCTGGGATGACGGGGGCTAATTCTAAAGGCTAGGGGGCCATCACTGCCCCCAAGGGTCCCAACCCATGGTGACCCTCAAGGAGGTCAAGGGGAATTCTTGTCAGAGACACACCCCCAACGTATGAAACAGGACTCAGATACCGCCCCTATCTCTCACCTACAGTCCTGGTCTCTGCCAGTGAAGGCTGGAGAGTAGCTGAAGATGCCAGAGCCCCTGCATCCAAGTTGTAGAGCATAGGAGGGGTGGGGAATCAATCAATCAATCAGTGGTATATATTGAGTGCTTACTGTGTGCAGAACACTGTACTAAACACTTGGGAGAGTACAATATAACAGAGTTAGAAGACATGTTCCCTGCCCACAATGAGTTTATATTCTTTGCAGGGAAAAAGAATTAAAATACATTACACATATTTACCTATGCTCCCCTTCCCTCAAATCCCAACCTGGAAAGCAGCACGGCTCTAATTCCAGCTCCACCACAAGCTAGCTGTGTGAACTTGGGTGGGTCACTTAACTTCTCTGTGCTTCAGTTTCCTCAGCTGCAAAGGGAGGATTCAATATCAGACTACTCAGACTGCGAGCCGTGGGGGGCAGGAATTGTATGCCGTCTGATTAACTTCCATCTACCCTAGCACTTAGAAGAGTGCTTGACACAGTAAGCGCCTGACAAATTCCACTTAAAAACCCCCCAAAAACCAGAGTTCAGTCACTTAGACACCTGCTGCTTCCCTCCATTTGATTCAGGCTGTCACAGGCTCCTCCATTAGTCAGTGTGTGGAATGGGGATGTAGTTACACACACACACACACACACACACACACACAAGTCTAGCACAGTGTCTGGTGTACAGCTTCAAATGTGGAATATTAGATTCAACAGCTCCTTTCCCTAGTGTGACCGAGGCATAAGGAAAACTGGATCATTCTAATGGTTGTCAGCCACAAGGCTAGGAACAAGTCATTTCCTCTGGCAAACTCCTAATAATTTTTTGTCCAATGACGCTATGGAGTTTACCCAGAGGTGGCTGTGTTGTGGCTGGGCACAATCTTTTTATATTCCTTCTGTAATCCTACAAAGCCAAGAGAAACTTGACTGAGAGGATCTAGAAATTAATAGAGTTGAGCACACTTTGTGGCAAGACTATTCCCACTTCCAATTCCTAAGTATAGAAGCAATGTAGCCTAATGAATAGAACATGGGCCTTGAAGTCAGAAAGACTTGGATTCAAATTCCGACTCTGCCATTTGCCTGCTGTGTGACCTTGAGCAAGTCACTTAACTTCTCTATGTCTCAATTACCTCATCTGTAAATGGGGATTAAGACTGTGAGCCCCATGTGGGACATGAACTGTGTCCAACCTGATTACCTTGTATCTATCCCAGCGCTTAGTACAAGGCCTGTCACATAGTAAGCCCTTAACTAACACCATAAAGAAGAAATATAAAGTGATTCTCTTGGAGCTTTTTCTCCAAATCACACCTTTCTTTATTGCAACATACCATTTCAGTCTGGCTGTTGAAGTTTTCACTTTTCACTCTTCCTTCAAACAACCATCTTGCAATTATGAAGTCACATGGCCTAGTGGGAAAAGAACAGGACTGGGAGTCAGAGGAACCTGGCTGTTGTGTGACCTTAGGCAAGTCAATTAACTTCTCTGTGCCTCAGTTCCCTCACCTGCAAAATAGGGATTCAATACCTGTTATCCCTCCCACTCAGACTGTGAGCTCCATTTGGACCTGTTTATCTTGCATCTACCCCAGTGCTTACTACAGTGTTTGACACACAGTAAGCTCTTAAAAACCACAATTGTTATTATTATTATCATTAATACCAATATATGAAATGACCTAAACTTTAAAATTGCCATGTTCTTTTCACCTCTATATGCTGAAATGTGTTCCTCTTTACGTGTTTTGCCTAGCATCCTGCAGATATGAATAGTCTTTCATGAAGATGATAAATGTTAAAGATTTTTCCCTGGATGCAATAACCAATTCTGTTTTTCCTTAGTCCTTACCCAAGGATTACTGGTGCTAGATCATGGAGAGATAATAAAGCTTTACCACTGAAGGAAATATTCAAAATCATTCAGGACTTTACTTTTCTGTTATAAAAATGTGACCCCAGTTTCTTGCTTTCAACCATCATAAAGCAGGTTAAAAGTATCTGAATCAATACTGAGAGGTAAATTGAAGTCATTTAAGTCATTGAAAAGATCTAGGTAGGGGCTGTTGCCACTCCACACATCTCCTCTGATTCTGAGCATCAGTCAATAAAATTCTGAGCCTTGAAATCCATTAGATGGTACAAAGCACAACAATTTTAGCCAGGAACACCTCAGTTGAAAAAAGTCACTTCAGTTCTACCCAAGACCACATCTTACCCTCAGCACTTTTTGTCTCATTCCCTTCTGCTTACCTTCACCTTCAACTCATTTCAACCTCACTAACTTCCAGCATTTGCTAGGATGGCGGAGCTTCAAAAACCCTTGGGAGTCTGCAACAAGGACATTACAATTTAACTATTGGAAGAAGATTTCCAGTCCCTGATAACAGTAATGGGCTAATCGGTAGTTAAAAAACCCCCTCAATACATCTTCTACCCTTCTATCCCCACAAAGGACACAATTCCCAAATATTTTTTTCCAGAAGTCCTTCCAAAAGGGTCCCTGGATCTGAGACCCTATTGGATTTAATTAGACCCTCTAGTCTGTAAATGTCTTGTGGGCAGGAAACATATCTAACAACTCTATTATATTGGACACTCTCAAGAACTTAGTACAGTGCTCTACACACAGTAAGTGATCAGTAAATTAAGTGCTCAATAGATCTGACTGACTGACACCATACATGGCAGGGAAGAGGGTGGAGGAGGCAAGGCTCCTGAAAGCCCACCTCCTCCAGAAGGTCTTCTCAGACTGAGCCCCCATTTTTCCCCTCTCCACTGCCCCTACTCCCTCTTTCTGCTCTACCCCTCCCCTCACCAAATGGCACTTGTGTAAATATGTACATACTTATTATTCTATTTATTTTATTAATGATGTGTATATATCTATAATTCCACTTATTTATATTGACGCTATTGATTCATTCATTCAATCAATCGTATTTATGAAGTGCTTACTGTGTGCAGAACACTGTACTAAGCACTTGGGAAGTACAACTTGGCAACATATAGAGAAGGTCCCCACCCAACAACAGGCTCACAGTCTAGAAGGGGGAGAATGTCTGTATACCTATTTGTTTTGTTGTCTGTCTCCCCCTTTCTAGACCGTGAGCCCGTTGTTGGGTAGGGATTGTCTCTATTTGTTGCCAAATTGTACTTTCCAAGCACTTAGTACAGTGTTCTGCATACAGTAAGCGCTCAATAAATACGATTGAATGAATGAATGAATGAATGAATGGAGTAGTACCTCAATCAATCAATTAATCACTAGTATTTACTGAGTGCAGAGCAATATGATACAATAAAGTTGGTAGACACATTTTCTCCTATTGACCCTGTAGCCATCCTCCTTATTAAAGGCACATGCCCTTCCCACATGGTAACTGGGAAGTGTTACTGGGCCACCACTGCCTCTCTGAACTGCCTCAGCCTGGGGAATCTCTGACCCTGCCTTCTGGACCAGATCACCAGCACCAGAGTTCAGATGGAGTTCAGTCCTGTGCACCGGGACTTATAATAATAATTATGGTAATTGTTAAGTGTTTACTATGTGTCAGGCACCCTACTATACGCTGGGGTGGATACAAAGCAAATAGGGTTGGACACAGTCTCTCTATCACATGGGGCTCACAACTTCAATGCCCATTTTACAGATGAGGTAACTGAAGCACAGAGAAGTGAGGTGAGTTACCCAAGGTCACACAGCAGACAAGTGGGGAAACCAGGATTAAAACCCATGACCTTTTGACTCCCAGGCCTGTACTCTATCCACTACACCATGCTGCTTCTCTTGTGCTACTGTAGGCTCACTGACTGGCTCTGCCTCCCCATAAGGAAGGCATAAACCCAAGACCCAAAGGCTTGGCCCTGGAATTCTGACCTGTTGCAGGCATCTAAAACAGATGCTGTCTAGTAGCTGTATTCCTAGTAACATTTATTGAGTGTTCCTTTGGCGTGGTGCACTGGAATAGACACACTAAGGGGCATATTCCCTGCCTCTCCTAACTGGGGAGGCAAACAGAGAAATATCTACTGATGTTTACCCATAATCAACACCAACCCCAACTAAGTAATTCCATGTGTTGTTCCCAAGCAGGGGTCAAAGAATTATTTTGTTTATCTTTTTAAAAAGTCAATAAAAGTATTTCTCATCCACTGTGTTTAGAAGTGGAGATGGAGCAGGAGCTTTCTGTGGCAATCCGGCCCTTCGGGTCGGAGAATTTCAGGGATGTAAGACATAAGCTCCCATGGGCACTGGCCTCTGCCCTTGATGGATCGTCCCTTAGTGAAAATTAAGAGGACCAGTTGTCCCCCACAGGCACTCAGATTAATCAATAAATCAATCAACAATAATTTATTGAGCACCTGTGAGCACAGCACTGTATTAAACACTAGGGAAAGTATAGTAGAGTTAGAAAACATACCTCCCATTCAAGGAACTTATAGCCTAGCAAGAGAGACAGACATTTAAATGTATTACAAGAGGAGGAAGCAAAAAGGTGTACAAAAATTGTAAACATTACTGCCTGCAGAAGTAATTCCTCATTTTCAAATATCCTGACTAGCAGGCTATTTTTTTTAAAAAAGGTATTTGTTAAGAACTTACTATTTGCCAGACACTGTACTAAGTGCAAGGGTAGATACAAGCTAATCAGGTAGGACACTGTTCATTGCCCACATGGGGATCACAGTCCTAATCCCCCTTTTAAAGATGAATAAATGTTAATGAGCCGACTGTGGCCAGGACCTCAGCAATCTCAAATTAATATACCTTCATGCCCACTTTGAAATTTGCTTAAATGTGAACCTTTTCTATCTTTACTGAAGTTGACATCTGGTTTCCAAGGGGAAGTCATGGGCAGAGTTCTCATGGAGGTAGGTAAGCCAGCAGGACAAGCTTGGAAGTACTAATAATATGTAATTGTGGTAATTGTTAAGTGCTTACTATGCACTAAGCACTGGGGTAAATACATGATAATCAGATCGGACACAGTCTCTGTCCCATATGGGGCTCACAGCCTGAGTAGAAGGGAGAAAAGTTATTGAAACCTCATTTTACGGATAAGAAAACTGAGACACAGAGAAGTTAATCAATCTGTGTCTGTTAAATTGTACTCCCCCAAGCACTTAGTACAGTAGTTTGCACACAGTAAGCGCTCAAAAAATGATTGATTGTTGGGTCTTTATTAAGTACTTGCAGTGTGCAGAGCACTGTACTAAGAGCTAGAGAAAGTACAATACAATAGTGATGATGATGATGATGATGGCATTTGTTTAGTGCTTACTATGTGCCAAACACTGTTCTAAGCACTGGGGTAGATACAAGGTAATCAGGTTGTCCCACATGGGGCTCATAGTATTAATTTCCATTTTACAGATGAGGTAACTGAGGCACAGAGAAGTGAAGTGACTTGCCCAAAGTCACACAGCTGACAAGTGCCAGAGTCAGGATTAGAACCCACGACCAGTGTAGGTAATAGTGTAGGAATAGTGTAGGTAAGCATAATCCCTGCCCACCAGGACCTTACAGATCACAAGGCAGACAAGTAGGAAAGCCACAGTTAGAATCCAGTAAGCTAGGTCTTCTGACTCCCAAGTCCATGCTCTTTCCACTAGGTCATATTGCTTCCCTAAGGTTTTTAGAGATTGTTTCCATAAACTGTGAGGGACATTTAAAACTGCTGATTCTCCTTTACTTGGCTTGTCTCCCTGGACACTGCACACATGCATCAATGAATCAAACAAGAGGAATTCAAAATGAAAGATAGATTCATTATGACCACATTCATTTATATTAATGTCTGTCTCTGCCTCTAGATTGTAAACTCTTTGTGAGCAGGGAATGTGTCTACCAACTCTGCGAGCCCCATGTTGGACAGTACTGTGTTCACCCCAATTATCTTGTATCTACCCCAGCACTTAGTACAATGCCTGACCCATAGTAAGCGCTTAACAAATACCACAATTATCGTTATCCCCTCTGGATGGTCCCCAAGTATTTTCTTCAATTTCCAATGCCTCCCTCAATGGGTTGACCTGAAAACCTACTCGATCTGAGCCATGTAAAGAGAGATGGGAGGTAGAAATGATGGGTAGAGCATTGTAGACCTGAAGGCCAATGGTGAACTCAACAAAATGCAGCTTGCCCTCGGAATCAGGTTCCAAAGAGGTAAAAAGCTTTTTCTCTCTTGCTTCAGCGGAATGCAACCCAAGATCCACTAGGAGAGGTGAAACATGGGACACCTTCCAATCATTGCAACTCCAGATTTCAGGCGTCTCAGGAAACATTCCACCTCTGTATGTTCTCTTTGGTCACCTAAGCATCTGGCTCAGTATTTATTTGATAGAAGAATGCCAGGAGGCAAGTTAGTCTTCTGAGAAGGCCCTGTCTGCTTCTTCTGTTTTGTTAGTGAGGAACTATTTATGGGGTTAGCTCGCTTTCCTCCTTTCAGATGCTGAAGGAGATTTAGAGCTGACTTGCCATCCAGACCCCTTTCGTTTCCAATGCATGATTTCACCCAGAAGTAATCTATACAAGAGCCTGAGATTCTAAACCCCATTTTGGGAACCAACACCAGAGCACGCTGACCTAAGCCCCCAGAGAATCCATGATGGGAGACGTGCTTGTGTCAGTGTAAATATAAGAGCAGAGGAGGAAATAAATCACACCTCCATCCCCAGAAAAATTATAATTGCATTTGAACTTTTTCCATTTTTCCACTGGCTTTCACACTTTCTCTCACCTTCTTTTTCCTTTACTCTCTTTACCCCCTCCCTCTTCTCCTTCTCCATCTCCCCTATCTCCTCTCCTACCCTTTTTCCTTTATCTCCTCTTCCTTTCCTAATCTGTCTCTTACCTCCTTCTCTACCTCCTCTCCCACTCTCATCTCCTCTCCCTCTGCCTCTTCTACCTCCACTCTATCTCCCCCCATCTTCTAAGCCCCCTTCTCCAACCCTTCTTTCCCTTTTCTCCATTCTCCCTCTGCTACCTCCTATCCTTCTTCTGCCTCCTCTCCCTCTCTCCTTCCTCTTCCTCTTGTGCCTCCTTTTCTTCCTCTCCCTCTTCTCCTATCTCCTCTTCCTTGCTTCTTCCTCTACCTCCTCTCCCTTTTCTATGATCTCCAGCCTGAGTCTCTGCTGGGGCTCGGTGGCTTTAATGGCTGAATGTTACAGAGCAAACTTCCCAGCAGTGATCAGACCACACCATCAAGTCTTCCCCATATGTCTTGGGCAAGGATTTCCCATTTCATGCATCTTTTACAGCTTGCGGGACTGATTTCACAAACCCAGTACATGGTCTTAACAAAGCCAAGGGGACTCTCCGGTGGCGCTAGGCCAGGCCTTGCCCTTGCACCTCTGGAGATCGCAGTCTAAATCTTGGCTCAGGTTACACAGCACAGTGAGCTTGCTGTGCTCTCCTCCTAATCCCTTCAGTGGACAATGGCAGACACTGTCCTCAGCCTGGATTCTGGAAGGATGCAGGGTTTTAACTGCAAAGGGTTGGAGCGGACCAGCACAAAAGAGCACATGTGAGCCATGGTGAGACACCGGACCTAAGGCCAGAAGTCCAGTCTGGGCTGAAACTCATGAGAGAGGGGGATGGATACCCAAATGGGGCAACTCCTAGAGGAGAGAACCTGGGATTTGAGGGCTGGTCTGGGATTCCCAGCTGCAGAGCCAAGGCAGAGTGTACCTATCAGCAGATGTTTCTTCACTCAATCAATCAATCAATTGTATTTATTGAGCACTTACTGTGTGCAGAGCACTGTACTAAGCTCTTGGGAAGTGTAACAGCAGCAAAAATGCTGCTCATTTCTTTGTTTCCAAGCCATATTAACAAAAAACAGTATCGGATTAACTACTAGTAGTGACCAGGACAAGCCACAGTTTTTATGATAGTTGTGGGAAAGGATCAATTTGGGCATTTAAAAAAAGGCCCGACCCGACTTTTCATGGTCTGTAAAACTGCCAAAAATTTGGTGGACAAGAAAGGGCTCAATGGAAAATAAATCTGAAGCTTAGTGCCCCCTTGTGTTCAGGGGGCAAAAAAAAAAAAAAGCAATCGAAAGACTTTTCCAATCTAGAAAGCGACCACGGAGACCCAAGGACAAAATGGTTATGGTTTTCCAGTTCTTTCTGCTACAGCTCAAGTGAGGTTTTAACTGGAAGGATTTTCCAATAGTATATTCACTAACCTCTCAAGAACGGGGTTTCTAACAGGCCTAGCCAGAGGCAAGTATGGTCCAGACAAAGGGGTCTGGGAGTCTCCCGCCCCCTTAGACTGTTCTTCATGTGGAACACATTTTTTTCTGACCTGATTATGTTGTATCTACCTCAGCAAATAGGTATAGCATTTGGAACATAGAAGTACTCAACAAATACCACAATTATTATCATTATTGTTCCACCAGAGCCCAGTTAGATTGGGAAGTCAAAGGGAAAGGAAAGGTGATGTGGTTAAGGAGCAGAGCTATTTGCTCTTTAAAGTCCACAGATCAATTCCTCACTCTCGGCTTAACTCCTCACTCCCGGCTTCAAGGCTCTCCATCACCTCGCCCCCACCTACCTCACCTCCCTTCTCTCCTTCTACAGCCCAGCCCGCACCCTTCCGCTCCTAACCTCCTCACTGTGCCTCATTCTCGCCTGTCCTGCCGTCGACCCCCAGCCCAAGTCCTCCCCCTGGCCTGGAATGCCCTCCCTCCACACATCCGCCAAGCTAGCTCTCTTCCTCCCTTCAAAGCCCTACTGAGAGCTCACCTCCTCCAGTAGACCTTCCCAGACTGTGCCCCCTCCTTCCTCTCCCCCTCCCCCATCCCCCCGCATTACCTCCTTCCTTTCCCCTCAGCACCTGTATATATGTATATATGTTTGTACATATTTATTACTCTATTTTACTTGTACATATTTATTCTATTTATTTTATTTTGTTGATATGTTTTGTTTTGTTGTCTGTCTCCCCATTCTAGACTGTGAGCCCGCTGTTGGGTAGGGACCATCTCTATATGTTGCCAACTTGTACTTCCCAAGCGCTTAGTACAGTGCTGTGCACACAGTAAGGGCTCAATAAATACGACCGAATGAATGAATGAATACATGGTATTTCTCCCCAAATCTCAGCCCCTGAAAATTAGTGATTCAGAATAATTATGAATGTTCCCAAACAATTACCCTGCCTGTCCCCCTCCTCATCCATCATTGAAACACACTTCCCAACAGTATATCACCCAATTAGGCTGGCTGCCATATTGGATAAGCTTGTGAGTACATGGATACTCTCCTAATTGTATCTGTGAAAGTCAAGCGCCTACACTGCCCTGGACCCAAGCTGAGATCAG
Source organism: Tachyglossus aculeatus (assembly GCF_015852505.1). Lineage (NCBI taxonomy): Eukaryota > Metazoa > Chordata > Mammalia > Monotremata > Tachyglossidae > Tachyglossus > Tachyglossus aculeatus. Next base: position 96,471,664 of record NC_052070.1, read on the forward strand.
ACATGTGCATGTGCAGTGGTCATTCATTCATTCAGTCGCATTTATTCAGCACTTACTGAGTGCAGAGCGCTGTACTAAGCACTTGGGAGAGTACAATACTATAATAAACTGACACATTCCCTGCCCCCAAAGAGCTTTCAGTCTAGAGGGACTTACAGTGGTCCCAAGAGCAGAGCCTTTTCCATTCCTCTCAGTATGCACAGCCTGTGAGCTCCATCCACCCTCTCTTCCGCTCTCCACAGGGCCTGTCAAAGGACACAAACAATGTGGAAAGCCCCACTCTCAATGAGTTACTGTTGTCTGACTTTGGAGCAAAGACTTTCAGAGTAGCGTTGGACATCCACTGAGGCAGATCCCACACATATAAGAAGATACAATGTTCTCAGATTCAAATCCAGCATGTAGTCTTTTTCCTAACACTCTTCTCAAAGTGATTTTCAGATGAGTCATCAATCTCTCTATGTGTTGCTTAATATTACTTGTCCTTTCTTTCCTCCATGTTTCACCTTTTAAGTAATGCACTGAACTTTGGCAGTAAAGAAATATCTACTGGTAATTCCCCTCTGTCTCTAAACAGGCCAAGCCTCTCCCCCACACCATCCCCCAGCAGATTCTCTGCTTTCCTCATTCGCTCTTTTCCCAGAAGCATTGAGGAGGCACAATGTACATAAAAACAAGACAAGACAAGACAATGGCTTAGAATTATGGGAGTGATCAATGTTTCTTAGGGTGCCTTGCTTTTTATTATCAGGCATCATAGTTTTTTTTAATTATCCGGAAGAAAGCAACAAGGCCCTACTGAGAGCTCATCTCCTCCAGGAGGCCTTTCCAGACTGAGCCCCTTCCTTCCTCTCCCCCTCGTCCCCCTCTCCATCGCCCCATCTTACCTCCTTCCCTTCCCCACAGCACCTGTATATATGCATATATGTTTGTACATATTTATTACTCTATTTATTTATTTATTTTACTTGTACCTATCTATTCTATTTATTTTATTTTGTTAATATGTTTGGTTTTGTTCTCTGTCTCCCCCTTCTAGACTGTGAGCCCACTGTTGGGTAGGGACTGTCTCTATATGTTGCCAACTTGTACTTCCCAAACACTTAGTACAGTGTTCTGCACACAGTAAGCGCTCAATAAATACGATTGATTGATTGATTGATTGATTTCTTAACTCTCCCTTGGAAGCTGTGAAACGCTCCAAGAGTTGATATTGAATCAGACAGGCAACTCATCTTCATGCTTCTAGTGATAAATTGTCATTCTGATGGATTCTTTTCGGTAGAAAAAGCTAATGGAGTGAGTCAGGCATTCTGAGCATTTCAATATCAGGTTAAAACTGGTGTAGGGAAAATTTTTCAGAGAATCTCTCTAAAGAAGTCCTTGGCCTGGAATTTTATTCTAATTCCTTAAATTTCTGAGAAAAGCCTTGAGACTTCCTCAGGTGAAACAAAAAAAAATCCACAACTTTTCTTCAGTTAGTTTAGGTCAATCACGAAAATAAGCAATAGCCCCCACACTCATATCCAAGATATAATCAAATCAAGACAAATGGAAATCAAGCAGTTCATCAAAAAGAAACTGAATGTTGCTGTCTGTCCTTTCCCACTTGGACTTTATCAGAGTCCATGCTTATTGGTGAGCACTGAGCCTCTGCTATAAGCCACTGTCTCTCAGTGGAGTGAGATAGGAGGCACTGAAAGGAAATGGAGATCTGAAGAAAGGAAGAGATTGTGTTCTGACAAATGTAACCTGGACCAATGCAGCTTGAGGGCCAAATGGAATTTATGCCTGCAGGCCAATGGGTTTTTGAAAGCTACTTGCAAAGCTGGGTGAGGCCAGATCCTTGCAAATGCATGATTCCTCTGGTGAGGATGGAGGAATTGGTTGAGTTGGGAGCTATTTTGTTATGCTCAAAATGGCTGATGGTTGTGTCCCACCATTAGAACAGTTCTGTAGTATATAGTCCCTTGAGAGTCAGAGACCCAAAGAATGACAATTGTAGGGGGCAACTGAAGAAAGGGCTGAGTTCCAACTCCCTGGAATTTATGCAGATTGGAGAGGGGGAGGGTAGAAGCAGTGTGGTCTAGGGGACAGAGCATGAACATGGGAGGGGTAGAGGGGCGGGGTCAGAGAACCTGAGCTGTAATCCAGGCTCTGTTACTTGACTGCTGTGTGACCTTAGGCACATCACTTTTTAAAAAATGTTATTTGTTAAGCGCGTACTATGTGCCAGGCACTGTATTAAGTGCTGGAGTAGATACAAGCTAATCATGTTGGACATACTCCCTGTCCCCAGAGGGCTCACAGTCTCGATCTTCTTTTTACAGATGAGGTAACCGAGGCACAGAAAACTTAAGTGACTTTCTTCAGCTGGAATTAGAATCCAGGTCTTTTGGACTGCCAGGCAGGTGCTCTATCCACTAGGCCACACTGATTCTCTGTGCCTCAGTTTCCTCATCTGCAAAATGGGATTAAATCCTACTCCCTCCTATTTAGACTGTGAGCCCAAGGAAAGTCAGGGAGTGTGCCCAACCTGATTTTCTTGTGTCTACCCCAGAGCTTAGTACAGTGCTTGGCACATAGTAAGTGCTTAATAAATACTGCTCAATGGTATTTGAGTGCTTACTGTGTGCAGAACACTATACTAAGCACTTGAGAAAGTACGACACAACAGAGTTGGTAGAGATGTTCTCAAGCTTACAGTTTAGAGGATACCATAATAATAATTATTATTATAGATGAGACAGGGGATGGAGGCAGCCAACGAGATGGCTGTCTCTGCAGAAGAGCTACCTCATCACCACCTCCAGCCCATCCAAACTTGACAGCTGATCCAAACCTAATGGCTGTATAGAACATTCCAGAGCTGAGTGTTTCCTGTGTGCAGAAGACTGTAATAAATGCTTGGGAGAGTACAATATAAACTCAGTATGTCCAAGACTGAACTCCTTATCTTCCCTCCCAAACCCTGCCCTCTCCCTGACTTTCCCGTCACTGTAGACGGCACTACCATCCTTCCCATCTCACAAGCCTGCAACCTTAGCATCATCCTCGGCTCCGCTCTCTCATTCACCCCACACATCCAGTCCATCACCAAAACCTGCCGGTCTCACCTCCACAACATCACCAATATCCGCCCTTTCCTCTCCATCCAAACTGCACTACCTTGCTGATTCAATCTCTCATCCTGTCTTGACTGGATTACTGCATCAGCCTCCTCTCTGATCTCCCATCCTCCTGCCTCTCCCCACTTCAGTCTATACGTCACTCTGCTGCCCAGATTATCTTTATACAGAAACGCTCTGGGCATGTTACTCCCCTCCCCTGGCTGCCTGTCAACTTACAAATCAAGCAAAAACTCCTTATTCTCGGCTTCAAGGCTCTCCATCACCTCGCCCCCTCCTAACTCACCTCTCTTCTCTCCTTCTACAGCCCAGCCCACATCCTCCACTCCTCTGTCGCTAACCTCCTCACTGTGCCTCGTTCTCCCCTGTCCCGCTGTCAACCCCTGGCCCATGTCCTTTCCCTGGCCTGGAATGCCCTCCCTCCACACATCCGCCAAGCTAGCTCTCTTCCTTCCTTCAAAGCCCTACTAAGAGCTCACCTCCTCCAGGAGGCCTTCCCAGACTGAGCCCCCTTTATCCTCTCCTCTTCCCCATCCCCACCACCCTACCTCCTTCCCCTCCCCACAGCACTTGTATATATTTGTACAGATATATCACTCTATTTTACTTGTACATATTTACTATTCTATATATTTTGTTAATGATGTGCATATAGCTTTAATTCTATTTGTTCTGACGATTTTGACTCAGGTCTACATGTTTCGTTTTGTTGTCTGTCTCCCCCTTCTAGACTGTGAGCCCATTGTTGGGTAGGGACCATTTCTATATGTTGCAGACTTGTACTTCCCAAGCACTTAGTACCGTGCTCTGCACACAGTAAGTGCTCAATAAATACGATTGAATAAATGAATGAATGAATTAGCTGCTATCTAAGGAAAGTGACATACAGAAAGAGGGACATTGAGATTAACAGCAGGTTTGAAGACTAATCAAAATCATGTGTGTGAGAAGCAGCATGGATCATAGGCCTGGAGTTAGAAGGTCATGGGCTCTAATCCCAGCTCTGCCACTTGTCTGCAGTGTGACCTCAGGCAAGTCACTTAACTTCTCTGTGCCTCAGTTACCTCATTTGTAAATTGGGGTTTGAGACTGCGAGCCCAATGAGGGACAAGGTACTGTTTCTAACCAGATTTGTTTGCATCCACCCAGTGCTCAGTATAGGATCTGGCACATAGTAAGTGCTTAACAAATACCATTATTATTACATGTGGCAATAAAAAATGATCTGCCAAGTGAATTCCCTCTCCCCCTCTCAGAAAGGCACTTGGAGAGTTTCCAGTACTCTTCCAATCTTAGCTAAGGGAGGGAGAGTCAAGTAAAGGCATACCTATTCCGTTCCTAGCTTGGGCACTGGCTAGCGAGTGTAAGACAATCTGCTACAAGTCAAAACTCACCTATGCTGGGCAGCAGTGCCATGGGAGAGAGTCAAGGGTAGAGATTTGAGTTTACTGCATGGAAGGAGGCAGGGCTAAACCATTTCCTTATTTTTACCAAGAAAGTTCTAAGGATACACTACCAGAATGATCGCAGATGGAGAGCTGGGCATTGTGGGAGAGATGTGTCCATGGAGTCGCTATGGGCTGGAAATGACTTGATCATATAATATTAGACAAGGGTCCTCTCTCAGACCTTACTGGGAGAACTTCATATCTGGTCATTGCATGACAGAATAAACTAAATTATCGGTTTAGGACAAATGTCACTTCTGTCAATGTGTGTTTGCAATATGTGCAGACCAGATCTCCCTCTACAGAGTGTGAACATGAAAGTCATATTTAGTGTGACAAGAAGTTTTGGAGCAAAGCCAGGATCATCAAATGAACCATCTTGAAGACTTATCCCCTGGGGAGAGGAGGTGAAACTGATCAGTCTGTCAGACCAGGTTGCCAGGCAGTGAAGGGTACTGTTATTTGGCATTCTTTTTCTTTCCATAAAGAACATTATAAAATGAGGCATGCATAGGTTACAGATGCTGTTGTATGGGCCAACTTCAGTCCACACTGTCAGCCCTAGGTGGGACAGAGACTATGTCTGACCCAATTTGCTTGTGTTCACCCCAGTGCTTACTACAGTGTCTGACACATAGTAAGAACTTAAATACCACGATCATTATTATTATTATTCCCTGTGACTCAGTTTCTTCACCTGTAAAATGGGGATAAAATACCTGATATCCTTGCCCCTTAGACTGTGATCCCCATGTGGGACAGGGATTGTGTCTGATCTGCTTATAGTGTACTTACCCCAGTGCTTATCACAGTGCTTGACACATAGTGTTTGGCCATTTTCACTATTATTAATATAGGTGGGGAAGGATGGAGTTCTTGAATTCCCTCAAGTGTTTCTGGTGCCCAGGAAATGAGCTTCTGCAGGTCAGGTGTCCTTCATCAAGAGATTTCCTCCTCACAGTGGGCTGACTCTGCAGGAGACCTGCATATCAATATCACCCTCCTACATCCTGCAAGAAATGTCAGCCGCCCTGCCTAGTAGAGACAGTGCAGACCTGGGAGTCAGAAGGACCTGAGTTCTAATCAAATCCCTGCCACCTGTCTGCTGTGTGACCTTGGTCAAGTCATTTCACTTCTCTGTGCCATAGTTACCTCAGCTAGAAAATAGAGATTAAATGTGTAAGCCCCATAACGGACATGTACTGTCCAGCCTGATTGACTTGTATCTACTTTGTATTTCTTAGTACAGTGCCTGGAACATAGTAAGCACTTAAATACCATTTAAAAAAAGGAGGTTGGAGGGAAAAAAAATCCTTGCTCACAGAATATCTAACAGCCATGGCCAGTGCATAATGCAGAATGGAGTCTTGATTTTTCTCCTATTAATCTCAATCAGCCAGAGCTGCCCCTATAACAAGCACCTTAAATTATTGCAGTAATAATAAGTCCGGTGTAGTAAATAATGCATGAGATGTGAGTAAGTCTATATTCAATAGGAAGATGGTGCACCATTGCATGGTAATCAGTTAGGCACAAAGATCCTGGATTACAATTATGGGTACCTACTTACTGGATATTAATCAGGGTTTGCCCTTCTTTAGGCTTGTCAAGCTGTGATTGATATACAAACCCAAGATGGACTCCTTTCATGAATTTTGTACAGGTTGTCTAAAAAACAGCCTCCAGGCTGCCATAGCCAGAAAACATAAGTCAGCTCAGAAAGATGGTCTACAAACAGCGGAACATGAAAGCATCACAATTGATGGTACAAAATACATATGAGTAATATTGAAACAATTTGTTTCCATCTCAGAGTGCACTATAGTGAGCTAATGTATTAAAAGTTAGATGCCCTTGCTTTCAAAATGCTAATCAAATAAAATGAAGGTAGTCCAGATTCATTCAGTCATTCATTCAACCATATTTATTGAGTGCTTACTGTGTGCAGAGCACTGTACTAAGCGCTTGGGAAGTACAAATCGGGAACATACAGAGACGGTCCCTACCTAACAACGGGCTCTGATTGCAACCACTCTTCTGCAAAACCAAGAAACATTAGGGAACCCAGGGCCTCCTAAATGAAATTCTTCTTTAAGGAGATATGGCATAGAACAGCCAGGTGGAAGATGATATGGCCAAGCCTGGTTAAACTGGAGCTTTGCATTGCATCATGGGACTAGTTCATCAATCCTTGAGGTCTGAGGCCCACATTAAAGGGGTGGCAGGGCAACCCAGAAAGAGCAAAATCTGACTCATTCTCCTGATACCAACTGACTCCTACAAACACAAAGGTGATTACCCTGGCTAGCAGAGTCTGAATCATGTTTCATTCCTAACAGATACTCTGAGAAAGATCGCCTTGAGAGAATCAAACTTAGGGCAGCCACTGAGAGCCTTACTAGACAAGGAGACAAATGTGACATCGCAAGCGTTCTCACAGTCAGGCACTGTAATGTGATGACATCACAGGGGTCATTTTGCAGAAGTGTGCAGATTTCATATGATTCTAGAGCACTTTTCTAGGGGAAACCACACCAGTACCCACCCCACCTGCTCCGGAAATGTTGCATTCCCTTCCAAGTTCTGTGTGAATGCTAGTGCTACGTCCAAGCTAAGGAACTCTCTCCTTCTATAACCCAGCCTGCATACTTTGCTCCTCTGTGCTTCGATCTCACCACTCTGGCCTCTGATCCCTGGCCCACTGCCTACTTCTGGCCTGGAATCTACAAGACAATTACTCTCCCCCCTTTAAAGCCTTACTGAAGGCACTTCTCCTCCAAGAGGCCTACCCAGACTAAGCCCCACATTTTCTCACTTGCTCCCTTTGCTCTTCCCCCCTCTCCTGGCCCCACAGCACTTATAGCTATAAATGTATTTAATTGTATTGATTTCTATTTATTTGTATTGATGTCTGTCTCTCCCCCTTTAGGCTACAAGCTTGTTGTGAGCAGGAATTTTCACTCTTTATTGTTATATTGCACTTTCCATAGTGCTTAGTACAGTGCTCGGTACACAGTAAGTGCTTAATAAATGTGATTGAATGAATGAATGAATGAATAACTCAGCGACAGAAGTTTAGGTGAAAGGAGGCTCAGCAATGAACACAAACCCCAAAAGGATATAAAAATCCCAATCATTAATGCTGATTTGAGCACTTATTCTATGCTGAGTGATAGGGGATGGGTCAGTTGAAAACCAGACGGCCCACTATAAAACCAGACAGATAGTAGCCCTAGTTTGTACCCCTGAGAAGCAGAGTGATCTAGTGGAAAGAGCACGGGCCTGGGAATCAGGAGACTTGGGTTTTAATTCTCTTTTCACCATCTGCCTGCTATGTTACCAAAGGCAAGTCACTTTACTTCTTGGCGCCTCAGTTTCTTTGTTTGTTAAATGGGGATTCAAGACCTGCCCTTCCCACTACTTAGGCTGTGAGTCCCATGTGAGACAGGGGAAGTGTCCAACCTAATTAATTCATTGAACCTAGAATTTAGAGCAATGTGTGATGCATAGTAAGTTCTTAATACTATTATAACTATTTTCCTACCAGCCAACCCTGACCATTCCAAAATGACCCATCTCTAATTTCAAAATGGCTTCCCTATTGAATTTACCCAAGGGGACTTGCTTCTCCCTGACAGGATAAACCTACTGAGATGGAGTCCTTCATTCATCGCCTCTTGGCTGCCATGACAGAGAAAGAGTAGAAGCCTCTGAGGTCCAGACCAGATGCTCTCCCCTGATATTTAGATTCCATTTGCCCCATGGCCTAGTTTCATTCCCCAGTCTGAGGGGAGTGTGGTCTCTCTCTGCCTTTGGCTCCAATTTCATGAGTAACTGGCCTGAGGCCTTTCACGCTCATCCAATGGCTGCTGGGAAGTTTGGACATAGCCGGCGTCCCCTAGCTCAGCAGCTTCACCGGACCTGCCCTTCTCCAGCTGTATCCGCTGTGCTTCTTGGGGCCCTGCCAGGCCCACACCAGAGGACCTGACATGATGGAAAAGGAAATTCTACACATTCCCTACACAGAGCATGTTTGCCAAATGAAATGAGAGGCAGAGTTGAGTTTTCTTAGCTTCAAAATAATAATGAAGGTTCAGCTCTGTGCATGTCTCCTCATGCCTCGAAAACCTCCAGTGGCTGCCCATCCATCTCCACATGAAACAGGAACTTCTCACCATCGACTTTAAGGCTGTCAGTAGCCTCTCTCCTCCTACCTATCCTTGATTGTCTTCCAATACCACCCAGCCAGCACACTTCACTCCTTTTATATTAACTTACTTGTTCCCTCTTTTTCCTGGAGAGAGAAAGGAGAAGTTGAGAAAGAGAAAGAGAAAAGAGAAAGGAAAAAGGAGAGCAAGAAAGAGAAAGGAGAGAAGGAAAGAGAAAGGGGAGAGAGAAAGAGAAAGGAGAGAGAGAGAAAAGGGGAAAGGAGAGAAAGAGAAAGGAGAAAGAGAAATGAAAGAGAAAGGAGAGAAAGAAAAAGGAGAAAGAGAAAGAAGAGAGAGAAAGAGAAAGGAGAGAAAGAAAGAGAAAGGAGAGAAAGGAGAGAGAAAAAGAAAGGAAAGAGAGGAGAAAGAAAAGAGAGAAATAGAAAGGAGAGAAAGAGGAAGGAGAAAAAGAAAAGAAAGAGAGAGAGGAGAAAAGAAAGGAAAGAGAGTGAAGAGAGAGAAAGAAGAGAAAGGAAAGGGAGAAATGAGAGGGATAAGGAGAAAGGAGAGAAAGGAGAAAGGAAATAGAAAGGAGAGAAGGAGAAAGGAGAGAGGGAGAAAGGAGAGAGAGAAAAAGGAGAGAAAAAGGAGTGGAGAGAGAAAGGAGAAAGAGAACAAGGAGAAATAAAAAGGAAAGAGAAGAGTTTAGTACCTCAGTGACTGGGTCCAACTGAGTTCAGTGGTTGGCATTTAACAAGCACTAAACAAATATTACTATTATTGTTGTTGTTATTGTTGTTGTTGTTTTAGCTCAATACTGATTGGGACAGGACCTACATTGGGCATCTCTTGGAATTAGTGCCATGCACATAGGTTTGAAAATAAAGGACTTTTTCCTGCTTGTACATTGTACAGTATAGCCCTGAGTGGGGCAGGGAGACTTTTTAAAAAATCTTGTCAAAGGAGTAAACTTGGGATAAGCCGAGACTATAAAGGACCAGTAGCTGCAGGTTGTGCACATTTCAACCTGACACATTTTGCAGTGAACTCTGCAGATATCATCAGAACGACACCAGCATTCAAATTAAGTTCTAGAAAGACCATTCTGCTCTAACTGGGCCTCTACCATTTTGCATCTTAAGGTGCATTTGTAACTCTTTACCTCAGTGAAGCGCTGACCATGAGGAAATGGAAATGACCCAAACGGATGGTCAGTCCCCAGGTGGGAGCCACAGAGCAAAACTTGCACGACTGTTGGAGTGGATCTGATTTCCCTTGTAAGACAGAATGGAGTCTGACTGGGTGGTCTTTGAGCATCAAGGAGATTGGGTTTAGATCTTGTTTTCTGGGCCAAAAATGTCTGGGAAGAGTGTGCAGATAATGCACTTAACCCACTGGAATCGGGGGAGATTGAGGAGAAAGTTAATTCTCAGAGCTAATTTTCAGTATAGAGATGGTGGGAAATGAAAGGCCACTCAGGCAGAACTTCCCCTCCACCCCATCCCCCTGCCCCTGTCAGGATGGGGAAGTGAAGGTGAGGATATTCAAGCTATCGCTAAATCATATCGGTTCAACATATCCAATGCATCCCTAAATCTTGTCGGTTTGATCTTCAAAACATCACTAAAATCCACCCTTTCCTCTCCATTCAAACTGCCACCATGTTATTCCAAGCACTTATCGTATCCTGCCTTGATTACCAATTTAGCCTCCTTGCTGACCTCCCAGCCTCCTGTCTCCTCCCAGTCCAGTCCATATTTAACTCTGCTGCCCGGATCATTTTTCTACAAAAGACATTCAGGCCATGTTTCCCCATTCCTCAAGACCTTCCAGTGGTTGCCCATCCACTTCCCCAGCAAATAGATACTCGTCACCACTGGATTTAAAGCACTCAATCACCTTGCCCCCTCCTACCTCATTTCACTACTCTCCTACTACAACCCAGCCCACATACTTAGCTCCTCTAATGCCAACCAACTCACTGTACCTCTATCTTATTTATTTCACTGCCCAACTCTTACCCACATCCTGCCTCCGGCCTAGAACACCTTCCCTCCTCATAATCTACAGACAATTACTCTCCCTTCCTTCAAAGCCTTATTGAAGGTACATCTCTTCCAAGAAGCCTTCCCTCACTAAACCCTCTTTTCTACTTCATCTCCCTTTTTCATTGTTCTCACTTGCTCCCTTTATTCATACTCCTTCCCAGTCCCACAGCACTTATGCACATATCTATAATTTATTTATATTGTTGTCTGTCTCCCCCTCTATACTGTAAGCTTACTATTGGCAGGGAATGTTGTCTGTTATTTGGTTATAGCATACTCTCCCAAGTGCTTAGTACAGTAAGTACTCAATGCACTCAGTAAATATGAATTACTGACTGAGGAAAAAATGAGGAAAAAATCTTCAGAATCACTACTCTCCCACCCCAAGCCCCAACCTCTCTCCTTTCTCTCCAAGAACAGCAGTCTTATATACATTCTGCCCTTGGTTAGGTTTCTTAGGCCAAAGGACAGCTCACAGCTTTTATGAGAACATAAAATGTGGTGGTACATAAAGGTGTCCTAAGGAAAGTGATTACTTAAAACTACATCATAAAGTGAACCAACCCTGGTAACTAGACTGTAAGCCCACTGTGGGCAGGGATTGTCTCTTCATTGATGTATTGTACTTTCCAAGAGCTTAACAGAGTGCTCTGCGTATAGTAAGCGTTCAATAAATATGACTGAATGAATGAACTGAATTTAATTAGAAGCGATCATCAAAATCAAATACGAATATATCCCTGCACATTATTTAACAAGGAAGGTCAGACTTTGCCCTATGGTGAAACCTAGGTTGGATGCAAAGTCTATTATGAATTTAAACCGTATTAGAAGATAGATTCCTGATACATACCTTTTAGAAATAGTAAAAACAACAATACTAGTAGTAGTAGTAGTAGTACTACTACTAGTACCTCACCCTCGGCTTCAAGGCTCTCCATCACCTCGCCCCCTCCTACCTCAACTCCCTTCTCTCCTTCTGCAGCCCAGCCCACACCCTCCACTCCTCTGCCACTGATCTCCTCACCGTGCCTCGTTCTCGCCTGTCCCGCCGTCGACCCCCGGCCCACGTCATCCCCCTGGCCTGGAATGCCCTCCCTCTGCCCATCCGCCAAGCTAGCTCTTTTCCTCCCTTCAAGGCCCTACTGAGAGCTCACCTCCTCCAGGAGGCCTTCCCAGACTGAGCCCCCTCCTTCCTCTCCCCCTCGTCCCCCCTCCATTCCCGTTTTACCTCCTTCCCTTCCCCACAGCACCTGTATATATGTACATATGTTTGTACATATTTATTACTCTATTTATTTTACTTGTACTTATCTATTGTATTTATTTTATTTTGTTAATATGTTTGCTTTTGTTCTCTGTCTCCCCCTTCTAGACTGTGAGCCCACTGTTGGGTAGGGACTGTCTCTATATGTTGCCAACTTGTACTTCCCAAGCGCTTAGTACAGTGCTTTGCACACAGTAAGCGCTCAATAAATACGATTGATTGATTGTGTGCTGAGCACTTAATTCTGGGCTAGGTAGAAGATAGTCATGTCAGACACAGTCCCCGTCACAGTAGGAGGGGGAACAGTGATTTAATCCCCATTTAAAATGACAATAATGATAATAATAATAATTATTATTATTAAACATTTACTATTACCAAGTACTGTACTAAGCACTAAGGTAGATTCAAGGTAGGTTGGATGAGATAGGTTGGACACTGTCCCTGTCCCACATGGGGCTCACAGTTTAAGAAGGAAGGAATAGGATTTAATCCCTATTTTACAGATGAGGAAATTGAGGCCTTGCTTGCTTGTCTTGTGCTATCTAGTCATCTCTGACCCATAGCAACTCCATGGACACATCTTTCCCAGAAAGCCCCACCTCCATCTGCAATCGTTCTGATAGTGCATCCATATAGTTTTTTAGGTAAAAATAAGGAAGTGACTTACCATGGCCCCCTTCTGCGCAGTCAACTTGAGTCTCCACCCTCCACCTCCTTCCATGCCTCTCCTGCCCAGCACAGATGAGTTTTGACTTATAGCATATTGCCTTCCACTCTGTAGCCACTGCCTAAGCTAGGAATGGAATGGATATGCCTCTGCTTGACTGTCCCTCCGTTAGCCCGGTAGTCAAGAGGACTGGAAAGTCTCTAGGTGTTACCCCGAGAGGGGAAATTGAGGCCTGGAGCAGTTACATGACTTGCTCAAGGTTACACAGAGGACAAATAGCAGAACTAGGATTAGAACCCAGATCCTTTGACTCCCAGGCCTGAGTCACACAGCTTCTATACATCACTGTGTAATATATTTATGGATATACATACCAGTTATTTTATGAATGCCCAGTGCTTCAAAGATACATTGGGGCATAAATGTTTATTAATTTATCCTAATCCTCCTCATTATTATGGGATTTTGAATTTGCTATCAGTTTGAAAGATATTAGTAAGAGATAAGGGTAGCACCTCATGTTGCTAGACAGACAATCCCAATACTTTACTTGCAGTAAAGTCCTGGATTTGACTAATAACTTTTGAGTCACAGTAGATTGAGGTTACAGTACAAGCAACTGAAAAGACCTCCTTAGCATTTCTGATAGATTTGGCAAAATGCACCAGAATAATAGTAGGAAGCAGAATTCATACATTGAAGACTCAATTTCAATATCCCAATTGATGATGTCTGGGCTAGTGTTCTCAAACTGACCATAGCTCATTCTCAAAGTATACTTTTTTTCATCAGATTCCTACAGACACTACATATTGACATGTTCCATGTGTGCCACACACCTCTTCAATGTCAATATGGAAACCCCTTGCATCTCTGAACATACTACTGCCTTTCATTTACATGCTTGAGTTTCAAACTGCAGTATATGTACAGGGAGAGGCATGTTGAAAAGGGATAAAAAAAAATCTCCTAAGAGATTGCATACACAACCACACAGCTGTGCTGGAAATGCTAGGGAAAGCGGAATCTTCCAGCTTCTCCACAGCTGGTACTATTTAGAAGGGGGAGGAGGGAGTGGGATACAGCAATTAACTCCCTGTGGGGAAGTTGGGGGACAGTGTGTGCAGAGGCACAATGAACAGGGGCCAGAGCCCTTCAGCTCTCCTCTCGAGCTGACTGAAATTCTTTGTGGGGTGGGGAGGAGAGCACAGAGTTCAAAGGAGTGGTCTTAGCCACCTGTGATTAAGGAGAAATGGGTTGCATAGGCTGGGAGGGGGAAGGGTGGTCTCAGAAAGTGGGCAATGAATGGAGCAAAAATGGCCAATTGGGGCCTTTGGGAAGAAATGTTTTGGTGAAAGTTCATTCATTCGTTCATCCAATCATATATAATGAGTGCTTACTGTGTGCAGATCACTGTACTAAGTGCTTGGAAAGTACAATTCAGCAATAGAGACAATCCCTGCCCACATCCAGCTTAAGATATGGGAGCCTAGCACCCAGAAGAATTTCTTATTTGTCTGAATCCCCAACTCTCTAGTAGGAAGATGCCGGATAAATTGCCAGCATTGATAGAGCTCCAACCCATTTGGTTTTACAACTTCTGCATCTGGTTTGGCAGTTGTGCATTTACTGTAGCAAGCAGGCTTATCTTTTAAAACAAGAGGTGAGGGCATAATGCAGTGACTTTTCAATCAGAATCAGGTATGCATTGTGCCTGAGAGAGTACAACATGATAGAGTTCCCTGCCCACAAGGAGCTTGTAGTTTAGAGGGGAAACAGATATTGAAATATATTATGTATATATACGTAAGGGTTGTGGAGTTGAGGGCAGTTGAATATCAAATTCTTAAAGGGTACCCTTCCAAGTGCTCAGGTGGTGCAGAAGGGAGTGGGAGTAGAGGAAAAGAGGACTTAGTTGGGCATACTTAGCTACTCAAGTAAACTCCTTACACATTACATTTCTTTTTCCACCATTGAGGAGGTTCATTCTGGGGAATAGAGCTGACTGTATAATGTTCAACTGACCTGGATGGTCCCATTGTCCTTTACTTGAAAAACTCATTTCTCCAACTGGGCATATCCATCAATCAATGACCTTTATCGAGTACTTACTGTGTGCAGAGCACAATACTAAGCACTTGGGAGACTACAGTATAACAGAGTTTCTAGATATGTTCCCTGCCCCCAAGGAGCATACAGTGTGTCTTCAGTTCAAAGGGGAAGCTAACTACTTTTGCAGGAGTCTAGATGGCTCTAAGCATATATGTTCCAGATCAAACCCACCCTTTTCCTCCCTCTTTCTGGATATTTCCTCTAGGTAGTAGATTAGGAGGGTCTCCCCGCCAGACTGTAAACTCGTTATGGGCAGGGAATATGTCTATTTATTGTTGTATTCTCCCAAGTGCTTAGTGCAGTGCTCTGCATATAGTAAGTGCTCAGTAAATACAAAATGAATACCACTGTAAATCAGAGACAAAGACATGATTGGAAATTTAAGCTACATGGCAGTGTACCAGAAAATGCCCCAAAGAAATAGTTTTTCTTGCTGACATTACAGATAGAAGCTTCCTTGGCTTTCACCTTTCCCCACCTAGCTCTGCCCAGCCCCTGTTTCCTCTCCTATGTCACCTTGGTTGGCAACAACAGAGGACCTTCGGCAAGATAATAGCAAGACCGCAGGCTGGATTTCTGTTACCACACTTCCCCCCATCGATAAACATTTGCCCAAACCTTCTTCAAGCCTGAGGATCTCGGACTTGGCTTCCCCCTCATGAAAGACCCAGGAAAACAAGCCCGGTCATGATCTCATTTTCACCTCCATGGTGGGTGAGTGGAAAAGGGAGATGGGCTGCCTTGTGCCTGGTAAACAAGCCATGGCCATTCACCCCCTGGGAAGTTTAAAGGTGAAGAAAGAGAAGAATTCCAAACCCAGCCTGGCTTCGTGCTGGGTTTAGCCATCTGCTGGGACTCTCCCCAGATCGAAAATTTCCTGCGGGTTTCTCACTTCCCAGGGCTTTAAATGCTGCTCTTTAATCCAGATTGTGGTTAATTGCTCTAAATAATTGATTGGGCTGTTTTGTTGGCCTACTTTTTTCCCCCTTTTGCTTTTCCAGTTGTTTTATGCCTGACTTTTTTATCATTTAATGATGGCATTAATAATGAATGTTATTGTACACCTCCCCTCCCCTCTTGTTACCAAACCAAAATCAATAACAGAAAGAACACACCTCCCATATTAAGCTCTAGCCTCTCCATGAAGCAAATCATGGAACATCATCAGGAGGCTTTGGAATTTTGCTCTGGGATCAAGCACAAGAGCTTTATTTTGTTTAATATCTTTGATCCAAACTTTATCCAAACAGATTTTCAGCAGCTAAATCATAAATCCTGTGTGTGTTGGGGTGGGGGCGAGGAAGAGTTGTGAGGGAGAGGAGCAGGAGAAGAGAGTATTTAGGAGAGCTTAGCTCTTCAGAAAACAGTGGAAAGGGAGAGATCATGGACTGAAATTGACAAAGGAATAGGCTTGGTTATGGGGGGCAAATCAGAATCAAGGGTGGAGAAAGTTCAACAATAGTTATTCTGGTTCCAATCCATCAATCAATGGTATTTATTGAACACTTAGAGCGGTACTGTTCCATTGTCCTAATTTAGCTGGCAGAGGATGTGTGAGAGGAAAAAATGTCTGGGTGGGAAGGAGAGTCATTAGACTTATTTGGAAATCTCAAAGTCATTCTGGTTCAGCCTTGAGGTAAAGGTCAAGGTCTGTGCTCTTTTATCAGAATTGGTTCACAGAACCTGGGCTTTTATTTGCCCTTTAATAGAATTGCCTGGTGAAGTGCTTTGGTATACACTGTTGAAAGAAAACTGGCTCCTTGGTAATATGAGTGGTTTTGCCAGAGTAGTAATAATAATGATAATTATTATGATAGGTTTCACTGTTAGTCTTCTGGAGGGGGAGTGTTAACAAACTGAATGGATTTTAAAATATTCGACTGCTCGACTCAGTCATTGTTGATTTGCATAATCCCCTTGCATTGACACAGTGAGCTCTTCCCTGATTAATTATGTAGTTCCCATCTGTAGTAAGGTGAAGCGTGAGCTTTATAATGAAATTCCCAGCCCCCTTTCCTGAAGGCCTACAAATTCCATTCCCAGGAGGCCATGGCCTTCTAAGGGCCCAGCTTGGTATTCTGGGTGCATATTTGGAACGTCTACCTTTCCTCTCTGAGCTCTTTCTCATTTACTTTCTAAAAATGACTAACCTTAGATCCTGGCTGCTGATTGAAGTGATCCTGACCTTCTACTAACCCAAATTCCATTATTCCCCTCACAGCCACCCCCCTTCCCGCCCACAGATCAGTCATAGAGGAATCATTAGCATGTCCTGCTTGGCTTTAAAAGGACATCTGCAAGATCCTTTTAGATTTTGGTTCATAGGCGTCTCAGAAAGTTGACGACACATTTATTCCTGCCAGTTCATTGTGTTTTTCCATGTGGCACTGATCTATTAGTTTTTCAGCACAATCTATGGGTCTTTCCCTCTTCAGTTTATTTTCAGAATCTCCCCTGACATTGTTTCTGTAGATCTAAGATTTCTGACTCCGGTGAGGGTTCAGAGTGTAAGGCAATTTTTAAGTCAATCAATCAATCAATCGTATTTATTGAGCGCTTACTGTGTGCAGAGCACTGTACTAAGCGCTTGGGAAGTACAAGTTGGCAACATATAGAGACAGTCCCTACCCAACAGTGGGCTCACAGTCTAGAAGGGGGAGACAGAGAACAAAACCAAACATACTAACAAAATAAAATAAATAGAATAGATATGTACAAGTAAAATAAATAAATAAATAAATAAATAGAGTAATAAATATGTACAAACATATATACATATATACAGGTGCTGTGGGGAAGGGAAGGAGGTAAGATGGGGGGATGGAGAGGGGGACGAGGGGGAGAGGAAGGAAGGGGCTCAGTCTGGGAAGGCCTCCTGGAGAAGGTGAGCTCTCAGTAGGGCCTTGAAGGGAGGAAGAGAGCTAGCTTGGCGGATGGGCAGAGGGAGGGCATTCCAGGGCCGGAAGATGACGTGGGCTGGGGGTCGATGGCGGGACAGGCGAGAACGAGGCATGGTGAGGAGATTAGCGGCAGAGGAGCAGAGGGTGTGGGGTGGGCTGTAGAAGGAGAGAAGAGAGGTGAGGTAGGAGGGGGCGAGGTGATGGAGAGCCTTTAAATAAATACAGCATTTATTACACATTTGCTATGCACCAGGCACTGTTCTAAGCCCTGGGGTAGATATAAGCTAATCAAGTAGGACGCAGGCCCTGTCCCACATGGGGCTCACAGTCTAAATCTCCATCTGACAAATGAGGGAATTGAGGTATAGGGAAGTTTAGTGATTTGCCCAAGGTAACAGAGCAGACCAGTCCTTATGACTCCCTAGCCTGCGCTCTGCCCAGTTGGTCATGCTGCTTTTCAATTCTACTCAAGGATGCAGAAATCGACATCCTTAGGTAAAAGGGAAGCACTAAGCCTGATTCTGGGCTCTGAGCTGACAGGGAGAGCCAATAAACCTAGTTTTATTTTAATCTTCTAAGGATGATTGCCGAAAAAGAATAAATTGACAAATGAACTCGACTTGGGCTATGTTCTGTTGTGGATTATGGCAAATTATCAGGTTCCAACTGAGAGGTAGGGTGACTGACATGTAATGCATGGGAAGCAGCATGGCCTAGTAGACAGAGCACGGGCTTGGGAGTCAGGGGACCTGGGTTCTAATTCTGCTCTGCTAATTCCTTGCTGTGTGACCTTGGGCAAATCACTCAGCTTTTCTCTGCCTCACTTTCCTCACCTGTAAAATGGGGATGATTAAATAACCGTTCTTCCCTCCTACTTAGTGCCCCTTCCAAGTGTGCCTCAGTGTCCAGTATCACAGTGGCTACTCTTCCCACCAGAGCAAGGATACCTAAAACTGGAAAAGGGACAAAGCTCTTCCAACCTTCTGAGAAGCATTGTGGCCTACTGGAAAGACCTGGAGTCAGAGGACCTGGGTTCTAATCTTGGCTCTGCCATTTGTCTACTTTGTGACCTCAGGCAAGGCACTTAACTTCTCTGGGCCTCAAATTACCTCACCTGTAAAACGGGAAGTAAGACTGTGAGCCCTAAGTGAGACAAGGGACTGTGTCCAATCTGGTTACTAAGCACTGGGGTAGACACAAAGTAAAGTGCCTGGCACATAGCAAGCATTTAACAAATACCATAAAAATATGCCATTAATAAAAAACAAAAAACCCTTCCTCCAGCACAGTCTAAGGGCCAGGCACCGATCCATGCAGAGTGCTCCCTGCTCCTAGTACCTAAACCTGAGCCCTCTCCATCATTGGATCACATAGCCTCAGTCAGTCAATCAGTTGGATTTTTTATGGTACTTACTTACTATGCTTGCTTACTTGCTTACTATGTGCCAAGCACTGTACTTAGCCCTGGGTGCTTACTATGTGCTAAGCACTATACTAACCCCAGGGGCACATATAAGATAATCAGGTTCGACACATTGGGCAGAGACCATTTCTACCAACTTTGTTGAATTATATCTCTCAAGTGCTTAGTACAGTGACCTGCATACAGTAAGTGCTCAATAATTACCACTGATTGATTGATTCTTAACACATTTATTGAGCACTTCCTGCGTGCCAAGCACTGTAGTAAATGTACAATATAACAGAGTTGGTAGACAACCTCCCTGCCCACAAGGATCTTACTTAGGTCTCCTGAAAGAGGAGGCTGCAGGATATAGAACTAAGAGCAAAGTCTCTTACACTGGGTAGGGCTACAATCGCCATTATCTTAGAAGGTGTAAAAGTTCCAAATGTTTAGACTTTTCAATAGAATTTTGAGGATCAAGAAAGTGTGCCAAGTGATTTACTCTCACTTTTGTAACTAATCCCATCCCCTGCTTTGTCAGGAAATCACTATTATTATCATAACTGTTATTATTGTATTTCTTAGCACTTATTATGTGGCAAGGACTGTTCTAAACCCTGGGGTAGATGGAAGTTATTATTATTATTATTATTACTACTAATAATAATAATAGCATTTGTTAAGCACTTACTATGTGCCAAGCACTGTTCTAAGCACTGGGGGAGATACAAGGTAATCAGGTTGTCCCATGTGGGGCTCACATTCTTAATCCCCATTTTACAGATGAGGTAACTGAGGCACAGAGAAGTTAAGTGACTTGCCCAAAGCCACAGAGCTGACAAGTGCCGGAGCCGGGATTAGAACCTACAACCTCTGACTCCCGAGCCCGTGCTCTTTCCACAGAGCCATGCTACTTCTCTAATCAGATACAGTCTCTGTCCTACGTGGAGCTCACAGTTGAAATATAAAGGAGAACATGTATTGAACCCCCATTTTGAAGATGAGGAAACTGAGACACAGAGAAGTGAAATGACTTGCCCAAGGTCACACAGCAAGCAACTAGAGTAGTCTGGATTAGAACTCAGGTCCTCTGATTACCAGGCCTGTGCTCTTTCCAATAGGCCACACTGCTCTCTAGTGATGATTTCCTACTTCCCACCGATTTCCTACATCTTGTAATCCAGTCAGATCTGAGAAATCTGTGACTGGGGTTGGGGGGTGGGGGGAAGCAGGAAGATGGAACCAGCTGTCACATGGAGTTCCTGCACATGGAAGGATGGAGATTAGCTTGTGTTATGAGCTCAGATATCCGCAAGTAGAGTCTACAATTCCTACCTCCCCCAGTTGCCCTTCTAGTCCTTAAATTTCTGATAAATATCCATCTAAATTGAAGTTAGGTGTGCTCCAAACTGCCCTAAAGAATGGAGAATTTAGCTCATTCAGTCCAATTAAGATGCTTAATGCCAGAGCTCTGTGCAAGGTGACAAGAGGGGACAGTTCCTTTTGTCATTCAGAAGCAGTGTGTAAGAGATTGGGAGCATTTGAAAGGGGAAATCTGTCCTGGACTGGGTTTGTATAATTCCCAGGTCCCCTACATCACACCCACCAGGTCTGGTTGAGTAGAATTCATATTCTAATGGCAAGGAAACCCTAAACTAATGATAGTTGGAGTTGGCAAGTGGGACCCAGGGAGGAGCTGAGTTTGTACTCCAGGATCACCAGTTTTTAGCTTACCCACCAGATCTGCCACTCATTCACTGGAAAGCTCACAATTTCTCTGAGCCTCAGTTTCCTCTTCTGGAAAATGGGGATTTAATACCTGCTCTTCCCCAACTTTGGGCTGTGAGTCCCATGTGGGACAGAGACTGTGTCCTACCTGATTATCTCATATCTATTCCAGCGATTAATACAATCTTTAGAACATAAACATTTAGCAAATATTATTAACATTATTATTGTTGTTGTTGTTACTTGACTTCTAGACCTGGTTCTATCTGGACTTCTACCATGCTGAGAAGCAGCATGGCATAGTATAGATCATAGTACTGGGAGTCAGAAGATCATGGGTTCTAATCCTTGCTCCACCACTTATCTGCTGTGTGACCTTGGGCAAGTCACTTCACTTCTCTGGACCTCAGTTCTCTCATCTGTAAAACGGGGATTGAGACTGTGAGCCCACCTTGGGACAGGGACTGTGTCCAACCTGATTTGCTTGTATCCACCCCAGTGCTTAGTACAGTGTCTGGCACATAGTAAGCATTTAACAAATACCATGATTATTATTATTGCCTGCAGCTGGCAAATGTGGGTGGAGACTGAACATATAATGCAATGGGGCTGCACCTCAGCTTGCCATCTTGCTTCTTGTTCTCAGTACCTTTGTGAGTGATTGATTAACTGATTGATTATGGTAGTTGTTATGCACTAGCTTTTTTCTAACACACTTCTAAGCACTGGGGAAGGTACAAGTTAATTAGGTCAGATACAGTCCCTGTCCTGCATCATCTCTACTCAGATGACACCCAAATCTACAACTCCTCTGCTGTTCTCTCTCCCTCCCTCCAGGCTCTTATCTCCTCCTGCCTTCAGGACATTTCCACCTGGATGTCCACCTGCCACCTAAAGCTCAACATGTCCAAGACTGAGCTTCTTATCTTCCCTCCCAAACCCTGTCCTCTCCCTGACTTTCCCATCACTGTGGATGGCACTGCCATCCTCCCTGTATCACAAGCCCACAACCTTGGTGTCATCCTTGACTCCGCTCTCTCATTCACCCCACATATCCAATCTGTTACCAAAACCTGCAGGTCTCACCTTCGCTAAGATCCTCCCTTTCCTCTCCATCCAAACCGCCACCTTATTGGTTCAATCTCCCACCCTATCCTGACTGGATTACTATCTGCCTCCTCTCTGATCTCCCATCCTCCTGTCTCTCCCTGCTTCAGTCTATTCTTCACTCTGCTGCCCGGATTATCTTTGTACAGAAACACTCTGGGCATGTCACTCCCCTTCTCAAAAATCTCCAATGGTTGCCTGTCAACCTTCTCATGAAGCAAAAACTCCTCACTCTCGGCTTCAAAGCTCTCCATCACCTCACCCCCTCCTACCTCACCTCCCTTCTCTCCTTCTACAGCTCGGCCCCACACCTCTGCTCCTCTGCTGCTGCTGCTGCTAATAATAATAATAATAATAATGGCATTTGTTAAGAGCTTACTATGTGCAGAGCACTATTCTAAGCGCTGGGGGGGATACAAGGTGATTGTCATCCCACGTGGGGCTCACAGTCTTAATCCCTATTTTCCAGATGAGGTAACTGAGGCTCAGAGAAGTGAAGTGACTTGCCCAGTGTCACACAGCAGACATGCGGCGGAGCCGGGATTCGAACCCATGACCTCTGACTCCAAAGCCCAGGCTCTTTTCCACTGAGCCACGCTGCTAATCTCCTCATTGTGTCTCATTCTCACCTGTCCTGCCGTCGACCCCTGGTCCTACCTCTGGCCTGGATGCCCTCCCTCCACACATCTGCCAAACAAGCTCTCTTCCTCCCTTCAAAGCCCTACTGAGAGCTCACCTCTTTCAGGAAGCCTCCCCAGACTGAGCCCCCCATTTTCTCTCCTCCTCCTCCCCTCCCCATCGCCTCTCTCCCTCCCTCTGTCCTACCCCTTCCCCTCCACACAGCAATTGTGTATGTTTGTATATATTACTCTATTTTATAATTTTTATAATAGCTATAATTCTATTTATTCTGATGGTATTGACACCTGTCTACTTTTGTTTTGTTGTCTGTCTCCCCCTTCTAGACTGTGAGCCTGTTGTTGGGTAGGGACCGTCTCTATATGTTGGCGATTTGTACTTCCCAAGTGCTTAGTACAGTGCTCTGCACACAGTAAGTGCTCAATAAATACGATTGAATGAATGAATGAATGATTATTCACTCTTTCACAGCTCCTTAGGGGGCAGGGCTCTAAACCCCAGGGTATTATCTGGGCTCTTAGAAACAAGGGGCTTGGAACTGGGGATCTGTTGTGTAAAGTTACCTGGAAAAAGAGGGCACACAAAGGTGTCAATTTCAGGGTGTGGATTCTGGGTCCTTCTCAATTTATTTTCCTGTCCCTTGACTCACGATGCTAGGAGGCCCTTGGAAGCCTCAGTGGGTTCGATGGTATAGTCATTAGAGAGTAGGTCTGGCCTCTTTGGCTCAAACTCTGGCTTGTGGACTCTGAGCTGTGTTAGAGGAAAGCTGTCTCTCATGGTCTGGGCTGCACATATCTTTATACATCCTCTGTAGTTTGTGTTAGCATTTGTCTTCCAGGCTAAACGGTAAACCGTCTGAGGGCAGGGATCATATCTATTCCTTCCATTATACTCTCCCAGGTTTTTAGTACAGGACTCTGCACACAGTACGTGTTCGATAAATATGACTGGTTAATATGTTTTGTTGTCTGTCTCCCCCTTCTAGACTGTGAGCCCGCTGTTGGGTAGGGACCGTCTCTATATGTTGCCAAAATGTACTGCCCAAGTGCTTAGTACAGTGCTCTGCACACAGTAAGCACTTAATAAATACGATTGAATGAATGAATGAATGAATGAAAGGTGATCAGGTTGTCCCATGGGGGACTAACAGTCTTAATTTCCATTTTATAGATGAGGTAACTGAGACCCAGAGAAGTTAAGTGACTTGCCCAAAGTCACATAGCTGACAATTGGCAGAGCCGGGATTTGAACCCATGACCCCTGACTCCAAAGCCCATGCTCTTTCCACTGAGCCACAGGGTGTCCCACGTGGGGCTCACAGTCTTCATCCCCATTTTACAGATGAGGTAACTGTGGCACAGAGAAGTTTAAGTGACTTGCCCAAGGTCACACAGCAGACAAGTAGTGGAGCCGGATTGGAACCCATGTCCTCTGACTCTCAAGCCCGTGCTCTTGCCACTAAACCACTCTGTTTCTCTGTGCTACCTTAGCACTTAGTTCAGTGCTTGGCACATGGTAAGCACTTAATAAATACCACAATTATTATTATTACCTCATCTGTAAAATGGGGATCAAGACTGTGTCCAATCTGATTAGCTTGTCAGCTCTTAGTCAGTGCCTGGCACATAGTACGCACTTAACAAATATCATAAGAAAGTGTTCAAATGGTGAGGAAGTGCCAGAGGGAGTTGTGGGGCCAGGGCGGTTTGGTACATGTGAAGTGGGGAGATTACTGAGAGCTCTCAGGCCCTACTGAGAGCTCACCTCCTCCCGGAGGCTTTCCCAGACTGAGCCCCCTCCTTCCTCTCCCCCTCGTCCCCCTCTCCATCCCCCCGTCTTACCTCCTTCCCTTCCCCACAGCACCTGTATATATGTATATATGTTTGTACATATTTATTACTCTATTTATTTATTTTACTTGTACATATCTATTCTATTTATTTTATTTTGTTAATATGTTTGGTTTTGTTCTCTGTCTCCCCCTTCTAGACTGTGAGCCCACTGTTGGGTAGGGACTGTCTCTATGTGTTGCCAACTTGTACTTCCCAAGTGCTTAGTACAGTGCTCTGCACACAGTAAGCGCTCAATAAATATGATTAATTGATTGATTGAGATTAGGGATTAATTAGGGATGGCCTCCTGGAGGAGATGCAATTTCAAAAGGGCTTTGAAGATTGGGAAAGCAATAATCTGCAGGATATGAATGGGGAAGGAGTTCCAGACAGATGGAAAGGAGGGCATGAATAAGAAAAGGGACAAGAATGAGCACAGTGAGAAGGCTGACTTGAGTAGAACAAAATGGGTGATGCCTAGTGGATGGATCATGGGTCTAGGAGTCAGAAGAAACTGGGTTCTTACCCGGCCTCTGCCACTTGTCTGCTGTATTTCCTTCGGCAAGTCTCTTCACTTCTCTGTGCCTCAGTTCCCTCATCTGTAAAATGGGGTTTAAGATGGTGAGCCTCATGTGATTAGCGTATATCTACTCCAGTGCTTAGTACAGTGCCTAGAACAAATATTTTTTAAAAAAGAGTTGGGGCCTAGTGGGAGTGAAGGTGTCAGGGGCAAGAGTTAATTAAGTGCCTTAAAGCCAGTGGTCAGGAGTTTCTCATTTATCGAAGCCATTTAATATATCTAAATAAATAGACCTTTTGGTATAGTACACTCATTCATTCATTCAATCATATTTATTAAGCACTTACTGTGGGCAGAGCTCTGTGCTAAGCACTTGGGAAATTACTAGAGGTTGGGTAGGGATCGGTAAATAAGTGTGCCCCAGTGGTCATGCTAACTATCGGGGCCTGAAAATTATACACTTTGATGTTCCCTGAGCCAGAGGACAGTTCGCAACTCCACACTGGCTTTTGCCAGAATTTCTCACAAACATACAGCAGGTAACAATCAGTCAGTCCAGCCAGGGGCATTTCAACCTGTTTCCTCTCTCCCAGGAATGTTGGGCACTTTGCTGGCATTAGTTTGTTATTTCCCATAGACTGGGGCATAAGATGCAGGAAAACTTTGGTGTGAAAAATGAGAGGGCAAACAAAACTTAGCTACCAAAAGTGGCCCTGGTCGGGAGGGAAAAAAAAAGTAAATAATAGATCCACTTCATTTTCACAGGCAAATTATCTGATTCCACTGAATTCACTTTGGCCTCAAATGTCCAGATATTTTAGAAATATGTTGGGACAGGAAGAAGATGAAGTGGCCTAAAATAACAGACCTGAATTATTCAAATCATTTGCTAATCCCGAGAGTCAGACAGGGTGTCTTCCAAAGCCTTGAAAGTTGGATAGGGCTACCTGCCTCAGTTGTGATTTACTGTAGGAATGGTACATTCTGGCCATATTCCGCTTCACATTCCAACCCAGGCCTTCTTCACAGCTAAAGATATGGAATCAATCTCCATTAGTAATATTTTGCACATCAGATTTAAAAAGGAGCAAATGTGTCCAGTTATATATTAGACATTCAACTTTTTTTTTGACTTTTCAACTGTCTGCCCTTTAACACTTGAGCCAAGGTTAGGCTTCCTGTTCGGATTCTTGGGGAATTTATGCCTTTGGGGCAAACAGACATTCGTTCACTGGTGCTTGCCAGAAGAGATGTTCTATCTGTTGTTTGCAAAAGCACATCAATTTTCTAATTTGCACTTAAAACACACTCCTTTAAATCAGTAATCTCTGGTTATATACGAAGTGCGTGCATATAATAATACATATAACTATATAGTGTAAATGTAATCAAGCAATTGATGGGTGGCACAAGTATTTGTTGTCTCCTGCACTAAAAAACACTTTAAAAAGATTACACACAAACACTTGTCATGGTAAATGTCTGCTGAGTGCTCTCACAGCACAGTGATTGTGTTAATTATTGTCTTTCTGCCTCATAGGATCAGGACTCTTAGCACCACCACCTTGGAAAATAAAACAATGTGAGGAAAAGACCTAAAGCGATGGAGAGTCGGATTGGCAATGGGGTGGGGGCGGGGCACACAAAGGGGGTGTTATTAGTAATTTTGTTTTAAGTTTCTATGTACTTATCCTGTGCTGACACTGAATGGTTTGACTACGTTTTTTTAAAGGTCACGTTCTCTGCAGACACCATATTTCAACTGGAACCAGTTTATTTCCGAGGAAAGCTCCAGAGGCTACCCTAAACGGATCCATCGGAGACTATGAGGTGGCTCACCAATGCTAATACTAATTGTGGAATTTGTTAAGCTCTTACTATGAGCCCAACACCGTACTAACCGCTGAAATGAATCCGTCGATTATTTATTTATTATTTATTTATAGTAATGTCTCCTCCTGTAGACTGTAAACTCGTCATGGGCAGGGAAAGTGTCTACCGACTCTGTTGTACTGTATTGTGGGCAAGGATTGTCTCTCTTTATTGCTGTGATGTACTTTCCAAGTGCTTAGCACAGTGCTCTGCACACAGAAAGCGCTCAATGGTATGCCCACAATGCATACCATTGATTAATTGATTTGAGTAGATACTAGATAATCAGGTCGGACACAATCCCCTTCCCACATGGGGTGGTTGGGTTGGGTGGGGGGGGGTGTCACAGACCCTAAATGGAATTGGGGTAGGGCCCCGATTTGGGTATTTGCCTGCCTTTTTAAATCATCAAAAGCATTTTAGATGCTTCTTACTAGTTCCCCATTTCAATAATAATAATAACTGTGCCAAATGAAACGAACAATGCCCTAAGCCCTAAGCCCAGGTCTTCCCAAGGTCTCTGATTTGTAGGTTTCGAATATTTGGTCATTGGAGTGATGGTACTGCGACGGATGGATATAGTGTTCTCTGTCCCCTCCATAATTAGAAAAAAGTGAAAATGACATGGACCTTCCCTCCTCAGGTTAGAGAATTAGTACTAAAATCTCTTCTGTTTTGTGTTCGCGACTTTTCCCTGGCTATGGCAATGGGATAACAATGCTTAAATCTCTGATTAAAATTAAAAACGGGGTGTGCTAGGTATACCGTCTAAACGGTCCGCCCGGGAACCAACCGTCAGCTTGGAAACATGTGGTCTCAATATGCATAAGCAATTATAACTGACAAAAAAAAATCACGCGTCCTGCTGTTAAAATAGTGGCGATCCCCGAAGCCCTCAGCCTCGGAGGAGGGTGGGTTTGTGGATTCTCCTTTACTCCCTCCCTCTGTTCTACCTCCCTTCCCGCCCCACGGCACTTGCGTATATATGTACATATTTATATTTAGAATTCTATTTATTTTTTATTAATGATGTGTATTTATCTATAATTCTATTTATAATGATGCTACTGATGCCCGTTTACTTATTTTGATGCCTGTCTCCCCCCTTCTAGACTGCGAGCCCGTTGTGGGCAGGGATTTTCCCCCTTCGTTGCCGAATTGTACTTCCCAAGCGCTTAGTACAGTGTTCTGCACACGGTAAACGCTCAATAAATACGACTGAATGAATGAGTGAATGGATTGAGGTGTCTTAAATCATGTCCCCTTCCGCGAGTGGTCCCAAGGATTGCAAGACTGGCAAATCCTCAGTGGAACTTCGTTCACTTATTCAATCGTATTTATTGAGCGCTTACCGTATGCAGAGCACTGTACTAAGCGCTGAAGGATCGTAAGGGTGGCAAATCCTCAGTGGAGATTCGTTCAATCGTATTCGTTGAGCGTTTACTGTGTGCAGAATACTGTAGTAAGTGCTTAAGGATCGTAAGGCTGACAAATCCTCAGTGGAGATTCATTCATTAAGTCGTATTTATTGAGCGTTTACCGTGCGCAGAGCACTGTACTAACCGCTGAATAATCGTAAGGGTGGCAAATCCTCAGTGGAGCTTCGTTCAGTCATTTTCATTGAGCGCTTACTGTGTGCAGAACACTGTAGTGAGCGCTTAAGGATCGTAAGGCTGGCAAATCCTCAGTGGAGATTCATTCATTCAATCGTATTTATTGAGCGCTTACCGTGTGCAGAGCACTGTACTAAGCGCTTCAGGATCGTAAGGCAGGCCAATCCTCAGTGGAGATTCCGTGGGAAACCGGGGGAAGGGAAGAACAGTGTTTGGCACACAGTAAGCGCTTAACAAATACCATCATCATTATTATTATATTGTTATTAAAATACAAAAACTGTCTCGGCTCCTCCCGTTACCCCCCCTTGCCAAACTTTTCCCTGCCAGGTCAGCCGGGCTGGACCCGGTTGCCCCCCTCCCCCTTCCAGGGCTCCGGGGCTGCGGGGGGTCGTTCAGCGGAGGGGAGAGGGAGGGCTCCTCGGGGTACCACCCCCCATCCCCAGCCTCCCCCCTCCCCGCGGCTGAGCCGGCCCAGCCCAGACTGCGGTGTGCTGGCAGATCTGCGCAGCGCGGAGCTGGAGCCGGAGCCGGTCCTGGTCCTGGTCCTGGTCCTGGTCCTGCCCCTGCCCCTGCCCCTGCCCCTGCCCCTGCCCCTGCCCCTTTCCGCGGGCTGAGGGGCGGGGAGGGGGGCTCATGCAGCCGCCAAGGTAAGCCCGGGAGGAGCCCCCCACCGCTCCCCGGGGGGATGGATGGGGCGTGGGGCGGCCGGAGGGGGAGGGGTGGGCAAAGAGGGGGGCAGGGGTCGCCCCAAAGCCCGGGCTGCACATCCAGCCGCGGCCAGCCTGACTTTCCTGGGTCCCCCGGGTTAGTATAAGAAGATGGTCTCGGTTAAGCGCTTACTATGTGCAAACCACTGGTCTAAGATTATTAATACCCACATTAGAAATTGTTTAGCCCGTGATTATTTATCGGCTGCATGCAAAGCACGGCACTCAACCCTCGGGAGGGTCCAATACTACGACGCCAAACACATCCCCTGCCCACAACCAGCTTAGTACAGCGCTCTGCACACAGTAAGCGCTCAACGAATGCGATCGGATGAAGAAATGAATGAATGAACGAGCTCTCAGCCTCTCCTGATTTCTGGCTTGATGGTTTCTAGGTTCCTTCGCCTCTTGACGTTTTAGGGTTTAATAATCACTGTGATATTTGTTAATAATAATAATGATGGCATTTGTTAAACGCTTACTATGTGCGAAGCACTGTTCTAAGTGGGGGGGGGAATACAAAGTGATCAAGTTGTCCCACGTGGGGCTCACAGTCTTAATCCCCCTTATACAGATGAGGTAACTGAGGCTCAGAGAAGTTAAGGTACTTTCCCAATGCCACACAGCAGACATGTGGCGGAGCAGGATTAGAACCCATGACCTCTGACTCCCAAGCCCGTGCCGCGCTGCTTCTCTGCGCTAACTCTGCGCTGTAAGCACTGTCTAACTCTGCGCTGTAAGCACTGTACTAAGCACCGGGTTTGTTGGCTTAACGTCTCCCCGCCTTTACCGAGCGGTCGGGGGCTCGTCTCCCACTTTCTGATTTGGTTGGGGCTTTCCTCGCCTTCCCCCCGTCTTTCTTTGCCGGGTTTGGGGGTGTCTTTGCAGCTCCCGGCTGGCTTCAGGGCGGTCCTTTATTTATTTCCAGGCATTCATTCAGTCGTATTTATTGAGTGCTTACGGTGTGCGGAACACCGGACTAAGCGCTTAGAAAGTACAGTTCGGCAACAGATAGAGACGGTCCCGACCCAACCACGAGAAAACCGCACCAACCCACTTCCCTGCGGGGACCAACGGGCCGGTGCCGTTTGGTGGCGGGGAGCGCGGGAGAGAGGGCCAGCCCAGTCCGTTGGAGTGGACAGGTGTATTTCGTTCGGATGAGGCACCAAAGCTTGGTATGGGCTTTGATGCCATCCTTCACTGCTGCCTGTCGGGATAATTGCATTGCCTTGCTTCGGCTCGGAGTTCGAATCAATTTTCCCAGACTGGGATTCTTAAAGGTCGCCTGGAAGTTGTGTTGTCATGGCTTAAGGAGACATTGGATTGCATTTATTTTTATAAATCGAATTTTACCAAAGGATCAGGGAAAACAGCTCCATCTAGCGGGAACAGTGAACCCCGAATTCTGCTTTACATTACGGTAACTCCTCTTCGCCAGGATGGTCTCCATCCCTTCTAGAGATGATTTAAAAAAAGTAGTAAAAGCAAAACCCTCTCTTATGTGTGCAAGCGGTTAAACCTTCTCTTATGTGTGCAAGCGGTTAATAGCTTCCCAGGACGATCCTCACGCCGTGCTGATCAATTTTGACCCTTTCCTCTTAAATACTAATCAGCTGTTGCAAGTACTTGACACTTTGCCACTGCTATCTCCTGGTCAAGATACCCTGGAATTCACTTTATGGAACTGGAGAGGGGAATGGAAAACTAAATCTGTCCCTCCACTTAATTACTCCGCAGCGAATCAGAATGTCACAGGATGACACCTGATGCTATTGAGGCTTACCTTTTATGGCTGGCATGAGCAGTTTCAAGAAAATGGGATTTGTCCATCTTGTAAAGATTCTCCTTAATCACTGCACCTCTTCCCTGTGGCTTTTTGTTATCCCACCTTACACTTATGTGTCCACAGAAGAGTAGAGATGTGATGGGTCGAATTTGAATTTCCTTCTACATGGTAGAGACCGCTGTTTCTACAGGGGTAGGAGATGAGGAAATGAAAACTAGTAGTACCATTATGTGCAGAAATAGGATGGAGGAGGCAAAGACCTCATTTACATAGTCAATAATTGGGATTGTTCTCCTGCAAGAGGAAGTTGGGCTGAAGTAAAAGGAGAATCGACCAGTTTTTGGTGGGTTGGTTTATATGTTATTTTTTAAGTATAGTTAATATGATCAAATTTAACCAGCCTACAGATCCAACTGTGAGTTTGTTTATTTGGAGTACATGAAAAGGTGAATTAAGATACCTTCTGGGTTCTGTTGCCAACAAGACAGACAGAGTCCCAGACTCCTAGGGAGAAAAACTCACATGCCTGCTTTGGGCAAGGAAAGACAGGGTTGCAGTGGAAATAACGTTCCATTTTTTAACAAGATGACATGACCCAATAATTTAGTCTGTCTAGGCCCATCTGTTTCCTTCAGTTGTGAGGGATTATGGGGAGTTTTTTACTCCCTCTCCTTTCCTGGCCATTTTTTCCACTAGGAGACATACAGGTGCTTACATTAAGAGGAATACATGTGAGGGTTGAGTTTTTCATGTTGATTCCAAAACCATTGGCCCATTTGCAGTTATTTATTAAATAACCAGACATTTGACTGCACGGTCCATCTCCATAAGTCTGGCTCTGTGTATTTGGATAGCACAGTCTAGCTCAGCTTGGGTAAATGCACGCTTCTCCTCTTCTGGCTGAAGAGTAATTTGCTGGTGCCCTTTACTTCAAAGTTCCTCCCAGCATACCATCTTGTTGCTTCTACTGACTCCATAACTCTGGAGTTACAGGTTCAGCCAGGAGAAGAAGTGTGGCTTCGAGGTCCACACACGGGACTAGGAGTCAGAAGGACCTGGGCCCTAGTCCCGGCTCTGCCACTTGTCTGCTTTGTGACCTTGGGCAAGTCACTTAATTTCTCGGTGCCTCAGTTACTTTGTCTGTAAAATGGGGATTATTAGGGCTGAGCCCCATGTGAGACATGGACTGTGTCCAATTCGATTAGCTTGTAATAATGATGGTATGTGTTAAGCACTTACTATGTACCAAGCACTGTTCTAAGCGCTGGAATAATAATTATGGCGTTTGTTAAGTGCTTACTATGTGCCAGGCACTGTACTATGCTCTGGGTTGGATACAAGAAAATCGGGTTGGACACAGTCCCTGTCCCCAAATGGGGCTCCCAGTCTCAATCCCCCTTTTACAGATGAGGTGACTGAGGCACAGAGAAGTGAAGTGACTTGCCCAAGGTCACACAGCAAACAAGTAGTGGAGCTGGGATTAGAACCCATGACATTCTGACTCTCAGGCTCGTACTGTATTCATTATGCCATGCTACACCTTATATGTACCCCAGCACTTACGAGAGTGCCTGGCTCATAATAAGCACTTAACAAATACCATTAAAAAAAGTTCTAGGACCCACAGAAACTTTACAGACAATTTAGCAAGCTGTGCATGGGTACCAATGCCAAGAGGCTTCCAGGGTCAGCACTTAAAGTAAGTGATGCTATGCTATGGTTATGTCTGAGAGCTTAACGAGTGATTTTATACCATGCACCTGAATTTCCGGGGGAATTTTTGACAGCATATTTATTACCTGCGGGATCAGGTCCCTTTAAAGTCATTTCTCTGGTCCCCTGTGAGATTGAGGACTCTGGACTGCCCCCTGCAAAACAGATCATTTGTGAGAAAAGAAATACCCAATGAGTGAAATTTTCAGGTCTATGATGACTGTGTGAAGGCTAATATTTTAAGTCTGAGAACATCCTTTCTTCCAGGGAACTCAAAACAGTTTGCAGGTACGACCTCATTCCTCCCCACAACATCCCTGTAGGAAGGATAGATGTCAAGTTATTAACCTCGTTTCACATGTGGGAAAGCTGAGGCTCAGAGAAGTTAAGTAACTTGACCAAGGTCACCAAGGCATTCTGCAATGGCTACTACTAGATGAGCTGTGTCCACTTTGTGTGATCCACACACAAAGACAGGGCATAGCAACAGGAACACTATCAGATACAGGTGAGCAAAGTGCATGAAGATGGACATCACTTTTATAATAATAATAATAATAATGTTGATATTTGTTAAAGTGCTTACTATGTGCCAGGCAGAGCAGCTTTGCGCTCAGACTAGATTTGGCCTGCACAGAGCTCTGGGTGGTTTTCACTGCATCAGACAGAGGTCCAGGGTTGTGAACCGAACAGGATACTTCCTTGCAGTCCCCAGGAATAGAACTTCACCTGAGCAGGAGTCACATCTTGGAGGCCTGTTACACCTGGTTGCTTACTAAAACTTGGAGTGAGCCTGCTATTTTCCCAGTTCCTCTCACTTCAAGATACATTCCTGTGTCCCTTTTTTTTCCTTTTTTGGAAGATGAGCTGTGTCTGGGTCCAAGCTTTCAAACCTGTTATAAATCCAATAATGTTCAGACCAGACCCATCTTTCTCCTAATTCTTCTGGCATATTGACACTGAGGATTTCCATTCTCCCACCCTTGTGGGGAAAGAAGTGGAGTTAGCTGTCTCCATCAGGTGGAGACACAAATTTAAGTCCTGAACCATCAGAGCCCAGCTGTGATCTGGAGGAATTCTTCCTGCAGTGTAACATGATTAAAATCCTCCAAAATAAATTGTAGGAAGACTAACCCTTTTCTTCAAGAGAGACATTTACATCCCTTTTAGTTCGGCTTTATTTTTGTTGTTGTTGTTGTTTAAAGCCAGGAATCTGCTGGATTTTAGCAGTTCTAAGCAACCCTGAATTTGATGAATATCTGTTCCTAGTGCTTGAACATCTGTGGTGTTTGAACTTGACAACAAAATTGGCCCCAAATCCAGAAACTCCAGCCCTCTGATTTAGAAGAGAGATGAATTCCCTCACTGTTGTTTATGGCAGTTACCCTTGGTAGAGCAATAGTTTTAGACTGGTTACTATCACAGGGAAGAAGTGGAGTGATAACAAATAATAACAGACCCATGTCATTAATAATGGCATAGATTAACGAGTACCTGTGGAAAGACAGTGTATGAGTATGTTCTCCCATAGTTTGAATTCCAGAACAGGGCTATTTAGAGTTTTAATGCATGATTTCACATACTCTCTTTTCTTGAGTAGAGTTCTAAAGCACTGTAGTTTTTGTAGTTACATGGTGCCCCCTTTTTAACGGGGGAGATCTAGAAACTGTACCTATATCCGTTAATGAATCCATAAAGACCAGTATGTGCTGTTTGACTTTAGTAAATGGGAACCTGAAGCTGAGGGAGAGTTGAAAGTTTCAATACAATTTCTCAAACAGGACGGTGATCTTAACTCTTAGCTCTGGAGTCTCTGCCTTAATTTCTAGATAATAATAATTGTGGTATTTGGAAAGCACTTACTACATGCCTAGCCCTATACTAAGCACTGAGGTGGATACAATATAATATCAGACTCAGTCTCTGTCTCATCTTGGTCTCACAGTAGGAGGAACAACAGATATTTAATCCCTGTTCTACAGATAGATGATGAAACTGAGGCACAGAGAAGTTAAGTTTTATTTGTCGAAGGTCTCACAGCAGGCAAATGGTGGAGTCACGATTAGATTCCAGGTAGACAGCAGACACTTTCAGTATACCTACTGGTTTACTTTTTCGCAGGAGATCCTATACGATAACTAACATAATCTGAGAACAGAGGATAGCTGTCTTATTGAATATATTGGGAAACCCAGCTGTTGAAATGGTTGCTACTCTCTGATTTTCATCATGGGGGCTAGTAGCAGGCTGAGAGCCTGGGAAAGACACTATTATTTCCTCCTGATCCCTTGCTTAAGGGAGGAGTGGGACACTAGCACTTATCCCATCATCATATCTCTCCCCACCGCCAGGATTTATGCATGTGCCTCCTGTTTCTCTCTCTATGTATCCTCCCCTTCCCATGGGGGTATACTTTTTTGTGGTACTCAAGTCACGTGTCATCAGTTAACTCTGATGGCTAACTGAGTTAAGGCTAACTGAGCCTTTGCTGGGTGCCTGGGGTTCTGTAGTATTATAGAGTTCATAGAAGACTGCACCCTGTGACTTCAGCAAACTTGGTGTGGGGCTGAAATGTATACTGTAGTTGGAATGACTAGCCAGGGCTGTTCAAGAGCATTCCTAAAGTCATCTCTACTGGCAGAGAGCATGGAGAAGAGATTGTCCTTACCCCTGTCACAGATTATGATCTAGTGGGCAATATAATGGGAGGGCGAAGGACAGGGTCATGGGATCTAGTGCTTTGTTATGGTTGATTAGTGTTTTCTCATATATACAAAACTTTTAACAGCATGTGCTCTGTCCAATGAACCATTAGATTACATGAAATTCCCTAGAATTAGACAAAATAATTGTAGAGTTACTTGTGCCAGATTTTGCCAATGAAATTTCCCCAAGGGAAGCAGTGTGGCCTAGTGGAAAAAGCACCAGCCTGGAAGTCAGGATGCCTGAGTTCTAATTCTGGTTCCTCCACTTGCCTGTTGTGTGACCTTGATCAAGTCATTTAACTTCTCTGTGCCTTGGTTTCCCCATCTGTACGATGGAAATTATTCCCATCCTCTCTCTCTCAGGCTGCAAGCCCAGTGTGGGACAGAGACTGTGTCCAGTCTGGTTATCTTTTTTTTAAAATGATATTTGTTAAATGCTTACTATGTGGCAGGCACTGTACTAAGTGCTGAGGTAGATAAAAGATCAACAGGATGGGCAGAGTCCCTGTCCAACATAGAACTCATGGTCTTAATCCCTGTTTTACAGATGAGGTAACTGAGGCGCAGAGAAGTTAAGTGACTTGTCCAAGGTCACACGGGAGACAAGTGGCCAAGCCATAAGTAGAACCTAGGTCCTATGACCTCCAGACCCGTACTGTTTTCACCAGGTCAGGCCACTTCTCTTCTCATGATTATGTTATCTCTACCCCAACACTTAGCACGATGCTTAGCACATAATAAGTGATGAACAAATACCACAGTTATTACTGCTAGCACCTTTAGGTATTGGTAACGCCCATCATCTGCTGGGTAGCACACTCCTAGCGAGTGGCAATTCCTCACTTCCTTGGCTGTGCAGCTCAGTCAGGTGGCGTTCCAGCTGTTAAAGAACTGCCTCCACAGCATTCCAGTTTAGACTGAATAGAACCCCCTCTCTGACCACTCCCCCCAAACCAGGTTTCCCAAGGCTCCGTGACAAATCATCTCGGTGAGGTTGGCTCCAGCTCAGGCACTGCTGAGGAGTATGGGTAGCCCTCTGGGTAGGCCCTCTGTCTTCCTGGGATTATTATGGGTCAGGAAATGACCGGGAGCAGGAGGAGGTAGTGGTCCATAGGTCAGGTGGGGAAGGGGCCTGACAACAGGAAAAACTGCCATCTTGCCATCCAGACAGGGTACAACAACAGGATGCTGGAGACTGCAACCAGCTTGGTTCAGCTGTTGAGCAGCTAACCAAGCCCCCAGCCATTCCTTGTTGACAGAGCTTTCTACAAACACCGAGGGAATCTATCAGAAAGAAACAGATCATTTTCCTTGGATCTGCAAGATCTTTTTCCTTTCCAAGTCCCAGGCAACTTTAAATCAAATCCATCGATCAGTTTATTTATTTATCTCCTTTATTGCGTGTGCAGAGCACTATGCTTTAGAGAGTGCAGTTGAGTGAAAAGATAGGATTCCTGCCCTCAAGGAGCCCACAATCTAGCAGAAGACAGAGGCACTAAAATAAATTACAGCTAGGAGGAGGTAATAGGGCATTCAAGGCATAGATATGTGTTTCAGGGAATTCTGAGTTCCTGAGTGCATGCTTAGGTGGCACAGAAGTACTGAAAACGCAGTTGAGGAATCTTCAAAGTTCCTTAAACCCAACACTTTGTTAAAATGACTAAGTAGAAGTGTAAGATTTTAAGGCTGCAAGAACTGAACTGTAAACTCCTCAGAGGCAGGGATCATGTTTTTGAACCCTAATGTACTCTCCCAAGCACTGAGTTCACAAAGTAAGCACTCAACAAATTTTGTCACCTCTATGAATAATACTGGCCATTTCATTGTCCTGTAGTGTGAAATGCATCACTACGAAATCTGTGAATTAAAAAATACCATCCCTTGGGCACGGTGAGCATTTTAGCTTCTAATTAAGTTAAATTCTTGAGCAGAGCAGTCATTAAGACAGTTGTGGAGCCTACCCAAGGCCCTCTAGTTCTTTGGGGAAGAATTCATTCATTCATCAATTCATTCACTCACTCACTCCTTCATTCATCCATTCATTCAGTAGAATAATTGAGAATCCTAGGCACGTGGGAGCATGCAATGAAAACGAAAACATGATCCTGCCCTTCAGGGGGTACAGTCTAAAAGACCTATGTCTTCTCCCAAGGACCACTGCTTGAATTACAGTGCCCAAATCCCCCCACT
The DNA here is from genome assembly GCF_015852505.1 of Tachyglossus aculeatus. Taxonomy (NCBI): domain Eukaryota; kingdom Metazoa; phylum Chordata; class Mammalia; order Monotremata; family Tachyglossidae; genus Tachyglossus; species Tachyglossus aculeatus. The sequence goes on from NC_052070.1 coordinate 96,509,205, forward strand.
GTTAACACCTCTCCCCAAAAGGACCAGAAGGCAGGTGAAGCAGGACTTTTAGAAAATGTAAAACTTGAGAGTTCTTCTGTTGACTGGAATGGGACTGAAGGAGGGAGATGGAAGAGGAGCATTATCAGATCTTGCCACAGGTGCTCAAATATTGGATGTTTTCATTGAAGCTTAATGGTTGGTTATTGCCGGGTTGGTCTTCCCTCCTAGATTGTGCATGCCCTGTTGAACTGTCTTCAGTTTTTATCTCCTTTGTAATATCCTTATAAACCTAGTAAATTAGGTGCTAGATCCGTTTTAGTAATGAAAGATGCATGGATGAATCTCAGTAAATATGCTGGGGCTTCCTCCCATGAAGCATATATCTTGGCAACTTCAAAAGCAGTCAGGCCTCTGGATTTGGGACTTGGAGCAAGTCCCTCAAGTGACTCCCTCTAGCTCATGCATTAATCTCTGGAGTTTCAAGACTTTGGAGCATTAGCATCCTAAACCTTCCATGTTTAACTGCTCTGAGAGGTCACAGGAGGTAGAAAGATGAGGAATATTGCCCTGGGAAAGAAGGGAATCTTTAACACTACCGATTGCAATCCTGAAGTTTCTGAAAGAATGGGATAAAGAAGAGTGTTCAAAGAGTTTCAAAAAGAACCTCTTAGTCTTGCAATCTGCCCCTTTCACTAATGATTTGGATTTCTTCTGGGTGTTTCTTTCAAAGGACACAGCAGTGCTTTTCTGTATATTATTATCTCAGCTCGTCTTTAAAATAGCCTCAGGAGGTAGTCAGCTCTTATTATCCCCATTTTGCAGATGGTAAACTGAGGTACACTGATTATAATTCACAACTGGAACAACGATCTTGGATGCAGTTCATTCAGTCACATTTATTCAGCACTTACTGTGTGCAGAGCACTACTATAAGCGCTTATTAATTCTGACTAAATTGTTGGGAGCAGCCCCATAGTTTCAGAGAAGGCAGACTTACCTTTTAAGGAGTACTAGATTCCATTTGTCTATGTCTTAGAGCTGTGGGGTGGGTGAGCTAGAGGGTGGGAAGAGCAATTTACCAGTTGATACCAGCCATTAATAGTAATGTATCAATTCCCTGCAAATCTCATTAACACAATGATTAGAACTGGAGTGTTAGAAGGATATTACACAAAGCAAATGGCCGGTGGGAGTATTTCCCTTTTAGTTTAGTGTTTTGGTGGGGACCTGGGGGAGACCATTTATGCCTTTTGGCAAGCAGGTGCTATGCTTAATAAGATCACAACTTTCATCACAGTTGGTGAACTGCCTCTCCAATTTTGCCAAGCTAATTATGCTAAGTGCTATTCAGTGGTTATAAAAGTGAAACTGTTCTCCCAAATCTGGCCTTGGGTAAGACATACGCCCCAAATCTCTCATGCTTGGGTTTAAAATACCTTATTTGTTCAGCAGCCCTTCCCAGCTTGGGGGCTCTCATCAGAGAGGGTCGATCTGTGTCTCTAAAGGATTCATGGCCATACAACTGGAACCACACTCATCCTGGTCTCAAATGTGTATAATTTGGCCAGTACTATTCCGAAAGTATCACAACTCATCTCCAAAATTTCCAGATGCACAACTCTGATGTTAGTCTTGTTCACCTGTCTTCAAAGATACAGGCTCAAAATTCTGAGTCAAACCAGCTGAGTGGGTTGGGGGTGGGGGGAACCAGCTTTGTAAACAGAAACTGCTTGCTTTCGGTTTCAGACTCCCCCTTTTTTCCCCTTTTGTCGTGTACATTTTCGAGCAGCAGCCAAAAATGAAAATCCAGCATTGCAGTTTGTGTGGCCTTCATCAGATAAGGCTGCTGGCTTATGATGGGAGCACAAGAGACACAAACATCTAAAACTGGGGCAAAATCCAGATCGCTTTTAGAAGAACCAAATGAAGAACTTGGGCTCTGGGGGAGGAAGAATCAGTTTCTCTGAAAACATTTGCTGTCACCTTCTTCCCCAAGCTGGACCCAAGAGAGCACTTTTTACCATAGAGTTATAAATCCCCAAACAGCAGAATGTGATCCGAGAAATGTCCACGATCCCCACTGACCCGCCGCTATAATCTTTGGAAATCATCCTAAAATGACTCTAGGTTTCTGAGAAAACTAAAACTGGTCACATATGAGTATGCAAATTATCCGTTTTTCAAGTCTCCCAAATAAACTTTGGACTGACTGGTCCTGAATATTTTATGTGAGTGGGCTTCCTCATCCCCCCCCCCCCCCCGACATTCCTGGATGCGCAGATTCAAGCGCAGTATCTGGGTAATTTGTATGCAGAGGTGCAGGAAAGATGGACTTTCCTCTATCTCCTTGCCATTTTAAAAGCTTAGCATGGGCAGATGAGACTTTGGCTGTTCTTAGTGCAGTATCAGTCAGACTCGGCTGCTACATTATCAGCATTTAAGTTCCTGTTGTGATTTTTGGGGTGAGATAGGGAGGTTGCCATTCCTAGACACCTATATTACTGATTCATAACATCCGACAATTGTGGGCAGACAGAGGTATTGAACTGGGAATTTCTGAGTTGGATTCTTCAATGAATGAATGTCAAAGAGGAACCGAGATTCCTGGCACTGGTCTAAGAAGCTGCTAGACTTTGAGTTGCTTGGAAGGGTTGGCAAAAAAACAACAACAAAAAACCACCCAGCTTTGGGCTTGGTCGTTGAGTGCATCTGATCCGGAAATCACGAGAGGCATCCCAGAGACCATTCTGAAGTGTCATTGCTCTGGATCAGATCCCCTTCAGTTGAACAAGGGGGTCTTGAACAACCCCCTGCTCTTGCACATTTTGGTGCAGGAAATGATAAGGGATCTTGGGGATGGGGGTTTCCTTGGAGATGGGGGGGGTCAGAGGGATGTTCTAATAACGGGAGGCCCTTCTCTTTGTAAGGAGGGGTACTGTCCACTCCTTGCCCCCTTCCCCCCATTTCCCATTTGTATGCATTCATTCTTTCCTCTCTCCCTCCATCTCAAGGCCTGCAGCCTTCCCCACTCTTGGCTCTAACACGCTGCTCGCTGGCCTGTAAGAGGAGTGCGGCGGGGCGGAGCAGCAGCTCCTGAGTGGTGGAGTCTCCGTGTACATATTGGAAGGGAGCGAGAATGATTGATGGTGGTTGGGGCTGTTTTGTAAGGGGAGCAGGGACCGGGCGAAGGAGGAGGAGGGAAGAAGAAAAAAAAAATCTCGAGTCTCTCAGGACTGAGTTGGACTAGAGCTCGCTGCTCCGATCTTGCGGGGCAAGTTTCGATCTTCTTCACTGAGTGATTTATACATATATATTTTTCCTTTTTTTTTTAAACTCTTCTTCCAGAGAGAGGATAGTGGTAAAAGCCCGAGCTGGATGGATGGGTATGGGGAGAGGGGCAGAATCGACAGCCCTGGGATTCTTCCAAATCCTCCGTGTCTTTCTCTGCATCTTTCCCACAGGTAAGGAACATCCTTTGGGGGTTTGGTGATTTTTAACTCCCACATTCCTGACAGCGGCAACCACCCTTTTCTCCCTGGGCCTCTCTGCAGCAGTGAAGCCACATGTTTTTAAAGCTCGCTCTTTCCACTTAGGCTTTTGTTTCTCAGTTCCCTCCACCAGCCTCCCCGGCCCCGCATTAAGCACCCCGCTTGCTCATCCAGAGAGGAAATGGGTGGGAGCCCCTTTGGGGGAGGGATGGAGGGAGATGGTGCTTAAACCCATTTTTTTTTAAAGGGGGGCAGAAATGGACCGTTTCCTCATTTGCTCATGGTTCTGGTGAGGTATGCTTCGGGTGAGATGGGCTAAGGAACGGGGATGGGGGTGGCAGAGGTTGGACTGAGTGAGGCAGTCCAGGATAACCCCTGTTATCTGATTGTTGAAAGGGTGATTGTGGTTTGTAAACTCAAACTCATATGGAGGGGCGGGGGAACGCCGGCCCAGGAGCCCCAGAAAATGAATGCTCTAAAATAGATCTTTGCAGGGAGGTAGACTTGCAGAGAGAACTGTAGAAGGGGTTTAGGCTGGATGCCTCTTTAGCGGGCACCCCCTGCTCCCACACTTTACTAGAAAGCCCCACAGTTGTTCTGGACTTTAAGAAGTAGCTCTTAACATTGAATGAGCCGAGTCCCAGAGGACCTTACAAAAAGATATTTCCCATTTTCCAAATTCTGAGTCTCCACATTCCAACCTCCACCAGACCCACTACAACACAGTGCCGTTCCATTTTTTACACCCACACGCCCCCCCCCCCCCCCATTCCCGACCCACATGCAGGACGTGTGTTGTGGGGCGGGGGGGGGGTGGGGGGTGTTACAGATGCTGCTAAAACCAGGCTAATTTTTATATTTGATAATATTTTGAGTTGCCCCCTGTTTGTTTTTATTGTGTCAGAAAGGGAGAGAATTTCAGAATTAAAGCTGAAAAAGCCCATCTGTTTCCAATGAATCCCCCATAGTTTTTCACAATGTTTTTGGCAGATCGCTGCCTTCAAATTCCTTCGAGCCCTGAGCTCTTGTTTTTGTTGGGGGATGGGAGACCAACTCCACAGAGGGAGATTTGTTCTTTCCAAAACTCTCCAGTTTCTTTACCTCTCTCCCATTTTTTTTTTTGTTCGGAGTGGGGACTAGGAGGTGAAAGCACAAAACATAAGTCTCCCAAATCAGTTTCCGTTTTAATGTTTCATAAAACTTTATCTCCTTCCCCCCCACACTTATTCACCATCCGAACATGCGACTGAACACTTTATTCCTGCCTCTTCATTTGATAGCAAGATGCCTACATACATTATATAGCCATAGAACACAAACCCGGTAGTTTGGCAGTGTGGAATGAAGCCAGTCAGAGGGATTGGGGTATCATAGTCTTTGTTTGGGGGGCCAGGAGCTGGGGACTTGGAGTTGCACTTTCTTAAGGAGCTTTTAAGGTCGGATGCATTTACATGCTGCCTAAGTGCTTTCCTCCGCCTTTCTCTCTGAGACCTGGGCTGAGGACTGTGCAAGAAAGAACTTGATATTGTGTGTTTTTGTTTTGCTTTTACCCTCATCTGCCAAATATGTTTCAAGGGAACTGGCAAAACTGGGTAATCAAGACTCAGTGTGGTGGTTTGTGTATACAGGAGTTGGGTCACAGTGTGGCTCTCAGAACTTCATGCAAAAATGTGGGTGAGAAGATGGGCTTCCCCGCTTCCCCTTTCATCCCCCCAAACCTCATCTTCCCCTTTTCCCTCTCCATGATGCCTCTCAGTTCACCCAGCGGGCGCCCACCCCTGGGAGGTAGCATTGAGAATAAAGATGAGATGTCTCTGCCTAGTTCAGGATCATTCTAGGTGGGCTCTGCCCTGATGCTAAACTCTTCTCTCCAAGCCTAAAATCAGTGCACCCCACGGCCTAGCCATAACCGTTACCTCACCCCGTTCTTGCTCTCTCACCCCTTAAGTTCACCAGGAAACTGAAAAGGAGGCCCCCATTTTTCCCCAGGGCTTCTGTCAGAGAACACTCCCCCTTCCCCCAGCTTCATATACTTGCTCCCAAACTTCCAGGCAGTGTGGTTTATTCTAGATAAGAATCCAGTGTATTGGAAGTTTATCAGATAGGTTGATAAATGGCTTTTGTCTCTTCAGGCTGCAGTGGAGGATGTGATGTCAGCACTAAACTGAAATTGAGAAGGGGGCTTAGAGGCTGTTAAAACAACACCTCCCAAACTCTAAAAGTGACAGCACTTATGTGCCTGGTTTGCAGAGATAGGCAAAGGTGGCATAATGTGTGTGGTGTTGAGGGGGAAGGGTGTGAGCTCAGCCGTTTCTGTTTGTTGACATATATGAATGGAGAAACTTTGGTTTTTCAAACAGACAGACTGTGAGTCTCAGGTGGGACAGGGGCTGTGTCCAACTTAATTCGTTTGTATCTACACTAGCACTTAGAACAGTGTTTCACACATAGTACGCACTTAACAAATACCATAACAAAAATCCCTCAGCAGAGACTAATGAAGTTGCCTGGGTTGTGTCACCCTCAAGTTCCTATATTTATTTATTTTTACCAAGAAACCAATACTGGAGAATAAAACCTGGCAAATACTGCAGACAGTTCTTGTTGCCCTACCAGCCATCTCATATTTCTTCTTATTTTTGGCCTCAACAGCTGCACAAAGTCAGAATTGCCCATATAACTAATCATAGAGCTGAGTGACTATAAAAACTTCATACCCCTTGGGGTTCAGGGAGTTGGTCTGCTTACTAATGTGTCATATCAAGAGGCTTAAGTCAAAAGTCTGGTTCTTATTGTAGGGGATGAGCTGAGTGGGTATCTTCCATCCCCAATAATAATTTTAATAATAATTTTGGTATTTGTTAAGCGCTTACTATGTGCCAAGCACTGTTCTTGAGATACAATGTAATCACGTTGTCCCACATGACACTCACAGTCTTAATCCTCATTTTACAGATGAGGTAATTGAGGCACAGAGAAGTTAAGTGACTTGCCCAAAGTCACACAGCTGACAATTGGTGGAGCCGGAATTAGAACCCATGACCTTTGACTCCCAAGCCCGTACTCCTTCCACTGAGCCACACTGCTTCTCTTTGGTCAACCCTTAATAATCTCTGGCATTATCCAAGTGACAATCTATTTGGAGAGGAATTTGGAAAAGAAGATCTTTGAGGGTACTGTTTGGTGGGGATAGAACACTCGCCTGGATGCTGTTTAGTAGGGAACACTGGCACAGCCTCGGTCGAGACCGTGGATAGTTGTACCTGTAGTCATACCCAGGCCCAGGGGCCTCTACTGATAATAGGGTTTTTTTAAGGGTTTACTTGGTGCCAGGCACAAAGTAGTCAAGCTCCTTGTGGGTGGGGATCTTATCTTCCAATTCTCCCAAGCCCTTAGTACAGTGTTCTGCACATAGTAAGCGCTCAATAAATAGGATGGATCGATTAATCAGGTCAGGTACATCCTTGTCCCACATGAGGCTGGACTTTAACGGGGAGGGAGAAGTATTAATCCACATTTTACACCTGAGGAAACCGATGCACAGAAAAGTTAAGTGACTTGCCCAAAGTCACAGAGCCAGAAAGTTGCAGAGCTGGGATTAAAACCTAGGTTCCCTGACTCCCAGGCCCATGATATTTTCATTAGGCCATGCTCTTTCTGTTATGAGGACTAAACTCCTATCAGCTTCGAAGCTCTCCTTCACCTTGCCCCCTCCTACCTCACCTCCCTTCTCTCCTTCTACAGCTCAGCCCCCACCCTCTGCTCCTCTGCCGCTGATCTCCTCACCGTGCCTCCGTCTCGCTTGTCCCGCCGTCGACCCCCTGCCCACATCATCCCCCTGGCCTGGAATGCCCTCCTTCTGCACATCCGCCAAGCTGGCTCTCTTCCTCCTTTTAAGGCCCTACTGAGAACTCACCTTCTCCAGGAGACCTTCCCAGACTGAGCCCCCCTTTTCCTCTTCTCCTCCCCTCTCCATCACCTCCAGTCCCTTTCTCTGCCCTACCCCCTTCCCCTCCCCACAGCACTTGTGTATATTTGGACATATGTATTACTCTATTTTATTAATGATATGTATATAGCTATAAGTCTATTTATCTATTCTGATGGTATTGACACCTGTCTACTTGTTTTGTTGTCTGTCTCCCCCTTCTAGACTGTGAGCCCGTTGTTGGGTAGGGACCACCTCTATATGTTGCCGATTTGTACTTCCCAAGCACTTAATACAGCGCTCTGCACACAGTAAGCACTCAGTAAATACAATTGAAAGAATGAATGAATGACTAATTGTATTTGTAGACATTTTTTAAAAAATAACAGTTCTGACCTTTGTCTTATTTAAGGTGGCAGCAGAAAACCTCCAACTCTCTATTTCCTTGAGAATTTAACTACAGCTCCATGGGTCAGTAATAGTGGAAATACCAATGGCATGTGTCGTTCTAATTATAATAGATCTTTTGGTTGCCCTCTGGATGAACAGCCTCATTAAGTGGATGGGGTGGGAGACTGAAACTCTGAGAGGTGCCCTGGGTCTCCTACAGTCTCCCACAGGACATCGTGATAGAACAAAGTTAAGAGTGGCATAGTTTTTGCTACTTCAAGAATTCTGTTCACTCAAGTAATCTTGCTTATCCAACCATTGCTGCTGTATACCAGAAGGGGAGAATCAAATTATGTTCATTGCAAAACCAGATGCTGCCCCCCTCAATGAAGTCATAGAATCAACAGAGCCAAAGAACAGGCCCCTTCCCTATGTATAACCCCTGCCTATCTGAAGTGGTTGTTCTGAAGTAATAAGTGGAATTTATTGAACCCCTACTCTCAGTCATATTTACTGAGCGCTTACTGCGTGCAGAGCGCTGTACTAAGCGATTGGGAGAGTACAGTATAACAGATTCACTCCCTGCCCACAGTGAGTTTACAGTCTAGAGGGGGAGACAGACATTAAGATAAATAAATGCATTGCAGATATGTACATAAGTGCTGTGGGGCTTGGAGGGGAGTGAATATAGGTAGCAAGTCAGTGTGACACAGAAAGGAGTTGAAGAAAAGGAAAAGAGGGCTTAGTCAGGGAAGGCCTCTTGGAAATGTGCCTTCAATAAGGCTTTGAAGGACAGGAAGACTAATTGTCTACTGCAAGCAGAGCAGTGTACTAAGCACTTGGGAGAGTACATACAATGCAATATAGTTGGTAGACAAGAATCCTACCCACAAATAATTTACAATCTAGTGCCCTGAACACAGTGACAGTGGCCCTTGGGAGAGGGACAAGGCTGAATCTTTACAGATCACACTTTGGTACCCTCCTAATCCTGATGGAAAATTGGAGAATAATAATAATAATAATAATAATAATAATAATAGCGTTTGTGAAGCGCTTACTATGTGCAAAGCACTGTTCTAAGCGCTGGGGGGATACAAGGTGATCAGGTTGTCCCACGTGGGGCTCACAGTCTTCATCCCCATTTTACAGATGAGGGAACTGAGGCTCAGAGAAGTGAAGTGACTTACCCAAGGTCACACAGCAGACATGTGGCGAATCCGGGATTCGAACCCATGAGCTCTGACTCCAAAGCCCGTGCTCTTCCCACTGAGCCATGCTGCTTCTCTATAGAGATTGAGGGGGGAGGAGAAAGAGGATGTGGCTTACTAGGTGTCCTACTGCCAGAGAGCGAGCATTGATTCAGTATGCCTGTATGATTAAAAGGGTTTTGTGTCACTCTTCACCCTCTCAATCTCCGTCATGGCGATTCAGCTTAATAGTATCTGGTGTTGATGGCAGGGAGGGGGTTAGAGGGAGAGAGCCGTGGCTGAGAGTAGAGGTGTACAGTCTGTGGTCGAGCTTGGAAGTCCATGGAGTGAATGGTGTATATGGATGTGCAGGGTGGTAGACAGGATTGGTTTCAGAGGTATGGTTGACCTCTGAGTGCTTATTGTCATCCAACTGAATTAACATTATTTAATGCTCAGGATGGACAATCAAGCAAATAGAAACCCCGGCTCTTGCCCTCTAAGAAACAACATTGTAAAACGAACAGAGGGCCAGAAAGCATTAAGTTTGTTCTAAAGCACTGGAAGGCATTAAGGAGTCCTACTGGTTGTAGATCCAGAATGTGTGGGAGGGGTGGGGTATGTAAATTGAAGGAGGGAGTGGGTTTCAGTAAAATGTCTGGGATCCAGCCTGTCCTATGATGGGTATGCCTAACTGTAGCCAATGCTTGGCACTTCACTCCAAGGAGAGAGAACCAGCTGGCAAGCTTCAAGTTACCATTTGGGTGGGATGCCATCATACAAATTTGACTCCAAATGGATTTATGTTCTCTTTGGGTTTTGCTAGTTTATTCATTTTGTGCATCATTTAGCTCTGCATTGAAACGTGTGAGATGCTTAATAAGAAATAAGTCTGCACATTGGCTGTTCCTCGAGAGAGTAGATGATTTTTGTGCCGTGGGCAGAGACTCGGGGAGTCTTGCCTTTCGTGAGGAAAAAGTGTACCAAGCTGGAGAGCCAAAGATTTCTTGTAGAAGTCATGACAGAGCACTGCCCGGCCTTGTCCCTTTAATCTGTGTGAGGGTGAAAGGAAGCCTGCACAAGTCAGGAGAGACTCGGCCGGCCACGATTCAAGGAGTTGGCTTCACAAGCTTGTTACCTGATACAGTTTCACTCCTGTATCAAGCAGCAGATCCGCCCAGCCGCCACCGCCCCCACCAACCAAGTACTGTAAGCCCGTTGTGAACAGGGATTGTCTCCATTGCTGTATTGTACTTTCCAAGCACTTAGTACAGTGCTCTGCACACAGTAAGCCACTCAATAAATACAATCGAATGAATGAATGAAATCCCTTCATCCTAGATGTCTGCTGAGTCTGGGATGTCATTTCAGTCACTGCACTAGACCTGGCAGAAAGCTCTTGGAAAAGAATGGCTTGAATCAATTCTCTCTCTTCAGTTCCAAGAGCCAGTTTTTCCTTTAACCCACCCAGGTGCAGAAGGCTGTCCTGGCCAAAATTTAATGCCTGGAGGAGGGTTTATTTGCTGAAGCAGAAGGCAGCAAGATGGCCAAGGACCCAGGCTTTGAGGTTGCTGCCGCCGCCGCCCAGGTCTGAATCTGGCCTAGAATCTGAGTGTTTCTATGAAGGGCTTAGAGTTTTTTATTTAAGCCTGCACAACTGCATGTTGGTGCCATCTGAACCCCTTGTGGTGCTTTAAGAAAAGAAGGGAGGTGTTTTTGTTTGTTGATTTCCAAATAGGGTGTTTTGGAATAATGTGTAGCTTGTATCTGCTCAAGCACTTAGTACAGTGCCTGGTGCATAGTAAGCACTTAAGACCATTAAAAAAAAAGCTTGGTAGGAACACCAGAAGACGATATCTGGTCATTTGGGTAGCTGTTTTTCCGAGGGCTGGCTGGCTGTGATGGATGGGACCTGTTTGGTTGTGCCGTGTCATGTTAAATGGCACTCAGCCTGTTCTACATGCACTTATTAGTAGACTACACCTCAGCGATTTAGCTCTTCTCTACCCTGGGGTTTTTTGGTGGCCTTTCCCCCCCACTGCTAGATCCTGTACCAGAAGGAATCGGGAAACTGCCTCTTTTTAAAAATAGTATTTTTTAATCACTTACTATGTCCCAGACACTAGGGTAGATGCAAGCTAGTCAGGTTGGACACAGTCCATGACCCACATAGGGCTCATAATCTTGATCCTCATTTTACAGATGAGGTAACTGTGGCACAGAGACATTAAGTGACTTGCCCAAGGTTGCACAGCAGACAGGTGGCAGAGGCAGGATTAGAACCCAGGACCCCCAGTCCTGGTGCTTTATCCACTAGGCCACTTTGCTTTGCTTTCTTGCTTTGGCCAGAACAGAGAACAACTTTCAGGATGCTGCCTTTAAAAAATCCATCCTGGAATCCCCAGAACAGTAGAGAAATGATTAGCAGAGATTTGGCTCAAGAGACAGGGCTTCAGAGGGGTGGCCATGGGCATTGTGGTTAAGATTGGGTAATAATAATAATGGCATTTATTAAGCGCTTACTATGTGCAAAGCACTGTTCTAAGCACTGGGGAGGTTACAAGGTGATCAGGTTGTACCATGGGGGGCTCACAGTCTTAATCCCCATTTTACAGATGAGGTAACTGAGGCCCAGAGAAGTTAAGTGACTTGCCCAAAGTCACACAACTGACAATTGGCGGATTCGGGATTTGAATCCATGACGTCTGACTCCAAAGCCCATGCTCTTTCCACTGAGCCACGCTGCTTCTCTATGGAATGCATTGACCAAACATTAAGAACAGTCGAAGGATGATGTTCCTTACCAGCTTTCCTGGGAAGAAAGAGTTTCAGAAAACCCACTTGGTCATGGTTTCCCTTGCCCAGGTGCATAGCAGGGAATTCCATCCACTTGGCTTCATACAGCCCGGGCGGTGTTCTCCAAGGCTTAAGGTCAGGCAATGTGACGGGAAGGAGAGGAGTTGAAGGAAAGCTGTCATTTCCCTGGTTGGGTACTCACTGGTTTATCCAATCACCACCAACAGAATGAGGCAGCAATTTAGTCCTTTCCCCCTCCTCTCTCCATCCCTTTTCTCCCACTCATGCAAACCCTCCCGCCCCCCCCCCAAAGAAAAAACCAAACCACTCACACCTGTGCAGTTTGGGTCCTTTGACTCTTGTAGAAGGCTTCTTCTTAATCTCCCTGCAATCTAGCTCTGACCCTTTGCAAGCAGGGGGATGTGGGGGAGAGGGATGGGGTTTAAATACCGCACTTGTCAGGAAGAGGAAATTTAGAGTTAAAACATGTATGGTCCTTCCGACTTCGACAAAATGGAATGTCCAGATCTGCACAGCTGAGGCTTGTTCTGAAAACGAACCATGTCTCTTTAAGAAAGATAGGGCTTCGTTCCCCTCCTTCCCCTCCCCCGCCCTGTAGTGCATCTGAAACCTGATCTAATCCCTTTGCACATGGGTAATTTATTGGTCTATTGGGCTTTTCTTGATGGCAAATTGCATTGTCTTTATTCCTGGGTTCAGACTTTGGAGTTGTCTGCTGCATTCCTAAAGCTCCTTTCTCTGGGCTGATCTTTCACACCCCCTCCCGTGGACAACCTAAATAAGTTTTATTGGGCGTCTTTGTTATGCAAAGAAGGAAATAATAATCGGTCTATTATTCGGCAAAGTTGTGCTTGATTAACAGTTCAAAGGAGGTCGCTGAAAGCAACTAATGTTGCGTTCATGCACAAATATTTTCACCCTGACTAGGGTCAGTATGGCCAGCCTGTGACTCTCCCCTGGTCTTCTTCCCTGTTATTGAAAGTCATTTGGTTGCTATTTAAAGTAAAGAATCAATCAGTCAAGCTGTATTGTTGTTATTTCCATTACTGTCATCCTGCAGACCAAAGAAAAAGCAGTTTGGGTCTTATTTGTATCTAAAGGGGAAACATGGTTACACTCTCTCTCTCTCTCTCTCTCTCTCTCTCTCTCTCTCTCTCTCTCTCTCTCTCTCTCTCTCTCTCTCTCTCTCTCTCTCTCTCTCTCTCTCTCTTCCATGATCATTGCCTGTTCGGCTTCATGGTTCAGTATTTCACATATTGTATGTACATGGACTCAGCTCTTCCATCTCCCAAAATATATGTCTCACCAATAAGAAGCCGATTAGATTGTGTTAAAAAGTACTGGATTTCCTGTCCTTATTACCTACCCTGCTCCTTACATATTGGCACATACATTTCCATTCCTGCAAAAGAAGGAGGAAGTTCTATTTTCTTGAATGTCATCCAAGACGGATCACCACTCCTCTAGTTCTGGCACATCGAATAGAAAGTAGCCAGGTGTGTGGGTGTGAAGCAGACAAGCATGACTGAAGTCCAGTAAGAGACTGAAGGAGGGCGTCGGGGTTGGGGGGGGGGGGGAGGGGGGCTTCAGTTGGGGAAGTAAATGGTTCATTCATTCATTCACTTAATTGTATTTGTTGAGCGCTTACTGTGTGCAGAACACCATACTAAGTGCTTGGGTGAGTACACTATAACAATAAACAGATACATTCCCTGCCCACCATGAGCTACGCTGCCATCCATAGCAGCAGTATGAATCCCAGACTGAACTGAATTCCTTCACCCCCATTCTGACCCCTTGAGGGACCCCAAAAGAAGGCAGTCTCTCAGCAGCAGCTCCCCAGTCTTGACCTCTTAGTGTCGGCTTGTGGGCTGGGATCATATCTACCAACTCCGTGATACTCTCCATTCAGTCCATGTTTCCCCACTCCTCAAGAACCTCCCGTCATTGCCCATCCACCTCCATATCAAACAGAAACTCCTCACCATCCGCTTTAAGCACTTAATTACCTTGACCCCTCTTACCTTACCTCCATGATTTCCTACTCTGACCAGCCCACATATTTCGCTCCTCTAATGCCAACCTACTCACTGTACCTCCATCTGGTCTATCTCGCTGCTGATCCCTTGCCCATGGCCTGACTCTGGCCGGGAACGCCCTCCCTCTTCATATCTGACAGGATCACTCTCCCCACCTTCAAAACCTTACTAAAAGCACATCTCCTCCAAGAGACCTTCCCTGACTAAGCCCTCATTTGCTCGTCTCCCAATCAATCCATGGTATTTTGGGAGCGCTTAGTATGTGAGAGCTCACCTCCTCCAGGAGGCCTTCCCAAACTGAGCCCCCTCCTTCCTCTCCCCCTCCTTCCTCTCCCCCTCCTCCCCCTCTCCATCCTCCCACCTTACCTTCTTCCCCCCCACACAGCACTTGTATATATGTATATATGTTTGTACGTATTTATTACTCTATTTTATTTGTACATGTTTATTCTATTTTATTTTGTTAGTATGTTTTGTTTTGTTCTCTGTCTCCCCCTTCTAGACTGTGAGCCCACTGTTGGGTAGGGATCATCTCTATATGTTGCCAACTTGTACTTCCCAAGCACTTAGTACAGTGCTGCACACAGTAAGCACTCAATAAATACGATTGAATGAATGAATGAATCAGGTTGTCCCACGGGGGGCTCAGTCTTAATCCCCATTTTACAGATGAGGTAACTGAGGCATAATTCATAATTCTGAGCTACCTCCTTCCTCTCCCCCTCCTCCCCATCCCCCCCGCCTTACCTCCTTCCCCTCCCCACAGCACCTGTATATATGTATATATGTTTGTACATATTTATTACTCTATTTTACTTGTACATATTTATTCTATTTATTTTATTTTGTTAATATGTTTTGTTTTGTTGTCTGTCTCTCCCTTCTAGACTGTGAGCCCACTGTTGGGTAGGGATCGTCTCTATATGTTGCCAACTTGTTCTTCCCAAGCGCTTGCTTAGTACAGTGCTCTGCACACAGTAAGCACTCAATAAATACGATTGAATGAATGAATGAATGTGCAGAGCACTGTATTAAATGCCTGGGAGAGTACAATACAACAAAATTAGTAGACATATTCCCTGCCCATAACGAGGTTACCCTTCTGCATAGCCCTTGGACTAGAATTTGTACCCTTTACTCACCACTTGCTCAGCCCCATGGTGCTTATGTACATATCGATAGGTTAATGTCTGTTCCCCTCTCTATCAGCTTGAGAACAGGGATCAAGTCTATCAACTGTCATATTATACTCTCCCAAGCACTTAGTAGAGTGCTCTGCACACAGTAAGTGCTCAGGAAATACCATTGATTGGCTTATTGATTTCCTAAACACTTAGCGCAGTGCTCTGCACATACTAAGCACTCAGTAAATACCATCAAGACAGACATTCACTACCCAGCCATCACTGCAAATCTCTTCTGCTCT
The DNA here is from genome assembly GCF_015852505.1 of Tachyglossus aculeatus. Taxonomy (NCBI): domain Eukaryota; kingdom Metazoa; phylum Chordata; class Mammalia; order Monotremata; family Tachyglossidae; genus Tachyglossus; species Tachyglossus aculeatus. The sequence continues at coordinate 96,524,465 of NC_052070.1, forward strand.
ACCCCTGATCAGAGTTGTTTGTGCAACTCTTTTACGGGGAGTGGATTGGATTGTTTTCCTCTGCCTGCAATACCTTACCAAAGTAAATCCGATCCTGGCAGGTCAGTTTTCATCCCCGCCCCTAGAAAGAATCCAGCTGTCAGAACAGTGAGACACCAACCTCCCCACCCCCTGACCCCGCTACCCCCCACCCCAACACTAGACTAGCAACTCTCTTCCAAGGAAGGCATTGTATTTGAAATTTTTTTGTCCTCCAAACACCATTAGGAGGAGAAAGGTACTGTGCCCATTTTTAGTTGTTGGGGGCAGGGGGGATCAGCGCTACCTTTTGATTGACTCAAGAGGGTGGCATGTAGGGGCTTCTTAATAGAGCCCTCGCTCGACCAGAAATCCGTAGCCCAGTCCACCCAACCACTAGCCCTTCCCTGACCTCAACAGCACTAAACAAGGTTCTAATTGAACCCGAGTCAAACCAGATGTTGATCCAAAGCTGATTTTCAGGGCTGCAAAAGAGTGGTTGTTTCTGCAGCTGCTCAGCACTTAGTATAGTGCTCTGCACATAATAAGCACTCAGTAAGTACCACTGATTTATTGACTGGGATTTGCAGCCCTGGAGGCAGTCACTCAAGGGTAGAGCTAAGGAGCTCCCTGGCTACCATGTCCGATCTCTGGGTTAGGCTTGCAGACCTGACCTAGCCCTGCTTTTACTCTTATGGTCCTGCCAAGTTCCCCATCCAATGAGCCACACTGTCTATTTGCTCCAAGGAGTGGCTGAGAGGAGCCGGTGGTTTTATTTCAAATCTGTAGGTAACTGTCAGGGCAGGGAGGACTCCCGTTGTGTGGCCAAGAGAGCCACATTCCTTCAGATTCAAAAGCACTTGTTGGAATTCTGAAAAGCTGGTTTCATTTTCCTTCCTGTAAAAGTGCAATGGCAAAATAATCTGTTTCCCCTCAGCTTTTCCTCTTTCCCCCTGTTGGGGCCCTAATTCTTACTGGAGTCAGAAACTAGGCCTATGGTATTGAAGATTATTATTTTAAAGCAATATGTGAATTTCCAGGCCACCAAAGCGCTTGTGGATTCTTTGTGCTGTTACCCTGTGTCAGAATTAGAGGGGCTGCTCTCTCTCTGCTGATGGTCAGATTACTTCAGGCCCCTCGTCTCTGCCTGAAGTTGGGGATTTAGTGAGCTAAAGGCAGAAAGAGAGGGAAGGAGCTGAAGAGCTTTGTAGAATCAGTTTCTCTGATGTCCATGGTGAACTGTAATATGGGAGTGAACACAGGCAGCTTGGGGCCAGTTTAAGATACTTTTGCAGCTGGGTCTCACACTCACACACACACACACACACATACTTTTTTGCATGTATAATTGTATTTGTCAGGCGCTGACTTTGTGCCAGGCACTGTACTAAGCCCTGGGGTAGATACAAGCTAATCAGGTTGGACACAGTCCGTGTCCCACACAAGGCTCGTAGTGTTCCTCCCCATTTTGCAGATGAGGTAACTGAGGCACGGAGAAGTGAAGTGAAATGCCCAAGGTCGCACAGCAAACAAATGGTGGAATCAGAATTAGAACCCAGGTCCTTCTGACTCCCAGGTCTGTACTCTAGCCAATAGGTTATGCTGCTTCAATGTTCTTTCCTCCCTGTGCCCAGCTTCTTCTCCCAACACAGGAAGTGACAAATGGTTATAGGGGGATGAGACAACAGGAGAGGAGCTACCTGATGGTAGTGACAATCTGCAGCCCACCCCCACTACATCCTAATAATAATAATCATCATTATATTTGTAAAGGGTTTACTGTGTGCCAAGCACTGTACTAAGCACTGGGATAGGTACAGTGTAATGAGGTAAGACATGGTCCCAGTCTTGTCCAGGGGAGACAGAGAGAACAGGTATTTAATCCCCATTTTACAGATAAGGAAACTGGGGCCTAGAGAAGTGACTTGACCTTGGCTAAGGTCATACATCAGGAGAGCAGTGTAGGCAGGATTAGAACCCAGGCTCCTTGAGTCCAAGGCCTGTGTTACCCACTAGACCATGTTCCTTTACCCCATTCCCTCTTAGACTGTAAGGTCATTATCAATCAATCAATCATATTTATTGAGCGCTTACTGTGTGCAGAGCACTGTACTAAGCGCTTGGGAAGTACAAGTTGGCAACATATAGAGACGGTCCCTACCCAACAGTGGGCTCACAGTCTAGAAGGGGGAGACAGAGAACAAAACAAAACATATTAACAAAATAAAATAAATAGAATAGATATGTACAAGTAAAATAAATGAATAGAGTAATAAATACGTACAAACATATATACATATATACAGGTGTTGTGGGGGAGGGAAGGCGGGGGGATGGGGAGGGGGAGGAGGGGGAGAAGAAGGAGGGGGCTCAGTCTGGGAAGGCCTCCTGGAGGAGGTGAGCTCTCAGTAGGGCCTTAAAGGGAGGAAGAGAGCTAGCTTGGCAGATGTGCGGAGGGAGGACATTCCAGGCCAGGGGGATGATGTGGGCTGGGGGTCGACTGCAGGGCAGGTGAGAACGAGGCACGGTGAGGAGATTAGTGGCAGAGGAGCGGAGGGTGCGGGCTGGGCTGTAGAAGGAGAGAAGGGAGGTGAGGTAAGAGGGGGCAAGGTGATGGAGAGCCTTGAAGCCAAGGGTGAGGAGTTTCTGCCTGATGTGTGGGTTGACTGGTAGCCACTGGAGATTTTTGAGGAGGGGAGTAACATGCCCAGAGCGTTTCTGGACAAAGACAATCCGGGCAGCGGCGTGAAGTATGGATTGAAGTGGGGAGAGAAGAGAATGGGAGATAGGAGAGGAGGCTGTTACAGTAGTCCAGACAGGATAGGATGAGAGCTTGAATGAGCAGGGTAGCGGTTTGGATGGAGAGGAAAGGGTGGATCTTGGCAATGTTGCAGAGGTGAGACCAGCAGGTTTTCGTGACGGCTTGGCTGTGAGGGGTGAACGAAAAAGCGGAGTCGAGGACGACACCAAGGTTGCGGGCTTGTGAGACTGGAAGGATGGTAGTGCCATCAACAGTGATGGGGAAGTCAGGGAGAGGGCAGGGTTTGGGAGGGAAGACAAGGAGTTCAGTCTTGGACATGTTGAGTTTTAGGTGGCGGGCAGACATCCAGATGGAGATGTCCTGAAGGCAGGAGGAGATGCAAGCCTGGAGGGAGGGGGAGAGAGCAGGGGCAGAGATGTAGATTTGGGTGTCATCAGCGTAGAGATGATAGTTGAAGCCGTGGGAGCGAATGAGGTCACCAAGGGAGTGAGTGTAGATCGAGAACAGAACGGGACCAAGAACTGAACCTTGAGGAACCCCCACAGTAAGGGGATGGGAGGGGGAGGAAAAGCCTGCAAAAGAGACTGAGAATGAACGACCAGAGAGATAAGAGGAGAACCAGGAGAGGACGGAGTCTGTGAAGCCAAGGTTGGATAGCGTGTTGAGAAGAAGGGGGTGGTCCACAGTGTCGAAGACAGCTGAGAGGTCGAGGAGGATAAGGATAGAGTATGAGCCGTTGGATTTGGCAAGCAGGAGGTCATTGGTGACCTTTGAGAGGGCAGTTTTGGTGGAATGTAGGGGACGGAAGCCAGATTGGAGGGGGTCGAGGAGAGAGTTGGTGTTGAGGAATTAGAGGCAGCGCGTGTAGATGACTCGTTCAAGGAGTTTGGAAAGGAATGGTAGGAGGGAGATAGGGCGATAACTAGAAGGTGAGGTGGGGTCAAGAGAGGGGTTTTTTTAGGATGGGAGAGACGTGGGCATGTTTGAAAGCAGAGGGGAAGGAACCAGTGGAGAGTGAGCGGTTGAAGATGGACATTAAGGAGAGGAGAAGGGATGGAGTGGGCAGGAACATGTCTGCTAACTCTGATGTATTGTGTATTCTCCCAAGCACTTAGTACAGTGCTCCGCACATAGTAAGTGCTCAATACATACCATTGATTGATCGATTCATCACTTCCCCTTGTATTCTTACCAGTACCACACCAGTTATCAAACTGTCGGCATGCCTCAGGAGGAAATTTTCTGGCCCAATTATCCAGACTTCTGCTCAGATTCCTGAAGAATTATCAGCCTTGTGAGCTTGTAGCAATTATATAGAAAGAGTTTGGATTCCCCCATCCAGGAAGAGGGACAACAGCAAGATCTAGCCTACAGAGGACTAGATGGGAGATTCCCAGACCTGTCGCTAATTTATTCCATAATCTCGGGTGATTCCCTGATTATTCCACTTTCCTGGCCTCCCGTTTCCCCATCTGTCCAGTAGGTTCTATCCCTCACACCTACCTCCCCTAGGCAGTGATTGGAGAAGAATGCCTGCAGGAGCTACCAATAGATAAAAGGTGCCCTGGAGCATTCGGGTAGAGAGCATAGCATGTGAAACCAAGACTGAGCAGAGCAACAGCAGCAGGCAGAGTGAAGTGGGCTATCAATCTAATCTGTCTGGTAATCACTGGTATGTACTGAGTGCTTGCTGCATGCAGTGCATTGTACTAAGTGATTGGGAGAGTATAATACAACAGAATTGGTAGACACATCCCCTGCCCACCAGGAGAGCTTGCAGTCTAGAAGGGGAGGCAGATATTAAAATAAACTACAGATATGTACAAAAATGGGCTTGAAGATGGGGTCAGTCAGTCAGTCAAACATATTTGAGTGCAAAACACTGTACTAAGCACTCGGGAAAGTATAGAATAACAATAATCAGACACACTCCCTCCCCACACGAGATTACAGTCTTGAGGGGGAAACTTACAGTCTAGAGGGGAAAGCTTATAGTCTAGAGATGGTGATTATCAAAAGCTTAAAGGGTACAGATCCAAATGCATAGTGCAGTCAGGAGAGCCGAAGGAGACAAGAGTGGTTGGGTAGTTCTGTGTGGTGAGGTGAAAGGCCTTAGAGGAGAGGGCAAGATGCTCAGTGAGACCCTGGCATAAGTTCTTTCCTTCTGCCTAAGAGCAGCCAAGGGAATTGCTTCCGGGCTAGGTCGTCTGTGGTTTCAAGCAAATCCGTTGTGAGGAGTTGGAAAATGGATGGAAATTGGATGAGCCTGATCTCTTGGTCTCTGCCCAGCTGTGTTTTCACGGTTCTGTTGCAAGCTGCTGCTGAGGGAGAGGGCAGGGGAGGTGCCCCCAGATGTCATCGAGAGCGTGGAGGCTGGCATGGCCATTCCCTGTATGATGAAAGTCTAGTTGTGAGGTGAAGGGTGCCAGCAGCCTGCTGGGGTGAGTCACCCCCAGGTGCTCATGGGAGCAGCAGGTTTTAAACAATTGCCGTATTGAACTGTCTGGAGAGGTTTTGTCAGAAGTCTTAAGAGCCGGGTAAGAAGAAGGAGAAGAAAACAAGACGTGAGCCAGTTCCTTTTCAGTTACCTGGGCAATGAGGTGGGTCCATTTGACTGTTGGATTGAGCCCTGTCAAACTCTAGAATGTAAACTCTTTGTGGGCAGGGAACGTGTCTACTAACCCCTGTTGTACTGTACTCTCGCAAGTGCTAAATACAGTGCTCTGCATTCAGTAAATACCACTGATTGATTGACTGATTGATCCCTGGTCCTCTTAGAGATGCTGGGCCGTTGCTAATCAAATGTGGATTGACAGTTTGTCTCCACCATCAGCCAGCTCCTTATGAGTTCTTTGAGAAAAATGTCTGCCCACAGGTGAAGGAATTTGGGGGTGGAGGTGAGAGGGGTGGAGGAGGGAGGGCACTATCCGAGGCTGCTTTCAGCCCTGTTCTGTTGACCTGTGAAAGGAACTGACACATAGGGTCAAGGGGCCAGGGAGAACTTAGCCTGCGATCAAAAGTCATCTGCCCTGAGGTGGGACAGACCCTCACACATCCCCCCCCAATCTCCGGAATCAAGGTAAAGCGGTGACATCCCTGATCCTTTCGCCTGCATGCCTCCAGCTCACCCTACCTTCTGTTAACACAAACACACACACACACACACACACACACACACACACACACACACACACACACACACAACCCCCCCACCACACTCATACACACCCCTTCCCCTGCATTAGCCTCCTCCCCAGTGGCAGTGTCTCCCCAGTGACAATCTGGCCTCCTGCCAGCTCAAACCCGAGGGACTCATGCCCCAGCCACCTTGCCGTAGACTGGCAAGTGCATTTGCTCATCAGCCACTTGCCCTGGCTGACCAGGTCTCGGTCAACCCCATTTCTGGCAGTCATATATGACGTCTAAATTGTCAGGGCCTAGAGGTGCCCAAAGGGCATGGGGGTAAAGAGTGTAGATGACACATACAACTGTCCGGAGAGGGCTATTGGCCCAGCTCCACCCTCCAGCTCCCAGAGTTCATGGCGGCAGATATGCAGTCGGGCGTGCTGACAGACACCATTTCCCACCTTGTGGGCTGAATCTGGGGCTGTTTTGTCATGGGGAGCCAGTATCCCCGACCCAGGCTGGACTACAGCACCAGCGGAGGCACATCTCTGGGATCACCTGCCCCTTCCTCTCAGCTGCCTCCCCTGAAAGAAGAGGGTGGTAGGGGTGCTGCTTCTGTGATCCCAAGCCTCAGGCCGGGGCTAAAGTGTCAGTGGGTACTTAGGGTGGTTAAGTGGGAGCCATTTGCCCCTCTACTCCCCACTCTGGGGGCTGAAGACCATTGCAAGCTTGTTGTGGGCAAGGGATTTGTCTATTTATTATTATATTGTACTCTCCCAAGTGCTTAGTACAGTGCTTTGCACACAGTAAATGCTCAATGAATCCTATTGAATGAATGAATGAATTGCAGCCTGAGCCAATTAGGAAATGGGTGAACTCAGACTCCACTGCCATTTCCAGGAGGGAGGCTGGCCGGGCATCAATCAATCAGTCATATTTATTGAGCACTCACAGTAATAATAATAATTATTATTATGGTATTTGTTAAGTGCTTACTGTGTGCCAGGCACTGTATTAAGTTCTGGGGTGGATACAAGAGAAGATAAAGAGACACAGAGAAGCAGCGTGGCTCAGTGGAAAGAGCATGGGCTTTGGAGTCTGAGGTCATGGGTTCAAATTCCAGCTCTGCAATTGCCAGGTGTGTGACTTTGGACAAGTCACTTCACTTCTCTGGGCCTCAGTTCCCCCATCTGTAAAATGGGGATGAAGACTTTGAGACCCCGTGGGACAACCTGATCACCTTGTAATCTCCCCAGTGCTTAGAAGAGTGCTTTGCACACAGTAAGCGCTTAATAAATGCTGTTATTATTATTATTATTATTATTACAAGCAAATCAGGTTGGACACAGTCCCTGTCCCACATAGGGCTCACAATCTCAATCCCCATTTTACAGATGAGGGAACTGAGGCCCAGAGAAGTGAAGTGATTTACCCAAGGTCACACAGCAGACAAGTGGCAGAGCTGGGATTAGAACCCATGACCTTCTGACTCCCAGGGTTGTGCTCTAGCCACTATGCCATGCTGTACTAATTGTGTGGGAGAAGACAATAAAACAGATTTAGTAGACATGGTACCTGCCCATAACAATCTTCCATCAGACACCTACAACCTCCAAGTCTTCTTCCTCTCCTTAGCCTTTCCTGTGACCCAACCTGTTTGGAGGCTTGGTTCCCCTGGGGTAGCCATGGTGCTTGTCCCTCCCCACACCCTCCTTCTGGTCCACGGCCCCAAGCAAGCACAGACTCAGCATGGTGTAGTGGATAGAGTCTGGGGCCTGAGAGTCAGAAGGTCATGAGTTCTAATCCAGACTCCACCACTTGTCAGCTACGTGGCCTTGGGCAAGCCACTTCACTTGTCTGTGCCCCAGTTACCTCATCTGTAAAATGGGGATTGAGACTATGAGCCCCATGTGGGACTGGAAATGTGACCAACCCGATTTGCTTGTATCCATCCCAGCCCTTAGTACAGTGTCTGGCACACTGTAAGTGCTTGAAAAATGCCACAATTATTATTATTATCATTATTATTATTGGGCTCAGCGCCGAATTCCTTCCAATTCATTGGAATTGAAGTAGAATTCGTTGGAATTGAAGTTCAGAGAAGTAGAGTAACTCAGTGGAAACAACCCGGGCTTGGGAGTCAGAAGTCATGGGTTTGAATCCCAGCTCTGCCACATGTCTGCTGTGTGACCTTGGGCAAGTCACTTAACTTCTCTGAGCCTCAGTTGCCTCATCTGTAAAATGGGGATTAAGATTGTGAGCCCCAGGTGGGACAACCTGATCACCTTGTATCATCCCAAGTGCTTAGAACAGTGCTTTGCACCTAGTAAGCGCTTAACAAATGCCATTATTATTATTATTATTATTATTGGTTCCAGGAGAGGTTCCTTCTGGTGATTTGCAGCAGGACTGAGGACCCAATTGAATGCCACCTGCTGGCAGTATTTTTACACCCCCTCCCCTTAGGCAGCATTCAGCCAGGGCCTGCTCAGAGCTGCCCTGTCCATCCTGCAGCAGCAGGAGTGTCCAGGCTGTGGCTTGCATTGAGGTCCAGGACATCTAAACATCTCTCGAGAGACCCCATCTGCACGGAGAATTGACAGAGTGGAGACAAGGGCCCAAGAGTGATGATGTGAGTCAGGAAGAGAATAACAGTGTCCAGTTTGGACCAGCTGGGGATGGCTGATGAAGTGGAGAATGTCCTTTTTTCAGCTGGACTAAATATATATCTGTAAGAAGGCAAAGTGAAGGCCAGGTCCTAGATGAGAAAAGGGACAGTTTTAGGGGGACACAGTCTGTATGATTTTAAAAGAACCTTTTTTTCCCAATTCACTGAGCAGAGCGTATGAGGCTTCACCCCTCAGAGAAAGGCTACCCAAGCTACTTGACCCCCCTACATACTGAAGAGGCCTGGGGGCCGTGTCCCTCTCAACTGACATTCTCTGATCTCCATATTGCATCCTATCTTGGGTGAAAGCCTAATTAGGGTGAGGTAAGGACTACAGTGCTCCCAGAACTGAGGAGGCCACCGGAATAATAATGTCAGAATAATAATAATAATTGAAGTATTCGTTAAGCACTTATATGTGTCAAGCACTGTACTAGTCACTGGGATAGATACAATATATGCCCACTAGGCCCAGTCCCTGTCCCTCACAGGGCTCACAGGGCTCACAGTCCTCATAGCTGGAAGGAGAGCAGGTAGAAGGACCCAGTCTCTATTCCTGGCTCTGCCGCTTATCTGCTATGTGACCCGGGGCAAGTCACTTCACTTCTCTGGGCCTCAGTTACCTCATCTGTAAAATTGGGATTGAGACTGTGAGCCCTATGTGGGACAGGGACTGACTGCATCCAACCCGATTAGCTTGTATCTACCCCAGCACTTTGTACAGTGTCTGGCACACAGTAAGCACTTAACAAATACCATAATTATTATCATTATTAAATCACCATTTTATGGTTGGGGAAACCAAAGTACAGAGATGTTAAGTAACTTGGCTAAGATCATACAGCAGGAAAGTGGCAGAGCAAGGATTAGAGCCTAGTTCTTCTGACTGTCAGGCCACAGTTGTGGTTGGTGGCCAGTACAGGAGGGCAGGGCTAGTACCTGCCTGAGTACAATTCTCTGTACATTTTTCCTGTGACTCTCCATATTTCAGCAGTTCTGGAACCTCTGACACCCTGGGTCATCTACCATATTCAGTCAGTCATTGATCAGTGGAGTCAGAGGACTTGGGTTCTAATCCCAGCTCTATCTCGTGCTTGCTGGGTGAACTTGGGCAAGTCACTTAGCTTCTCTGTGTCTCATTTACGTCATCTGCAAAATGAGGATTCAATACCAGTTCTCCTCCTGTGAAGCCCTGAGAGAGACGGGACTGTGTCTGACCTGAATATCTTGTACCTTTCCCGGTGTTTAGAACAATGCTTGAAACATAGTAAAGCGCTTAACAAATACCACAATTATTACTATTATTACAATGCAATAGTAATAATAATGGTGTTTGTTAAGCGTTTACTATTGGCCGAGCACTATTGGGTAGATACAAGCTAATCAGGTTGGCCCATGTGGGGCTCACAGTCTTAGTTCCCATTTTACAGATAAGGTAACTGAGGCACAGAGAAGTTGTTACTTGCCCAAAGTCACACAGCTGAAAAGTGGCAGAGCTGGGACTAGAACCCGCAACCTCTGACTCCCAAGCCAGGGCTCTTTCCATTAAGCCATGGAGAACACATTCCCTCCACCCTAAGATCTCATGGTCTAGAGACAGTGAAAATGTCAGCCCCCAAGCCACTGCCATCCTGTGCCTGGGAGGATCCCCCTCTTTACCCCCCCCCCCCACCACCCTACCACACACACACACCTGGGCCGTGGACCAGTCAGGGACGCCCGGTGTGGTGGACGGGGAGATGAGTGCCAGACTCCTGTTCCCACAGTGACATCTTTCTGTTGCTCCTTCGTTTTCTCCGCAGCCACCTCCCAGTGCAAGATCCTGAAGTGCAACTCTGAGTTCTGGACAGCCACCTCTGGGGCTCACTACCTGGGCAGCGAGGACACACCGGAGTTCTGCACGGCCCTGCGGGCCTATGCCCACTGCACCCGGCGCACAGCCCGCACCTGCCGGGGGGACCTGGCCTATCACTCGGCCGTCCACGGCATAGAGGACCTCATGAGCCAGCACAATTGCTCCAAGGATGGCCCCACCACCCAGCCCCGCCTCCGCACCCTGCCCCCAGTCGACCCACAGGAGCGCTCAGACAGCCCTGAGATCTGCCACTACGAGAAGAGCTTCCACAAGCACTCTGCACCCCCCAACTACACCCACTGCGGCCTGTTTGGGGACCCCCACCTCAGGACTTTCACGGACCGCTTTCAGACCTGCAAGGTGCAGGGGGCCTGGCCGCTCATAGACAATAACTACCTGAACGTTCAGGTCACCAACACCCCAGTGCTGCCGGGATCTGCTGCCACGGCCACCAGCAAGGTAAAGAGCATTCGCTTGGGAGGGTCAAGTGGGCCGCGTCCCTTCCTGCCCTAGTTCTGTGGCTTCCAGCCTCCCCTGGAAGCCCTCACCTCTGTTGCTCCCGTTAATACACACACACACACACACACACACACACACACACACACACACACACACACGCGCGCGCGCGAGCTGAACCACCACCAAAGTGATGGGAGAAACAGCAGGGAGGGTAGGAAGGGGACCCTTCTGAGGAGTAGGAGGTCTCTAGGTTGTCCAGGATGTCGGTCACCCTAGACACCCTGTGGCTGAGATCATGCTTGTTCCTGGCTTTGCATTCTAGAGCGGAGCTCCTTGACCTCTGATTCAGAAATTCACCTCCCCAGAGATTCATTACCTTCACCTCCCACCCCTCAGTCCCCCATCAATCATAGATATAGCCCACATCCAGCTGCTGCCACTACGTAATGCCACTTTGGTGCCCTGAAACCCAAGTCGCCTCCTTCTCTGTCTCCCCCTCGCCCTTACTCGCCCCTGTAGCCGTCAGAAAGAGAGAGAGAGACTCTGTGCTAGACCGATTGTGGCTATGTCCCAGAAAGAATAATGGCTGCGGAAAATGTGCCCAGCGGTTCAGGTTCAGGAAAGGCAGCGGTTGTGGTTGGGCCTCTTGACCGTCTGCATTTTCCCTCAGGAGGGCGGGAGGTGGGGAAGCAGTAGTCGAATGATGCCACTGAAGTCGAGGACAGCCTTCAGGAGGTGGGTGGTGGGCAGCGGGAGAAGGGTCGACTTCGACCTTCTTTTTTTTAACCAAGGGTCACCGTTGCCGAACATTTTTCCTCAAACTCCAAGAGGAATGGTGGGTGTCCTTAGCCGCGGGTTATGGTCAGAGAAACGGACAGTGGGACGGAGGAAGGACCTCTGCCTGCCGTCCAGGCTGGGGAGGGACAAAATTGAGGCTAGAACCCAGGTACCCTGGTTCCTGGCCCAGAGCTGCCAACCCAACTTGCCCTGTCAGCTGAAGCTTCCCAGCTGGTGGGTGGAGGAGAAGACCCAGCTTTTTTTCATCCAAAACCCAAAATGGCTAAGGAGGAGTTGGTGTTTCTGTGCAGAAACATTGGAAGGCACAGCAGCAGGGAGAGCCAGGCCACACACAAGGAAGCTTCTGTTCGCTTTCTTTTCCCCCCTCACTAAATTAAAATTTGTAAGCAACTTAGGGGCTGGCAGAGAGGGCCTGATTCCTCTGCTGGATGGGCAGGGAGGGGAGGGACAGTAGTCCCGGTCAGCTCTGCCACAGTAAGGCCGCATCCTCGGCACACTCTGCCAATCACACACCATTCTCAACGGGTGATGGCACCCTTGTTGTCTTTCCTCTGAGCTGGAGACTGCTCTCACTTCCCCCTACCAGCCCTGGGGGTTCTTCCCTGACCCCTCCCTGTAGCCAGGCAGGGACCCGAACCCACAACCGGTAAAGGCGGCAGTGGCCACCCCAAGCAGGCCTCAGAAAGGCCCGTCCGGGAAGCCTGGCTCCTTAGCCACAGGCCCAGGGAAGTGGGACCAGAAAGTAGCTAGAATTTAGGTCCAAACAGTTCCAGAGAGCACAGTTCTGGCTGGCCTTCCTTACCTCCGCCAATGATTCCTTCTGGTTCTTTGAAAATGCATTTTTCGCGATAGGCGCCCCCAACCATCTGCCCGGTAGGGGAGTTCTGTTCTCTCCAACTTGTCTCGCATGCAATAACCACAGTTAACCCCTCAGCATCCTGAGCCGGTGTAACAGTCTGCCTCCCTCCCCCAGTTTCTCTCTCAGGACAAGTCCTGCCCTTTGGGTTCAAAGACAGGTAAAAGGCAGTGGTGTTCTTTCCCGCTACCTCATGGTGGTATTGTGCATGGCCTAGTGGAAAGAGCATGGGCCCGAGAGTGAGGAGACCCGGAATCTAATCCCCGCTCCCCACCTTTCTGCTGGGTGAATTTAGGCAAGTCCCTTCAATCAATCAATCGTATTTATTGAGCACTTACTGTGTGCAGAGCACTGTACTAAGCGCTTGGGAAGTACAAGTTGGCAACATATAGGGACAGTCCCTACCCAACAGTGGGCTCCTTCACTTCTGTGGGTCTCCATTTCCTCATTTCCTCCTCTGTAAAATGAGAAGAAAATATGTATTCTCCCTTCCTGTAGCCTGTGGGCCCCATGTGGGGCAGGGATTGTGTCAGATCTGATGGTACTGCATCTACCTCAGTGCTTTGCACATAATAAGCATTTAACACATACCATTATTAACTGTTATTATGGTGGGACTCAGCCCAGTAAATTCATTCACTCACCTTGCCTGCCAGATGCCCCCACTCTCACCCCCTCCTCCAGTTCCCCTCGTGGATGACTTTGATACTAAAGGGAATGAGTCAATGTTCTCTTCCACTCCCCAGATTCACCCAGTGAAGGGTGAAACAGTGAGACCTAGTGAAAATGGCACAGGCCCGGAAGTCAGAGGACCCAGGTTCTAATATGGACTCTCCACTTGTCTGCTGTGGGACCTTGGGCAAGTCACTTAACTTCTCTATGCCTCATTTTCCTCATCTATAAAATGGGGATTTTACACTCTAAGCTCGTTGTGGACATGGAACTCTCCCAAGCGTTTAGTACAGTGCTCTGCCCATAGTAACAGCTTAATAAATGCCATTGACTTGGTGTGTGTAACGGGGACTCTGTCCAACCCGATTATGTTACCTCTATCCCAGTGCTTAGTACAGTGCTTGGCACATAGTAAGCGCTCAACAAGTACCATTACGTTACAAATACGATTGAATGAATTTAAAAAAAAAGGAAAAAGAAAGCTGCACCAGGATCTTAGAACCAGAGCAAAGAGTGTTACCTGGCAGGGGATCCTGTTCCTTGATGAACTTCCTTCATGCTGTTACTTGTGTCGGTTTTGCTGGCGCTGGGACTAACAGCAGCACACGGGGAGTTTGTCAGCCTTCCAGGGGACTGTCTCCAGGAGAGATGGTTGTTAGACCCGGAACCAGCTTTTCCTGTTCCTGCCATGGGCTCCAGTGGTGCCTCGAGTGCAGGACCCAGAAGCCACACGAGGGTGGGCCAGGCTGGTGGGGATGAGGGTACATACAAGCAGGAGCTATTGGCTACAACCAGGAGGAGGTAAATGATTGGGACATAGCTCATCAATCGTCCATCAGTGGTATCTATTGAGTGTTTACTGTGTATGAAGCATGGTACTAAATGTATGGGAAAATACAATTCAACAGAGTTGGTTAATGGAGTAAATGGGTTTTTAAGAAGGAAAGAAAGAAGGTGAACTGTGCTCTCTGGAACTGTTTGGACCCAAGTTCCAAATTCTTGGAAAAGGGGAGAGCTGGGGCTTGGGACATTTGGGGAGTGAGAGCACCAGAAAGGGGAAGGGATTGGGGCAGTGGTCCTGAGACCGGAGAGCCAACAACGAGGCACAGTAAGAAAGTTAGCTGGATGGGAGCAGAGAGTCCGAGCTGGGCTTTGCTGGGCATGTAAAAGGGAAGAAGTGGGAGGAGAGGGGAATAGTCAGAACATCCGTTGGACATGGGGAAGGGCACAGGGAGGTTCTGGAGATGTTTCAGGAGGTCTAAGGAGTCCACACAGCCCCATGCTCAAAGAGGGTCCTTTTAAGCAGGAGTTGGTGGAGCTCCTCTCAGCTCCAAGCAGAAACAGAGGCGAGTGGTCAGTCCTGCCTACCTCCTAACAACGTCTCTCCCACTCTGTCTCTGGCAGCTCACCATCATCTTCAAGAGCTTCCAGGAGTGTGTGGAGCAGAAGGTGTACCAGGCGGAGATGGATGAGCTCCCGGCCGCCTTCGCCGACGGCTCCAAGAACGGTGGCGACAAGCACGGGGCCAACAGTCTGAAGATCACGGAGAAGGTGTCAGGCCAGCACGTGGAGATCCAGGCCAAATACATCGGCACCACCATCGTGGTCAGGCAGGTCGGCCGCTACCTGACCTTCGCTGTGCGCATGCCCGAGGAGGTGGTCAATGCCGTGGAGGACCGGGATGGTCAGGGCCTCTACCTGTGCCTCCGGGGCTGCCCTCTGAGCCAGCAGATTGACTTCCGGGCCTTCCATGCCGCTGAGAGCCGGGGGCCGCACCGCCCAGGCCCCAGTCTCCCTGCCTCGGCCCCGCCCGCGGCTTTCACCTACGAGATGGCCACAGCCAAGTGCAGGGAGAAGCTGCCCGTGGAGGACCTTTACTTCCAGTCCTGCGTGTTCGACCTCCTGACCACAGGGGACGTGAACTTCACTCTGGCCGCATACTATGCGTTCGAGGACGTCAAGTCGCTGCACTCCGACAAGGACCGGCTGCACCTGTACGAGAGGACTCGGGACCTGGCGGGAGGAGCCACGTGCTCGGGCCCGTCCTGGGCCCCGCTCCTGGCCCTCGGAGCCCTGGCGGGGTCATGGGCATCTGTGGGCCTCTAGGTGTCGGCCAGTATGGGCCTATAGGTGTCCAGCTTGAAGTCGAGTGAGCTGAGCGGGAGGGAGAAGGGAGCGGGGATGGTGGCTGCCCTTTCTGAGAACTCGGGCCCTCTTGGGTCTAGTCTGAGGTTGTGGGGAAAGAGGAGGCTTTCACGATCAGCTGGGAGTCCCCTCCCTCCAGGGCTACCTCCTCCACAATCCCTTAGCTCGACACCTCCAAAGGAAAATGATGTGAGACCCTGGAGAAGTGGGCCGGTCTTCTCCAGTATCACGGGGACTGTTATTTCACACCGACTTTCCTTTGCCCTCCCATCTCCCTCTCCTCCTTCCCCTTAAAACACCTAAGCCTGGGCGGTTGAGGACAGGTTGAGTTCCCTCTGACACCCCTCCACCCCCACCTTGTTGTCATGGTGCCATCTGGTCTGTGATGACTGGGATCCTGCGTGTGTGATGGTAAGCTTCATGTTTGGGGACGGGAGACTGCTATTTGGCCATTACAGTGAAGGGGGTGTCAAATGGTCTTCTTTCCTACCCCCTCCCCTCTCCTTACACCCATTGCCCACCGGTCCACTGGATGAATGTGCAAACCACATGATCCTCTCTGCTGAAAGTCCTGGAAAGACAGACCACCATCTCCCAGCCCTCCCACCCCATTCAGAGATTTCCTCTGTGCTCATGCACGCACACACTCAAACACACACACACTTACACAAGCATATACACACACAGCTTGACAGCCAAGTGTGCACTGAAACATGCACCCTTGACATGGCATGCACTGAAACTGATTCACACATTGGACGTACGTCCAGGTCCAGCCACCCGCACCCCTACAGATACCTAGGTTGATCCAGCCAGGCCCAAGTGGCCATCCAAATGCCCACACTGAACCCTGGTCTGGGCACACACCCAGGGATGGTCAGAACACTCCGAGCGCTTCCCTCCCTCCCCCCGAAGTGGTGCAATGATCCTGAGATCAGTGGCAGCCGAGCTGTGCAGATCCGGGGAGGGGAAGTGCAAGATTCGTCAGAGCCCAGTAGTCGCAGGTAGCTCTCATGGCCCTACTTACATGCCAACAGGGAAACAGTGGGTGCCATCCAAATAGACGTCCCTGGATCCTCCAAGTGATATTGTCTTTGGCCATCCAGGTGTCTCTCTTTGGACGATGACCCAGGAGCCAGGAGCAAGGATCCTAGAGAGTTTGTTGGGGGGGCAGGGAGGGGTTCCAGGCCCAGCCAGCGTCCATCCGTCACATCCTACCAGATAGAGAAACACCATTTGTAAAGCAGTAGGGAAACGCAACTTGTGTCTTGGATGTAATTTATATTGTCTCTAATATATAGAACCCTTCACATTGATCCTATGTGACTGTGCATATGAAGAGATGTAATTGGTTTTCAATGTTTAAGCAGAGAAAAGATGTGTTTACTACTTCTGTTCCTTCCTCGTGTGGTGGTGGCAACTGTTTCTTGATAGGGAGATGTAGAGTAGGGGTATGGCAGCAAAGCCAACCCAGAGATTTCCCCAAGCAATGGGGCCAGCTGGCCTGCCCTGTTCACCTCCGTTTTTTCAGCCTCTTGGCCTCAGAGGATTTGCTGGCCTCCCAGGAATGGCAACCATGGGACAAGCCTCAGAGGAGAGATGTTTCAGGATGTCCCCTTCATTCTTTCAACCCACCACTCAGAATTCTGGGACATGAGGAGAGAAGGTGGGTCAGGGAGGAGGTCTGGTCCTCCTAGTTGCTCCATCCCAGGCCTTGGAAGGGGCACTCCGGTTTCTGATGGGGTGGATAGCAGGGAACCTGCCTCAGTTTTCAGTCCTGTACATCCCCAATCCTGTAAGGGAGGAAATTGCTCCTTTGCCCTCTCTCCTCTGGCTTTCTCCTCTTGGGTTCTTCTGTCTTCTGCAGGCCAGATTACCAGTCATCCCAGCCCCCTTTCCATGGTGAAACAGGTGGGTTTTCCTTAGGATTTGGGAACCAGCTCCAAGACCCACAATCCCAGCCCCTAGTAGCCCCAGCAGCCCCTGGGCCCAGGCTTTTCAGTGACACCTCCTGCTCCCCCAAACAAGAAAGGGGTGTTCTGCCTCGTTGGTCAGTGCAGGTTATCTTGAGGAAGGGTCTCTGCCTTGCAGGGCCTGCTCCCTGGTGCATGGCCCTTCTTCAGGACCCCCTCCATGCACTGACTCAACGCTCCTCTTGGTTGCTCCCAATATTGATTTAGAGGGGAGTTGAGGCCCTCCCCATACAATAAGAGCTCGCTGGGTTCTGAGCCATTTAGTTCTCTCTGCCAAAGCCACATAGCCGAGGAGGATGGAGAATGCCTGCTTGCTCGTTGGTGGAATTGCCCTTTGTTAGGAGTTAAACAAGTGAAGCACTTTATTTTAGTTGTGTTTGACCGTGTTCTGGTTACAGGTGAAGACACCTCACCACATCCATGTGTGTAAGACCTATGAGGAGTGTCACCACGTGTACATACTGTAAATTATTTATTGATCAACAAAATGCAAGTAAAGTTTGGGGTTTTTTTTTTGACATCTGAGAAAAGTGTCTCTTTCTTGGGGACTGCCTCGGAGATTAGAAAGTTTATTAGGGGATGCTTGACTCAAAATATGTAGATGAGTGCTGGTGATTGAGAGAGAGAGAGAGAGAGGGAGAGAGAGAGAGAGAGTGTGTGTGTGTGTGTGTGTGTGTGTGTGTGTTTAGGGAGGTTACTTGCCATGGTCGGTAAAACAGGAGCAGGAGGAAAAGACTTTCAACTCTGACCCCTAAAGCCTCCATCCCCCTCACTTCCCGTTTTAACCACTAGATCCAATCCCTCTTCCATGTCGGCCTATTGTGACTCTGGCTGGATTGGAGGAACTATCAAAAAATCATTTGTTTTGGTGGGATTTAGAAAGAGAGATTTAGACTCCTTGTCCTAATTGAAAGCAGGAAGGAGCACCAAGGACACAAGTCATGCCTTTTTTATGGTATTTGTTAAGCACTCACTATATGCCGGGCACCGGACTAAGCACTGGGACAGATGCAAGCTAACAGGTTGGACACAGTCCATGTCCCACATGGGGCTCACCGTCTTAAACCCTGTTTTGCAGATAAGGTAACAAGCACAGAGAAATAAAGTGTCTTGCCTAAACTCACACAGCCAACAAGTGGCAGAGCCGGGATTAGAATACAGGTCCTTCTGACTCCCAGGCCTGTACTCTATTCACTAGGCCATGCTGCTGCTTTGAAAACCTGATGGAAAAATTCTCCGTTTGGTCTGTCCTGCTTCCCACTAGCCCACTTGGGACCGGGGTTGGGGGGGGAGAGTGTGTGTGTGAGTGAGTGAGTGAGTGTGTGTGTGTGTGTGTGTGTGTGTGTGTGTGTGTGTGTGTGTGTGTGTGTGCGCGTGCGCACGCGTGCACATCTCTGAGGGGAAGGGAGCTGCGGTGAACCTACTCAGAAGCTCCTTCAGCCCCACATTCCTGGGATGAACACCATAGTTGTCCCACCTCTAGCCTTAGGACTTTTTTTTAGTTTAAATTTAAATCTAGTGCAGTATAAAACCAGGAAAATCCCCGCATTACAAGGCCCAAAGGGATAAAACTGTGAAAGCATCTTCTCTTTTGTCAAGTGATCGGTTGTTTTTTGAGCACTTACTGTGTGCAGAACACGTGCACAGAACACTACTTAATTCATAGGAGAGTACAGAATAATAAGAGTAGGGAGACACGACCCTTGCCCTCAAGCATCTTGTAATCCAGGAGACTCACAATCTTCTCTTTTTCCCAAAAATTTCAAAAAGGAGAAAGGACAGGCTACAGGGGAATATATGTGTTTGAGGATTCAAGGGGGCCAAGCTAAGTAGGAAAATATGAGCATTTCTGGCAGTCCGTCACTAAACACACCAGCAAGCAGGAGGCCTGAAATGGATCATTCAGATAATGAAGACAGCAGTGCCCAGGATAATATATCTATTAACAGTTGTTGGCTCGACGGAGAGGAGCCAAGGACATGTTAAGGGCATGGACATGTATATCATTCCAATCAAATGAAAATGCTCTGGACTCTAGCCCCGAAATATTCATGGATTGAACATGCCTACCAGCATGATGTTTTTATAAGAACCGAGCTTCTTGTGGGGAGGGGACGTCCAACCAATTCTATTACATTGAACTCTCCCAATCACTTAGTACAGTGTTCTGATTGATTGACTGATTAACTGATTGAAGGTTTTGCCTTGGAATTTCAATAACAATCATTGTGGTTTAAGTCCTTGCCATGTGCCCAACCCTGTACAAAGCACTGGGGAAGATACAAGATTATCTGGTGGGACACAGTCCCTGCCCGATGTGGGGCTCACGATCTTAAGTGGAGAGAGAAAATAGGTATTGAATCTCCTCTTACAGATGAGGAAACAGGCCCGGAGAAGACAATTTTTTTGTCCATGGTTCATCATGCAGTACGATGAACGAATGAATTTGTTCATTCAATCATATTTATTGAGTGCAAAGCACGGTACTAAGTGCTTGGGAGAATACAATATAACAATCAGGTAGATGGCAGAGCTGGAATTAGAAAGCAGGTCTGACTCCCAGGCTCAGACACTTGCCACTAGCTCGTGCTGTGTATTTCCTTTTCACTTTACGCACGACAGACTGGAGGCACATTGACATATAGAGGAACTTCAATACCTTCCTATCCTAGTGAATTAGACAGCTCATAAGGAAAACTCTCAGGGGTGAGATCACTAACTTCCTGTTTCACAATGAGAAACTGACAGAACAAGCAGAAAGGGGGGAAAGTGTTTTTTGAATTTTTGGCTTCCTTGTGATACAGGCTGTCCTGTATATGAGGCATACTCACTCTAGGATAGCCAGAGCAAAATAAAGAAGTGGTCAGAAGTCATAATGCTATTTTGGAAGACCATGCCTAAAGCATAAGTGTTAATAATACCTCTGTTTCCTTTCACCCTATCTGTGCGTGCACCATTGGATTTAAAGTGCTTTAAAGCATTAGGAAAAGCAGAATTGAGCGGCAACTTTAAGTTTCGTGTTGTTGATGAAAATTCTTGGTTTTGACCAGGGCTTCATGAGAGTGGCTTTAAGCACTTAATACTGTGCTAACTCTCCCAAGTGCGTAGTACAGTTCTTTGCATACAGTAAGCACTCAATAAATACAATTGAATGAATAAATGTATGAAAGTGCTTATTACAGTGCTTTTCACACAGTATTGATTGATTAATGCATAATTTCCATTTTCTTTGGGCAAATAGGGTTGGGCTGAGGCAGCAAGGAAATTCATAAATTTTTGTGTGTCTTCTTGGGTGGCTGCATCTAGAACATCATCACCTACATACAGCTGCTTTGAATGACAGAAGCAGCCACTGGTGAAGATGGACAGAATCTGTCAAGTGTGTAGTGAAATTAGGTTAGTTTGGGAGGAATGAAGAGAGCACTTGGAGGTATTTAGTCCAGTGCTCTGCATACAGTAAGTACTTTTTGATTGATTTATAAGTAGGGCTGGGTGAAGGGGGAGGAGAATTTAGTTTTAGTTTTTATGGTATCTGTTAAGTGCTTATTACGTGCCAGGTGCTGTACTAAGCGCTGGGGTGGGAACAAGCCAATCATGTTGGACATGGTCCCACATGGGGCTCACAGTCTTAATCCCCATTTTACAGATGAGGGAACTGAGTCCCAGAGAAGTGAAGTGATTTACCTCAGGTCACACAGCAAAGAAGTGGTGGAGCTGTTTGAAGTGAGAGAGGCTGATAGCAGGGAGATCAGAGAGGAGGCTGAAACAATAGTCCAGCTGTGATACAATCAGAGCTGTTGCTAGAGGAGCAGCTGTTTGGGGGAAGAGGAGGGGGCAGACTGGGAGTTGTTGTGTAGGATGGAACTGACCATGCAACCTTGTTTCACTCCAAGGGTGATGGATAAGGTGTCAGACGTGGCACCTTCAACTCTAACTCTCCCAACCATTTCTTTACACACTAGCATGAAGATTCTGGTGGCCCCTGAAGACAGTAAGCTCCTTGTGGGCAGGGTTCACCTAAGCTCTCTGTTGTATTTTCCCAAGTCCTTAGTACAGTGCTCTGCACACAGTAACTGCGCAATAAATA
Organism: Tachyglossus aculeatus; assembly: GCF_015852505.1. Lineage (NCBI taxonomy): Eukaryota > Metazoa > Chordata > Mammalia > Monotremata > Tachyglossidae > Tachyglossus > Tachyglossus aculeatus. Next base: position 96,545,883 of record NC_052070.1, read on the forward strand.
CCATTGATCGATTGAACTCTCCAGCCAGTCAAATTTATTTGGCAACTGACGAAGACTTTGCCTGTTGATGGTCTCCAATCAATCATGCAGTGCATTTATTCAGCACTCACATATTCAATCTCTCTAAATCCTGTCCATTCAACTTGCACAACTTTGCTAAAATCCTCCCTTTCCTTCCCAATCCAAACTGCTACCAAGTCAATCCAATCACTTATCCTATCCCACCTTGATTACTGCATCAGCCTCCTTGCTGATCTCCCTGCTTCATGCCTCTCCCCACTCTGGTCCATACTTCAGTTTTTTGCCCAGATTATTTTTCTACAAAAATGTTCAATCCACGTTTCCCCACTCCTCAAAATCCTCCAGTGATTGCCCATCCACCTCTTCATCAAACTGCAATTCCTTGTTATTGTTGTTGTCTTATGCTGTGAGTCGTGTCTGACCCATAGTGATGCCGTGGACACATCTCCCAGAATGCCCCATCTCCATCTGCATTCAGGTAGTGTATCCATAGAGTTTTCTTGGTAAAAATACAGAAGCTTTTTACCATTGCCTCCTTCAGTGCAGTAAACCCGAGTCTCTGCCCTTGACTCTCTCCAATGCTGCTGCTGCCAAACACAGGTGAGTTCTGACTTGTTGCAGATTGCCTTCCACTCGCTAGCCACTACCCAAGCTAAGAATGGAATGGGTAGGCCTCTGCTTGACTCTCCCTCCCATAGTCGAGACTGGTAGAGTATTGGAAATTCTCCAGGTGTGACCCCGAGAGGTGAGCAATTCCTTAACATCGCTTTAAAGCACTCAATCACTTTGACCCCCTCCTTCCTTACCCCTCTGCTCTCCTACCACAACCCAACTGGCACACTTCACTCCAATACTGCCAACCTACTCACTGTACCTTGATCCCATCTATCTTTCCGCCCATGTCCTGCTTCTGGCCTGGAATACCCTTCCTCTTCATATCTGACAGACAATGACTCTCCCCACCTTCAAAGCCTTATTGAGGGCATATCTTCTCCTAGAAGCCTTCCCTGACTAGGCCCTCATTTCCTCTTCTCCCACTCCCTTCTGCATCCCCTGCACTAGGATTTGCACCCTTTATTCACCCCCTCCCTCAGCCCCACACCACTTACATACATAATTTATTTATATTAATGCCTGTCCCCCCCTCTGGACTGAAAGCTCATTGTGGTCAGGGAACGTGTCTACCAACTCGGTTACATTGTACTCTTCCAAGTGCTTAGTACAGTGCTCCGTACATAGTAGTGCTCAATAAATATGATTATTGATTGATCGATTGCAGAGTACGGTAATGAGCGCGTGAGAGAGTACAATACATAGGATTGGTAGACGTGATCTCTGACTCCAAGAATGCTTGGTAAGGTCAGTGAACACAGACATCTTGGCATTGCCCTCTGCATTTTTCCTGTATCTGTCACACTCCAAAGAGCAAATCTGTTATGCTATGCTTTGGATATTAAGCCCCTTTAAGATTCAGTTAGTGCCCAGCTGACTATGTCCTGCTCAGAAAGATTCTGGTTAGAATCTTGCCTGAAACGCAAATCAGTAAAATGTCTCTATAGTAGCCCGAACGCCATACTAAATTGAAAGAGCTTACTGTCAGTAGCATTATCTTCAAAAATGAATCACAGATTTTTTATGGGATTTTTTAAGTGTTTACTATAATTCAAACACTCTTCTAGAAACCTGAGTTTTTAGAAGTTAATCTGGTGGGACACGGTCCCTATCCCACATAGATCTCACAGTTCAAGTAGGAGGGAGTACAGGTATCAATACCCATTTTACAGATGAGGAAACAGAGGCAAAGGGAAGTTAAGCAACTTGCCCAAGGTCACACAACAGGCAAGTGGTGGAGCTGGGATTGGAACTCAGGTCCCCTGACTCCCAGGACCATGCTCTTTCCACTAGGCCACGCTGTTTTATATGTGTGTATAACTGGAGGTTTGCGCAAATTTATAGGGAAGCAGCATGGTTTAGTGGTAGAGCATGGGCCTGGAAGTCATGGGTTCTAATCCCAGCTCCACTACTTGTCAGGTGTGACTTTGGGCAAGTCACTTCACTTCTCTGGGCCTCAGTTCCCTCATCTGTAAAATGGGGATTGAGACTATGAGCCCCACGTGGGATAGGGACAGTGTCCAACCCTATTTGCTTGTATCCACCCCAGCACTTAGTACAATGCCTGGCACATGGTAAACGCTTAGCAAATACCATAATTATTGTTATTATGGTGGTAATCCAAGTGGCCTCTTAGATCACCACTAGATTGCAAGCTTCTTGAAGGCAGGAATTATTATATTGTATTTTCCCAAGTACTTGGATCAATGCTCTGCACAAAGTGCTCGATAAATGCCATTGATTGATTGATAATAATAATAATAATGGTATTTGTTAAACAGTTACTATTTGCCGATCACTGTTCTAAGTACTAGGGTAGATACAAGGTAGTCAGGTTGTCCCACGTGGGGCTTACAGTCTAAATCCCCATTTTACAGATGAGGTAACTGAGGCACAGAAAAGTTAAGTGGCTTGCCCAAGGTCACACAGCAGACAAGTGGCAGAGCTGGGATTAGAACCCATGTCCTCTGACTCCCAAGCCTGTGCTCTTACCACTAAGCCACACTGCTTCACCATGTCAGAATCCCATCAGTCTTTTTTATGGCATTTGTTAAGCGCTTACTACTACTAATAATAATGGCATTTATTAAGAGCTTACTATGTGCAAAGCACTGTTCTAAGTGTTGGAATAATAATAATAATGGCATTTATTAAGCGCTTACTAAGTGCAAAGCACTGTTTTAAGTGCTGGGGAGGATACAAGGTGACCAGGTTGTCCAACATGGGGCTCACAGTCTTCATCCCCACTTTCCAGATGAGGTAACTGAGGCACAGAGAAGTGAAGTGACTTGCCCAAGGTCACACAGCAGACAGGTAGTGGAACGGGGGGGGGGGGGGCGTTGGGGGGGGGCTGGGGGCTAGGTACGACACTAGAACCCAGGTTCTTCTGACTCCCAGGCGTGTGCTCTATCCACTAGGCTTTATCTAGTTACAGTTGAAGAGGGCCAAAGGGAAAGGGAGAAGGTGAGAAAACTGCCCTCCCCCACCCCAATTCCCTCTGTCCCTTCCCCTGGTCCCAGCTGGAAATGCCAAGTGGTTTCACAAGGCAATCACATCAGACACTGATCCTGTCCCATATGGGGCTCAAAGACTAAAGAGGTGGGGGGAGAACGGGAATTTAACCTTCAGTTTACAGGTTGAGGAAGCAGAGGCAGAGAATGTGACCGACTTGCCCACGATCTCACAGCCACGATGTAGTGGAACCGCATTTAGTACCAGGCCTGGGAGTCACAAGGTCAGGGGCTCTAATCCTGACTCAAATGGAGGATTAAATATCTATTTCTCCTTCCTCCTTAGACTGTGAACCCTACGTGGGTCAGGGACTGTATCCGATCTGATGGTCTCGTACCTATCCTAGTGCTTAGCACAGTGCTTGGCATAGAATAGGGGCTTAACACATATCACAGTGATTATTATTTTTGGGAATGTATCTGTTATTTTGTTATAACCTACTCTCCCCTGTGCTTAGTACATTGTTCTGCACACAGTAAGTGCTCAATAAATATAATTGACTGACTGATCGATCATTCTGATGTGTCTGCATGTCTAGTTTTATGCTTCTTCTCTCTTCTGCTTTCACTATTCATAATTTTTTTATTTTTTTGCCATTCTTCCCCATTAAAGTGTAAGCTCCTTGAGGGAAAGGAATAAGCACTTAGGTCAGTGATCTGCACACAGTAAGCACTCATTAAATGCGATTGAATGAATGTGTTTTGCTATTGCTGTACTTTCCCCAGGGCTTAGTACGGTGTTCAGTGATTACCATTGATTGATTGACTGAAAAACAACCATGAATTAAACATCAAAGAAACCACAGGGAACATTTTGATGCCTCTGCCCTCTTCTCCTTATCTGCCTGCCTCCTCACCAATCTGGTAAACAGAAAAATGCCCACTGTTGGAACCTTGCTGGCCCGATTAAACTGGTACTCATTAGCCCCCTGATCAGTCTGAAGGAACAGCAAAGCAGCCTGAAGCAGCATAGTCTAGTGGTTAGAGCATGGGCCTGGGAGTCAGAAAGACCTGGGTTCTAATCCCCGCTCCACTGCTTGTCTGCTGTGTTGGACAAGTCACTTCCTTCTATGTTGCCTCGGTTAGTTCATCTGTAAAATAGGAATTAAGACAGTGAGCCCCAGGTGGGACAGGGATTGGGTCCAACCTGATGAGTTTGTGTCTACAGTACTGTTTGACACCCAGTAAGCACTTAAATACCATCATTATTAAATAAGCGCTTAGAACAGTGTTCTGCACCCAGTAAGTCCTCAATAAATACAATTGAATGAATGAATATGGGATTCTGAACAGGTGGTCAGTATACCCACCAGGACCAGGACTCTGTTTCCAGAGGATTGAATTCCCCGGGGCCCACTACTTGGGGGCTGCCAGGTGCACCGGGAGAAAAAAAAGCAAAAGAGTTTCTTCCTGCCTTTTCGCCCACTCTCTGCAGTGTGGGACCTTAGCCTCGGGAAGTACACAGGCCCTCTGTTAGCCCTATTTCTAGGCCGGCTGGACTCATTAAGCAGCCTGTTTCTAGAAGTCTGCTACCCTCTGGTGGATATTTTGTAAAATAGCATCTCTACCACTAAGCAAATCTGGGTTGGCCAGGATTTTTCCCTCGGATCTCCCTCGTCCTGGGAAGTCTGAGCCTTGCAAACTGGGGATAGTCAGCAGGCAGGCATTTGGGTGGGCAGATGTGAGGGGGGGAGGTCCTGCCCTCCATAATCCATTTGTTCATTAGACATTTGGCCTAGTGAAGAGGGCATGTGCCTGGGCGTCGGACTCCATCAGGTCTGAGCTCCACAAAGTCACTCTTCCCCCTTCTCCAACCCCCCCGGCTCTCAACCCTCTCTGCTACTCTCCCATCCTTCCCAGCAGTATCCTCAGATGAGATCTCCTTCCTCCTGTCAAGTGCTACTCTGGCCACCTGTGCTTTCAATCCCATTCCCTTATAGACTGTGAGCCCACTCTTTTAGACTGTGAGCCCACTCTTTTAGACTGTGAGCCCACTCTTTTAGACTGTGAGCCCACTGTTGGGTAGGGACTGTCTCTATATGTTGCCAACTTGTATTTCCCAAGCACTTAGTACAGTGCTCTGCACATAGTAAGCGCTCAATAAATACGATTGATGATGATTCCCTCTCATCTTATGAAATCTCTCGCTTCATCCCTCCTCCCCTCCTTAACTTCCATCTTCAACCGCTCACTCGCCACTGGTTCCTGCCCCTCTGCCTTCAAGCATGCCCACGACTCCCCCATCCTAAAAAAACCCTCTCTTGACCCCACCTCACCTTCTAGTTATCGCCCTATCTCCCTCCTACCATTCCTTTCCAAACTCCTTGAACGAGTCGTCTGTACCCGCTGCCTCGACTTCCTCAATGCCAACTCTCTCCTCGACCCCCTCCAATCTGGCTTCCGTCCCCTACATTCCACCAAAACTGCCCTCTCAGAGGTCACCAATGACCTCCTGCTTGCCAAATCCAACGGCTCCTACTCTGTCCTAATCCTCCTCGACCTCTCAGCTGCCTTCGACACTGTGGACCACCCCCTTATCCTCGACACGCTATCCAACCTTGGCTTCACAGGCTCCGTCCACTCGTGGTTCTCCTCTTATCTCTCCAGCCGTTCATTCTCAGTCTCTTTTGCGGGCTCCTCCTCCCCCTCCCATCCCCGTACTGTAGGGGTTCCTCAAGGGTCAGTTCTTGGTCCCCTTCTGTTCTCTATCTACACTCACTCCCTTGGTGAACTCACTCACTCCCACGGCTTCAACTATCATCTCTACGCTGATGACACCCAAATCTACATCTCTGCCCCTGCTCTCTCTCCCTCCCTTCAGGCTCGTGTCTCCTCCTGTCTTCAAGACATCTCCATCTGGTTCTCTGCCCACCATCTAAAACTCAGTATGTCCAAGACTGAACTCCTTATCTTCCCTCCCAAACCCTACCCTCTCCCTGACTTTCCCATCACTGTTGACGGCACTACCATCCTTCCCATCTCACAAGCCCGCAACCTTGGTGTCATCCTCGACTCTGCTCTCTCGTTCACCCCTCACATCCAATCCATCACCAAAACCTACCAGTCTCACCTCCGCAACATCGCCAATATCCACCTTTTCCACTCCACTCAAACCGCTACCTTACTCGTTCAATCTCTCATCCTATCCCAACTGGATTACTGCATCAGCCTCCTCTCTGATATCCCATCCTCCTGTCTCTCCCCACTTCAATCCATATTTCACGCTGCTGCCCGGATCATCTTTGTGCAGAAACATTCTGGGCATGTTACTCCCCTCCTCAAAAATCTCCAGTGGCTACCAATCAACCTACGCATCAGGCAAAAACTCCTCACCCTGGGCTTCAAGGCTCTCCATCACCTCGCCCCCTCCTACCTCACGTCCCTTCTTTCCTTCTACTGCCCAGCCCACACCCTCTGCTCCTCTGCCGCTAACCTCCTCACTGGGCCTCGTTCTCGCCTGTCCCGCTGTCGACCCCTGGCCCACATCCTCCTCCTGGCCTGAAATGCCCTCCCTCTGCACATCCTCCAAGCTAACTCTCTTCCTCCCTTCAAAGCCCTACTGAGAGTTCACCTCCTCCAGGAGGCCTTCCCAGACTGAGCCCCCTCCTTCCTCTCCCCCCCACCCGCTCTACCTCCTTCCCCTCCCCACTGTACCTGTATATATGTTTGTACAGATTTATTACTCTATTTTACTTGTACATATTTACTATTCTATTTATTTTATTTTGTTAATATGTGTTGTTTTCTTGTCTGTCTCCCCCTTCTAGACTGTGAGCCCGCTGTTGGTTAGGGACCATCTCTATATGTTACCAACTTGTACTTCCCAAGCACTTAGTACAGTGCTCTGCACACAGTAAGTGCTCAATAAATATGACTGAATGAATGAATGAATGAGAGGACTACTACTAACAATAATGATGGCACTTATAAAGCACTTACTATGTGCAAAGCACTGTTCTAAGTGCTGGGTAAGTTACAAGGTGATCAGGTTGTCCCATGGGGGGCTCACAGTCTTAATCCTCATTTTACAGATGAGGTAACTGAGGCACAGAGTACTACTACTACTACTACTACCACTAATTGTGGCATTTGTTAAATGCTTACTATGTAACGGGCACTGTACCAAGCGCTGGGGTAGATACAAGGTAATCAGGTTGGGCACAGTCCTTGTCCCACATGGGGCTCACAGTCTTAATCCCCATTTTATGGATGAGGTAACTGAGGCAGAAAGAAGTGAAGTGACTTTCCCAAGGTCACACAACAGATAAGTGGCGGAGCCGGGATTAGAACCCAGATCCTTCTAACTCTCAGGCCCATGCCCTATCCACTAGGCCGTGCTGATTCAACTTATGTAAAACAAAACTCCGCATCTTCCCATCCAAACTCTTCCCTCTCCTAGACTTTTACATTTATTATTATTACATTTCTTATGCACTTATGTGTTAAGCACTTTTCTAAGCACTGGGGTAGATGTAGGTCAATGTAGACAACACCACTCATCCTCCCTATCTCACAAACCTGTAACCTTTGCATCATTCATTCATTTATTCAATTGAATTTATTGAGTGCCTACTGTGTGCTGAGCACTGTACTGAAGCACGTGGAAAGAACAATCATTCTCTACTCATCTCTTTCACTTAACTCGCATATTCAGTCATCAAATCCTGTCACTTCTACCTTCACAACATTTCTAGAATCTGCCCCTTCCGCTCCAGCCAAACTGCTACCACATTAATCCAAGCATTTATATCTCATCTTAACTTCTGCCTCAGCCTCCTCGCAGACCTCCAGGCTTCCTGTCTCTGCCCACTCCAGTTCATATTTAAATCTGCTGCTGGATCATTAAAAAAAAAACAAAAAAACCCTCAGTCCACATCTGTCACTTCTCAGAAACCTCTATAGGTTGCCCATCCACCTCCACATCAAACAAAAACTCCCTACCATGGACATATTTAATCAACTCAATCAATCAATCAACTAGCTCCCTCCTACCTTACCTCGCCGGTATATTACAACTCAAGCTGCACACTTTTCTCCTCTAACACCAACCTACTCGTTGTACCTCCATCTCGTCTATCTCACCACCAACTCCTTGCCCACATCCTCCCTCTGGCCTGGACCTCCCTCCCCAATCATATCTGACAGACCACCACTCTGCTCATCTTCAAAGCCCTACTATAATCAAATCTCCTCCAAGAGGCCTTCCCTGACTAAACCCTTGTTTCCCCACTGTATTTGCCCTTGGGTCAGTAACCCTTAAGCATTTTAGTACTAAACCTACCCCCAATCCCACAGCACTTATGTACATATCCTTAGACTCTATCTTATACTCAATCCCCTATTTGTAATATATTTTAGCGTTTGTCTTCCCCTGAAGTCTGTTAGCTCCTTGAGAGCTGGAACCTTGTTTACCAACTCTATTCAATTTTCGTCTTCCAAGAGCTTAGTATAGTGCTGTGCACAAATTAAGCACTCAATAAATACCATTGAATGATTAATTTACCTGGGTTCTAGTGCCAGCTCCTCCACTCTTCTGCCGTGTGAGTTTAGGCAAGTCATGTAACTTCTCTGTGTTTCAGCTCCCTCATCTGAAAAATGGGGATTTAATAACTGTTCTCTCCCCTCTTTGGACTGTGAGCCCCATATGGGGCAGGGACTATACCCAGTCTAGTTATCTTGTATCTCCTTCAGAGCTTAGTAGAAGGATTAGCATATAGTCAGCACTTAAATACTAAAATAATTATTTTTCCAAAAACAAAAATCAGTCAAGTGGGAAGATACCTGAGTGGGCAGGGACTGTGTCTCTTTATTGTTATATTGTACTCTCCCAAGCTCTTAGTACAGTGCTTTGCACACAGTAAGCACTCAATAAATACTACTGAATGAATGAATGAGCAACAGCTGATGTCACCAGACCCTAAAGTATGGGAGGAGGGTTTGAAAATGGTGACCCTCCTGTAATCTAGAAAACTCCTTGAGTACTCCCAAGTACTTAATACAGTGTTCTGTGCCAAGAAAGTGCTCAATACGTTCTACTGATTGATGAGGACGGATGTCCAAGAGGGGAGGCAACCAAACCGCAGTTCCTAACAGTATAACAGCAGTGTTATGCTGCCACTGTCAAAGATAGAACACTGAATTGGATGGATCACTGGGGGTCTGATCTAGTAAGGGCAAGATCTTAAAGATGCAGGAAAAGATAAACCCACCTCAATGGAGTGATCCAGTGAGTGCCTTTTATGGGCTTTAAAGGCACTGGCACCCTGTTTCTGCCAAGAAAAACACTAACTGCCCACAAGCCTCTAGACTGGAAGTACACTGTGGGCAGGGAATGTGACAACCAACTCTGTTTTAGTGTACAAGCACTTAGTACAGTGCTCTGCACACAGTAAGCGCTCAATAAATACGATTGAATGAAAGAATGATGATGAAGCCCAGCCACAGCCAATTTGCAGCTGATCCCACAGATGACCCTTTCCAGTGCTGGCCCCCAGACTCTTTCATTCTCTCTGTGTGCCCCATGGCTAGTAAAAATCTATGGCAGGAACTAGGGTGTCAAGGCTCAAGGACTGCTGGAGGTGTTTTATTATTTTGGAAAGGGAAACCCCTTCTGGAAAATTTCCACATCCTCCAAATTTGCCGCATCTCGTAGGTGAGCACTCCACCCACTGAGGCATTTAGTACAGTGCATGGTAACCAGTAGGTGCTCATTAAATGCCAATACCACTTACTCCCTCGGTACTTAGCACAAAGTCCTGATGATGTTCCATGCTGAGAGATGGTTGGTTGTCTCCTGCAGCTGGGGTGGCCCCGCCATGACCTGAGGTGAGGTGGAGACTGTAAGCTCATTGTGGGCAGGGAATGTGTCTACCAACTCTGTTATATGGTACTCTCCCAAGAGCTTGGTACAGTGCTCTGCACACAGTAAACAGTAAGTAAAATGGGGCATAAAATGGGGATTAAGATTGAGAACCAATGTGGGACATGGACTAAATCCAACCTGATTAGCTGGTATCTACCCAAGTGCTTAGTGCAGTGACTAGCGCACAATAGGCGCTAAACAAACACCATTAAAAAAGAAGCACACACTCAATAAATACCAGTCAGTCGATCATATTTATTGAGCACTTACTGTACGCAGAGCACTGTACGAAGTGCTTGGGAGAGAGAAGCCGCGTGGCTTAGTGGCAAGAGCCTGGGCTTGGGAGTCAGAGATTGTGGGGCTAATCTCGGCTCCTCCACTTGTCTGCTCTGTGACCTTGGGCAAGTCAGTTAACTTCTCTGTGCCTCCCTCATCTGTAAAATGGGGATTAAGATTGTGAACCCCAGGTGGGACAATCTGATCACCTTGTATCTATCCCAGCACTTAGAACAGTGCTTGGCACATAGCACTTAACAAATATCATCATTATTATTATTATTACAATATAACATACCCTGCTCACAACGAGCTTCCAGTCTAGAGGGGGAGAAAGATGTTGGCATAAATAAAATTATAGATATGAACATAAGTACTGTGGGGTTAGGAGGGGAGATGAATACAGGGAGCAAGTCCAAGTGGTGCAGAAGGGAGAGGGAGAAGAGGAAATGAGGGCTCAGTCAGGGAAGAATTCTTGGAGGAGCTGTGCCTTCAATAAGACTTATGAAGGCTTCAATAAGGCTCATTGATGATGGTCGGGGTTGGGTAGGTTGGAATTGTCCCTTTAAGACTCCTGGCTTTGAATTCCATGGCTGGCTTCTCACCCCTGCAAATGTGCAGCACTCATGTGAGTCTCCATAAATGACATTTATGTTGGCACTAATTGACGAGGACTTGCACAGTGCCAGGTGCTAGAGGCCCCCCAGTGGGGAGCCCGGCCCAGCTCTTTCCAGTAAAAGGCAGGAGCTCTGGCCGCAGACCCTTTGGAATCCTGTTACTATTGTAAATCGTAATAAGCTGATTATTGCGGCACTTGTTCTTAAAATAAAAATCTTCCAAGGCCGCTCCAGCTGGGCTGCGGGTTGCAATAGCCACTCTGAGAGAGCCCTTTATGAACAGCAATAACCCTTTGCGCTTCTTTGCCTTCCACTCCAAATCCTTAGCCGACACTGACTAAAACACCCCCTATTTACAAATAAAGATGGGGGAGATGGAGGGTGCTCGGCTACAAGCCTTGAACAACTGAGTTGAGGACCCAGGAGAACCCCAATCTCCGGTCTGAGTGGTACTTCCCCTCAATTCCACCTCCATTCTCCCGAGTGAGAACTAAATTGGCTCTCCACCTTCACTCTGGAGAGACCATGAAAGAGAGCAGGCCTGGGAGTCAGGAGACCTGGGTTCTAATCACAGCTCCGCCTCTTGCCCCGCGTGGCCTGGGGCAAATCACTTAACATCTCTGGGCCTTCATTTCTTCACCTGAAAACAGGGAGTAAGTATCTGTTCTCCCTGCCTCTTAGACTGTGAGTCCATGGGGAACAAGGACTGTGTACCTAGCCCACTGCTTAGCATACAGTATGCATTTAAATATCAGTTATCATTACTAATTATCATTATGTGCATCTAGAAGGCAGTTCAGGAAGGAGTTTGGGTTAAGCTGTGCAGGCTCTCCTGTTTCCCATCTCGCCAAGCACCTCCTCCAGTCATGAACTTCTGCAGCCCTGGACCTCTCCAGCCAAGCCCACCCCCTGAGCCAAATAGCTTTAGTTCACCTCTGTGTCAGTGTTTCCATTATAAAATCCTTCTCTTTTTTTCAGGGTATATAACTCAGCTGTGAAGTCTCCCTTGCGGCTGGAACTTGGCTGTGGAGAGTCGGCTGAGAGTCGTTTCTATCCCCCCTCCTGGCCCCGGGTTGAGTTTAGGTTTGGTGCAAACAACTTCCAGCACTTTGGAAACACCTCTGCTCGATCAGCAAGGCAGCGAGTGGCGCCATGCGAGTCTGTGAGTACCCCTTAGCATCCAGAGGGCCTTATGGAGAATCGGGGTCAAACCGACCCACGACTACAGTGTTGGGCTCTGCCTGTGCTATCCCACCTGTGGTTCTCCCAACTCCTCCACAGTGGCTCCCAACCTCAGTCTCAGCTCCTCCACAGAGGCTCCCAACCCCCATTTCCCAGCTTCTCCACAGCAGTTCCCAGCCCCAGTCTCCCACCTCGTCCCCATTACAGACAGCATGGTTTAGTGGATGGAGCATGGGCTTGGGAGTCAGAAGGTTGGGGTTCTAATCCCAGCTCTGCCACTGTTCTGCTGTGTGACCTTGAGGAATTCACTTCACTTCCCTGTGCCTCAGTTCCCTCATTTATAAAATGGAGAATGAGACTGTGAGCCCCAGGTGGGACAGGGACTGGTTCCAACATGATTTGCTTGCATCCCCCCCAGTACTTAGTACTGTGCCCTGAACACAGTAAGTGCTTAACAAATGTTATGATTATCATCATGATTCTACCAGCTCCTCCACAGCAGGACCAACCCCAGTATCCTAGCTCCTCCACGATGACTCCCAGACCCCAAACTCCCAGCTGCTCCACAGTGGCTCCCGATCCTGTTGTCCCAGACCCTCCACAGCAGCTCAAAGCTCGTCTCCCAGCTCTTCCACAGTGGCTCCCAGCCCATCTCCTTGTTCCTCCACAGACACTCCCAACCCTGTTCTCCCTGGTGCTGCACGGTGGTAGGGAGGGGACGTGATTTATTTATTAATGTCTGTCTCCCCCTCTAGACTGTGAGCTCCTTGTGGGCAGGGAATTTGCCTGTTGTACTCTCCCAAGTGCTCAGTACAGTGCTTTGCACACAATAAGTGCTCAATAAATACGATTGATGATATTGGCCCACCCAGGACCAGGATTCAGCTCCAGACTACAGCCTCCTTGGATCCATCATCACCACAACTAATTAAGTGCACTCAGCCTTAAAGGCCCCAGGGTCTGAGAGCCCAAGTAAAGGTTGTCCTGATTTAAAAAGCAAAGGCAGGGAGGATTGAATCATTCCAACTTTTCATTACATGTGCCTAAGCACATTAATTTATACTGACAAGAATACAATAAACTTGGTTTGGAAAGGCAACAGCAATGATGAGAGATAAAGAATCTTGGGAGACAAGTGGATTTTTTGACTACTTTCTTTAGTTCCCCCCTTCTTTATAATCACCAAATCAAGGCTGGCAAGGCCCAGAACTACTGGCACTAGGGGACTCACAAAGCCTATGAGTCAACTTGGCAACAAAAAGCTGCAACAGCCAGGTCTGCCTCTTGAGTTTGGCAGAAAATGGGGGTTCCCCCCACCAGTTCTCTCCCTGAACCCCACTGGGGAAAGTAGATGGAACACACCTACATCATATGGGATACACCAGATACAGTGGACCAACCTGGTTCTGAAAATCCTCAGTTACACTTTTTAATATACAAGAATCAAAAGTACAGCAGTTTTACAATGTAGGAAAATTTAATACATACTATATAAACAAACATATTTACATCAGAAATCACTAGGACAGTGGCATTTTTCACAAATATAAATTAATGTTAATTACCATTTGTGTCAACAGGTGTTTTAAAAGTCCACAATCTTACAAGAAAGGGAAACACTCTTTCCCCATCAGCGTCACGGCCCAACTGACCAGAACCTTCCGGATCAGTGGCCTCTACTTCAAATCATGGAGGGCCAGAAGGTCCACCTGGCCTGGCCACCTTATCAACCGTCCCCGCTGACAATAGGTTTTGGTCTATAGGGTTTCAGTGTGTTTTAGTGTAAATTCATAAATTGAATCAGATTTGCAGCACACTCCCTGATGCTCGCTTTCAGCCATCAGGCTAGAACATTCTTAAGTTAAAAATACGGCAAGAGGCGAGAGGTTTTAAGCTTTTCCCACGAGAGGTTAAAAAGATGAGGGGGAGCGAGGGGGAGGGGAGGAGGGAGGTTCAGGAGCCACTGCACCAGATGTCACCCTAAACCCCAATACCGAGCACAGCTGGGTCTCCCCTTTGGTACTTTCACTGACCATTTTCAATGGCTGATTTTTGGTTTCACGTTGTTCTCTTTTGAGGGTGGCAGTTCACCCACCTCGACACAATTCATTCTGAAAGCAAATGAAAAAAAAACCACGCAACAGAGACTGATTTGCCATTTTTTTTCTTCTTTCACATTGTCCACTAGGAATTCCAAGATAGATCACCATCTCAAATCGGGTTCAAGCTATCATCCAGGTCCCAGGGTTACAGTTCTTTTCCAGACAAGCCGGACCTAATTCCCATCGCTTCCACCTTCAAGATGATTTGCATTTTCAGAGAGGAAATACCTCTTTCTCCCCCTCTTTGGACACAGCTCAGATACAGGAGGATTTGTACCTTTTATTTGGGATACTGCAATTTCACAATCAACTTAACACTGATCTGGCCAGTACTGCCTTTTGCTACATAATATGGCACTAAATGTCTTGCAAGATTTCATACATGTGAAAAACCAGATTTTTTCCCTCCTATCCAGATTATAAAATGTCTTTGTGCATAGCTCAACCCTCCAGCCAACCATTTCACTTTCAAGACAGCAACACTGGTGAAAATCAGAAGTCACTTCCATCTCCTCATCCCACCCACCCACCCCCCTCACAATAAAAGGAACTAAAGCCCTGTAGGAAAATACAATCCCCAAAGGGAAAATGAATGTTGTTTCTCATTTGTCCCCTCTTTCCTCAATGCTTTCCCCTCTCCTAAAGGCAGAAATGAGGCAACAGCACAATGGGAATTGGTTTGCTCTGGACAGGACATGGGGCCAAAACCGTGAGCAAAGCTTCCACTGTTCATTTCCCAATTGCTTCACCAGCAGCCTCAGGAGAAGAGAAGCTGGATGATGTTTGCCACGGGCATGGTGATCCCGCTGGGAGCGGGCCTCGTGGGCATGACCTTATCCCTGCCCCCACTGGCTTTACAGACTGAACTCTCAAGGTACCGATGGGATTAAACAAAAAGGAGCATGGGAGATCCACGGGACAACAGCTGCTCAGACTGTGGACCAGCTGCCCACGTCATGACCAACCGGGCAACGACAGACCACAGAGCCATGTCTGCCTTAGTGACCAGACCCAGGTGGTCCCGGATGGTCATTTCTAAAGTTCTCTGCCCCTCGTTTCTGGTGGCTTGATGTCGCTGGCTCCTCAGGACTGGGGAGGAAATCCACAGGTCCAGCCCAATGGGTACCGGCCTTGACCTTGGCCCCTGGAGGAGACGGCAGCAGGAGCATAACTTCCTTGGGCTTTACCACTTTCATCTTATGCAGGTTTCAGGTGAGACACCCTGCTCCCTACCCGGTTAACCCTGGCTCACTCTGAGCTATTACTTTGGATTTCGTGCAAATTCAAGAACACTGAAAACCGTGGCTGAGACCCCCAAAGGGCCCATGGTGCATCTAGTCCTCCTGCCCCCGCCCCCCCCCACCAAGAATGAAGCAGAAAGCCCATCTGTAGGGAACCTCAGTCAGGAGACTGCCCACTCATGTGGACCGTGTGGGACTTTTGACAGCTTGCGCGTCGGCAGATACCAGACCGCTTGGCAAACTGACTGAACCGAGGCCTTGGCGTCAGCCCGGTGAAACTCCAAAAGAGTCCAGGTTGTAGTGAGTGCCTCTCACTGAATCACACCCTCTCAGCTCCCCCAGGGACACTAAGTCCACCTGAGGTGGGTACTCCCAGAAAACTTGACGGCCAGCGACAAGTGCTGCGTGGGAGCCCGTGGGCGCCTTTCCGGCTTTACTTCTTGGGCACAAGGGTGAGCCACCCATCAGTAATCCAAGTTTCTACAATTCTCCTCCCTGCCCACTCTCCCTCCATCCCAGCCCCCACTGCCGCTGGAAGGATCCAAGCTGATTTCAATCTGTCCAGGCTCATGGAAATGAAGCTCAGTCAGGCCCTGAGATCCCTCCCCGTGAAGATCCAAGCAGGGCCTCCGAAGACCCAGACCCTCCGAAAAGCTCTACTGCATGGAAGGAAAACCAATGAGGGGTGGAACTCTGCTACCCTTCCCCTCTTAACCATCCTTCCTGAGGTGATATGATACACGTGTTCCTCTCCTTCTCCGAGACATCTTGTGGGAAGGACACATGGAGGGCCCACGTGGTCAAAGTGGGAGGGCAGGATTTCCTTTTCCTCGCCAAGCCTCGGTGCAACAGAACCCACTTAAACGTATTTCTCTCCCCTCCCTCAGCAGCATCCATCACATAACCGTCCAGCAGACAAGCACAAACGATCTCTCGATAACACCCTCAGCAGCAGTATCCGTCCTCTCCCCCCCGTGGCCAACTTCCAAGTCCGGGGTCAATTGCCTGGCTGTGAAAATGTTCACAAGTCCATCAGGCTCTTTCTTCTATGAGGGGGTGGGAAGGAATCCCACAAAAACCAGGGAACACACAAACAAGACAAAATCCGCCCCCTAATGACACCTTCTTCCTTATTACCAACATCAAGGAACGAAGGAGGGAGGGAAGTGGGGTAGGAGTGTGTGTGGGAGGGTAGTAACCAAATCCACGTGGAACAGAACTAACAACTAAGGAAAGCTCTTCCCTTTTTCGGCCCCCCCCGCCCATCGGCATCCTCCTTCAGCCAGCGGGGTGTAGCAGCAGCAGCATGCCCAAAGTCTCCGGTCCCCAGCCGTTCGGACCAAATCTTAGAGGCTCGTTCATTCTCTCTCTCTTGCTCTCTCTCTCTCTTGCTCTCTCTTTCTCTCCCCTTCCCCAACCACCCCTTTATGTTTTCCGAGCGTTCCAGTTATAGTCTGGGTTGTTTTTCTGTTCTAGGGATCTGTCCAGGGGTGACCTGTGATCCAGGGGGGATTTGGAATCGTGGGGCGATTTTTGAGATGGGGGCGAGCGAGGGTCGGAGACGGCGGAGTGCGGAGGGGGGAGTGGCTGTTTGTAGTCTCCGGATTTGTCTGTGTGGAAAGACCGGTAGTGGTCTGAAGGTCCCTGGCCGTGGTAGCCCATGGTGGGGCGGTGATCCGACATCCTCCGGAAATCCTGCTGGTGGTAGTTCTGTGGCCTGAACTCATCTGACCTGCGTCTCTTCGAGTCGTGGTGATGTCTGGAAAGGGAGAGCCAGAAAAAATGATAATAATAATAGTGGTATTTGTTATGCGCTTACTATGCACCAAACACTGATTGGACGCAGTCCCTGTCCCAAGTGGGGCTCACAGTCTTAATCCCCATTTTACAGATGAGGTAACAGGCACAGAGAAGGGAAGTGATTTGCCCACCCATGTCCTTCTGGCTCCCAAGGCCTTGTTCTATACACTATGCCACGCTGCTTCTCTAGTTCTAGTTCTAGAGAAGCAGCGTGGCTCAGTGGAAAGAGCCTGGGCTTTGGAATCAGAGGTCATGGGTTCAAGACACGGCTCCACCAATTGTCAGCTATGTGACTTTGGGCAAGTCACTTCACTTCTCTGTGTCTCAGTTACCTCATCTGTAAAATGGGGATGAAGACTGTGAGCCACCCGTAGGACAACCTGATCACCTTGTAACCTCCCCAGCGCTTAGAACAGTGCTCTGCACATTGTAATTATTATTATTATTATTATTATGAGAGACAAAGGACAGCAGGGAAGGTCCCACAGTTTCTGTTCCCTGAAGCACAGGGCCCTGTGCAAGCCCATTCACAGTTCACATGCGACCCTACAAGAGCGTCCCATTAAGTCCCCAAACCCTGGACAAAAGGCATCCTTTAGGCCCCGCATGAGCTGCTGCTCTCTAACTTTGCTGACTAGGCCCCTCTGCTGGCTCCAGGAGGAAAGAGCCATTTCTGATAACTCTCTTCCCCAGAGACCACTGAGGTTGAGTCTTCAAAATCCCCATGGGCAGCACTGGGTGCCAGGAGACTTGATGGGGAGTAGATTTCAGGGCTAAGTCTCTGAGGGTCTCAAATGGCTGCAACCTGCTAAGGAAACCTGGTGTGGGGGGTGGGGGTCGGGGAGATAGGGAGTGGGGTCGGGGGACTTTTCTAACTGCACTGTAATATTCCTCCCTGCTGATCAACTATTAGTCCAGTGCTTTACGAAGCGGTGAAGGGCTGGGCACTGGGACTGGAGTCTGTGTCTGACGGGGGGGGTGGGGTTAAACAGAGGCCGGGGTGGAGGTGTTCCTTCCAGCGCCAGACTGGGGGCCCCAAATGCTCCTCCAGCGGGCTGGGGAGGGAGGGCATCTGCCAGCAGACAGACCAAGGGTCAGCACCAGACTGCACAAGTCCAGCCAATCACTCTACACCAGATAGGAAAAGAGGAGGAAGGACCCATGCTCAGATAAGCCCAAGGCAAATGCCAATCTCCATCCTTTAGTCCTTGGGTTAGGGGTGGTCCCAGATGCTCCAGAGCCTCCTGCTGGCAGCAAGAAGCAGGCATCAGTGGAGCACTGCAAGAATGTAAAAGGTCTTATTTCGAAATCTCCAGGCCTCCATAAACTTCTCCGGGCACCAAACCAGTATTCCACATCCTCCCTCAATACAGAAGACAAGTTCCGGTTTTTTGCCCTCACCGTAAAGGCATTGTGGGCTGCCCGCTTACCTGTCGTAATAATCTCTGTGTCCCCTATGGTCCCGGTCACTATTGTACTGGTCGTACGGCCTCTTCCGGGACAGGCTATTGGGCCGGTAGTTTCCCGAGCTTCGGTGGGGCTCGCCGTGGGGCCGCCGGTCCCCATAGTGGTGATCCTTGTACCAGTGCTGCTCGTACTGATGGTGCCGGTCTCCGCCCCATAGCTGGTTGCTGTTGCCGCCATAGTTGAATTTGCGATCCCTCTGCCAGTCTCCTCGATCTGCAGGAAGGCACCCCAGAGCTGGTGACCTCCTCGGTGGCGGCTTATTCTCCCATGGCCCAAGTCCACTGGGATAGAGGGTCACCAGTCGCTGGTCTTGCATGACCCACCCCCAGCTGAAATAATCAATCAATGGTAGATCAAACTAGTCTGCAAACTCATCCTCTAGACTTCAAGCTCATGGAGGGCAGGAAACATGTCCACCAACACTAGGTATGCTCGATAAGTACCGCTGACATTGAATGATTGATTGAGCACATGCTATAGCCGGCTATCTTAAGGGACCTTTCCAAAATTTTCAAAACCAAAGTTTCTTTAAACCTCTTCCTCTCCAATCTTCAGGACTGCCAATTTCCCACTAACATATGTGCTTAACTTCCAAATCTTCAAATTCATGGCAACACCTCACAGGACAGAACAGAACTAAGGAATGGCTGTAGTCCGAAAAGAATCCTAAAAATGATCCTGGAGGGCTCCATATTTGTCCTCTCTCCAGGACATCCGGAGCCAATCTACCCAATTGGCAAGTCAAAAGAATATTTAAGCTGCCTGAGGTCTGAGAAACCAACAAGAGT
Source organism: Tachyglossus aculeatus (assembly GCF_015852505.1). Taxonomy (NCBI): domain Eukaryota; kingdom Metazoa; phylum Chordata; class Mammalia; order Monotremata; family Tachyglossidae; genus Tachyglossus; species Tachyglossus aculeatus. Next base: position 96,565,361 of record NC_052070.1, read on the forward strand.
TACAAATAATGGTTACAAATAATGAAAGAACCCTCATGGTGAATCACACTAACCCTCTCTCTCTCCAGAACACAAGAGGAAGAACTGAAATCAGCATTGGGTCTTCTGGAGCTCCCTCAGCTTCCCCAATTAATTGATCAATGGTATTTATTGAGTGCTTACTGCAGGCCAAGCACTGTACTCAACACTGTTTAGTTAGCCGCAAATAGTGGGGCAGGAGAGGAGGAAGAGGGAACGAGGAAAAATGGGGGCACTGGTGGAAGATGTTAGATAACTTTGTGAACTGCACAAAACCCTCTGGACTGTCAACAACGGGCCTGAATTCAGTTCGTTACTGATCTGGCCTGGCTCACGTGTGGAGAATCTAAAAGTGAAGAGTTATTTTCTCAACTGTCTCCACAGCTTAAGAAATAAAAATGCACATGAAAGGATTGCTACAGATGGCTGAAAGCCATCTGGAAAGGAAGGCCTTGAGCATGTGGTATCAATGTCTGTGGAATTACTTAAAAGTCAAGCCAAATGTACTCCCCCCCACCCTAAATCGAACAGTTTGCTTTCTTCTTGAATTCTCCATGTGGAAAGACTAGCTAGACCATTGGTCAGAGGGACAGAGGTGTCAGGGAGCAAGGCAGGGGGAGACGGCTTCAGCTCCTGAGACCCTATCCATACCACTAACGCTTGCCATGTTCACCCTCTGATATTCCTGCTTTCAAAAAAATGGTATTTGTTAAGTGCTTATTATGTGCCAGACACTGTACTCAGCACTGGGGTTGATACAAGATAATCAAATTGGACACAGTCCCTATCCCACATGGGGCTCACAGTCTTAATTTCTACTTTACTGATGAGGTAACTGAGGCACAGAGCTGTTAACTGACTTGACCAACCCAAGGTCACACAACCGACAAGTGGTGAAGCCAGGATTAGAACCCAGGTCCTCTGACTCCCAAACACGTGCTCTTTCCACTAGGTCACGTTGCTTCATATAACTTGGCAAAAGGATGCCTGTAAAGTGGGGTAAGTTAAGCATCCCAATCTGCTCCCTTCAGCCTAATAAGAAGCGAAGGAATGATTCTGGATGATCCTGATGGGAAAAAAATGAAAAAAAAAGGGGCAAAGGTAAAGTGGGGGACAACCAGGCATGTACCTAGCCCTAGACTTTCTAAGGGAAACTGCAGGCACCCTGACCCCTTAGGACCCAGCATAAACCCTGCTGACCTCAGGGGACTGGAAGAATCCCCCCGTCATCACCTGTGTAGAACAGCCGGACCCAAGGACTCACCTGCATTGAAGTGTCTTTTGTTGGGGTGATTATAGTTATCCCGCTGGTGTCCATGCATCTGGGGTGCGTGGGACGGGGGAAGGTGAAGTTTCTGTGAATGAAGGTTGTGAGGCGTGTGGGACTGAGACATCAGAGAATCCCGGCTGGAGCCCGAAGGCTCTGGGCGAAATGGCTTTTTGCTGCTGGACATGTCATCTTTCTTTTTTTGCTCCTGTGAGATGAAACAAAAAAACTGAAAAGAAGAAGAAAAAATACCCCAGAACCCAGAATCAATGGTATTTACTGAGCACTTACTGAGTGCAGAGCACTGTACTAAGTGCTTCGGAGAATGCAATGCAAAAAAGCTGGTAGACAGGTTCCCTGTCCATAATGGGCTTACAGTCTAGAGTCCAGAAGCCATCAAGTGTCTGATTCTAGCTGCAGCCAGATTTTTCAGGGGAAGCTGACCCCATTGGTGGCTCTTCATGTTTCCTTAGTGCTCTCACAGAAGGGGAGGTTCACGGCCAGCCCAGAATGCTCACACGTCCCATAGAATTATCCTTGTGTTCTTTGGGAAACACCCTGTATTCTGAAATCAATTTGGAATCAGTGCATCAATGGGAATGGCCGGGGAGGAGAAGGGGGAGATAGAGGTGTGACTTTTCAAAGTTTTGAAAATAATTCTCGGGGTCCAGACCTATATGCAGTTCTAAAAGTATCTCCGGGAGTGCAGGTTTTGGAGCCGGTCCAGTACCTTAATCTCCCCTGACCTTGGTTTCAAACCATTAATCAATGGTATTTACTGAGTGCAGACCATGTGCAGAGCACTGAACTAACAGGATGGGGGAGAATGACGCAGTAGAGTTGACCGTCATGTTCTCTCCCCATTAGGAGCTTACGTTATGTTCTCCTTAGAAGTAACAGAGGTCAAAGCTCGAGGCCTGGTCAAGGCATCAGAGGTGACTCACACTAAGCAGGGAGCAGGCTCTGGCTAATTCAGAGTCAGGGGACAGTCATTTCCCTAACTGCCCTGAACAAAAGCCGCTCCCAAACCCATCTGTCCCATTTCTTCTCTCTTTGCTGGACATCACCGTTGTTTTAATGGGAACTTTATACAGTTCTAAAAGTTTCCCTGGGAAGAGTGGTGGTAGGAGCCAGACCAGCCCTTTCTCTCCCCCAACCATGGCCTTCATCATTCGGTTAATGGCATGATCAATGGTATTTACTGAGCGTTTACTGTGGGCAGAGCACTGTACTAAGCACTTGGGAGAATACAGTGCAAAAGAGTTGGGAGACACACTCCCTGCCTTCAGTCCCTACAGTCTCCCACTCCTGTATCCTTATAATAACCCACAGCTCCTGCCCTTGGCTTCTCCCCAAGACTATATTGCTCCTGCCTCATTCTGGCTCCTGACAGTACCTGGGAAGAGGTCGCTGACACCATCGCCAGAAAGATTGGGCTGCCGAGCTGCCTGGGAGATGACTGTAAGCTCATTGTGGGCAGGGAACGTGGCTACCAACTCTGTTATACTGAACTCTCCCATGTGATAAGTACAGCAGCAGCATGGTCTAGTGGCAACTCTGCTGCCTGTGTACTGTGTGACCTTGGGCAAATCATTTCATTTCTCTGTGCCTCAGTTACCTCATCTGTAAAACAGGGATTGAGACTGGGAGCCCCATTTGGGACAGAAACTATGTCCTGTCCCAAGATTTGCTTGTATCCACCCCAGCACATAGTACAGGGCCTGGCACACAGTAAGCACTTAATAAATATCACAATTATTATTATAGAGCACGGGCCTGGGAGTCAGAGGACTTGGTGCTTTGCACACAATAAGCACTCATAAAATACGACAGAACAAACGAACCTGGGTTCTAATCCCAGCTCCAACACATGCCCGCTGTGTGACCACAATTTCTGTGCCTTGGTTACCTCATCTGTAAAATGAGGATTAAGGCTGTGAGCCCCTTGTGGGACAGGGACTGTGTCTGACTTTATTATCTTTTATCTACCCCAGTGCTTAAAAAGGTGCTTAACAAATACCATAGTTATTATTATAGTGCTCTGAATACAGTAAACACTCAATAAAAACAATTGATTTATTGATGGACAGGAGCCATCCAGACCACCAGAGTGGCCGGGAGCTAGACGAAGAGCCACCGCAGGGCTGTAGGACGCCTCAGGATCCAGATAGCTGGAATGGGAACCGTGTCCATCCTGACAAACCTGGACTTGGAACAGTGCTTGACACTCAGTAAGCACTTAACAGACACCATGGTTATTCCTCTCATTAACATGCCATTCATAGTTTTCAGATGTGAATGATTTCTCTGGCCCCTGACAGTTCCCCAATCATGGGTTTCCCATTGTGTTCTTATCATCTGAGGCTCTAACACTGGAATCCCCTTGATTACCACTGCTGAAGCCATTTCCCAGTAAAGGTTGAAGGCACTTACTAAAAAGGAGGCTGATTATTGCCTTTTCGGCATTTCCCCCGAATTAACCTCCAACAGAGCTTAGTTTAAATCTGGCCTGTCAAGCTTGTCTTTGGCATCTCCCAGGGTTAAGGCGATCTATGTAAACTTTGTCTTGGCGGAATGCGCGTCTTCAGAAGTTGTGCTCTGAGAGGTTTTCCCGTTCCATGATTTTGTCAGGGCTTGCGCATAGCCCACCCAGTCTGACTCACCATCCCAGAACTGGCACCCTTCTACAGGAACCCCCTCCGACGGTACGTGACTGCTGCTGCTACAGAAGAACAATTACTGACTCCTGGGCAAGAAGCCACCAGGACTTAATCCCTTTGCAGAGGTTTAAGCCTTTAGTCTTCTAAGCTTCGATACTATCTTGCCTGCGGGGTCACTGTTGGTGGCCCACAGTCGCCTCCGGTGGTCCATAGCCTCTGGCTGCCAGCCCCAAGCATAGTTCCAAGGAGCAGCATTTTCCTCTCGTAAATGCCCCTGTGGGATGGGACTGTGTCCTACCTGCTTATGTTGTATCTACCTCTGCACTCAGCAGGGGGCTTGGAACATAGTGAGCGCTTAAATACTACAATTATTACTGCTACTATTATTATCATGAATTCCTTGCAACTCCTTTCACCTTTCAAAATTCATTCCTTCATTCAACTGCATTTATTGAGTGCTTACTGTGTGCAGAGCACCGTACTAAGTGTTTGGGAGAGTACAATACAACAATAAACAGACATATTCCCTGCCCACAATGGGGTTACAGTCTAGACAGGGAAGACTCAAATAATAGTGCTGGGGGAAGTCAGAGAGGTGCACCCCTAAAGGCCCATAAAGCAAATCTCCCAGAAGGCCCAGGGAGCTGAGTAAGGTCATGGTGGGGCCAGAAGTTAGAAAAGGGACAAGTGATGCCAGGAGTCAGGCTAGGGAGTGGGGTTTCTTCATCAGTGATATATCTGGGAATCCCTCCCTGCCCCCTTCCCCTTCAGAGGAGGAAACCGAAGCCCAGGGTTTGCCCCTACCTCCACAACCCGATGGTCAAGTAAGATTCCAAAGGTGGGGTATCCCAGTTCCTTTGCCGAAATCATTTAAGTTTCCCAAAGCAGAAAAATGAAGCACTATCACGGCATTTGGAAAAATATAACACTGCTTCCCAGGGAGAAAAAAAATGGGCTATCTTCCCCATGGCCACTTATTTTTTTTTCCTTTGAGAGAAAGAGAAGGATTTAACTGTGCTGGTTGGCAGGGTATGATAAAATGAGAACTTTACCTCCTCCTCTTGAGATCTTTTCTTGTGGGCCATCTTGTATAATTTATGTAATTTTCGAGCATCAAATTCTGTGAACTTGGACACAAAAATCCACAGGTTCCTAAAAGGACATGAAGAATTCTGGTGAATCATGGAAAAGCAAAAGAAGCTTTTAAATATTCTTCTGACAGACAGCTACCTCTACAGTTCTGAAAGTGAGGACTCCCCTTGGTTGGTACACTCTAAAACCAGGACAGTAGCCCGTCAGGGTTCTACGTTTGTAAATGGGAATTTCTTATTTCCACTAAGCCCTGTTTCACTTGTGTAAAGACTGAGGGGCCGAACTTTAAACTGGGCAGTAGAGCTGATGGGAGAACAGGATTGAGGTCTGAAGATCTGAGGTTAATTCCTCTCTTCAAAAATGACTCATTCCACTCACTGGTGGCAAAAACCATTCATCTCTGGGTTTCAGTTCTGCCACTCCACATCCCCTCCCCTCCTCCTCTCAAAAAAAAAAAGGGGGGGGGGTTGGTGATCCCCACTCAGACGGGGATGCACGAGATGATGTCTGTTAGGCTATGTGGAGCCCTAGGAGAAAGCACCTCTGTCTGTATGGTACAGATGGGTGAATAAGGCCAAAGGATTATTTTTTGGGTTGCTCCTTGTAAACTGGAGGTCACAAAACAAGGGTGCAATTTAGAGACGGGGACTTTGGAACCCTTACCGAAAAACTTACTAGCAACTGCCCCAAGTTTCTGGCTGGCTTTCCTGTCTCATTCAAAATGAAATCAGACTGGGAAGAAAATCATCTTGTTCACGGCGAGGCACGAACAGCAATGCTGAAAGGGAATGGGCTTAGAAGGAAGAATACGGGTGTGCTACTGGGGCCCTAACTAGACAAATATAACCTAGCCTCTCCTTTCAACATAATCCCTGTGACCAATTATTCTGTATGAGGGTTATATCACAGAAGGGTTCAGAAATGAATATATAGGTATTACATTATGGAAAAGAACTTGGCAAAAAAAGATCTAATTTTGTAATACCATAGTGAAAACTGGGACTCAAAACTATTAAAAAAAAAAAAGAAAAATATCACCTGACCAAAAGAAACCTGATGAAAGCAGGAGAGACATTCAGGTTTAGCACCCCTTGAGCACTTAGACAGCACCAAGTGAACCTGGATGGACATCATGAAAGGGAGCTGAATTTCAGGGCCCAAAACAACAGTGCCGGCATCAACTGGGGCTGAGATAGTCAGGGTAGAGGAACTGCTTTAACTCCCAAGTTCAAAAGTTTGGCCAGCAGCTGAGTAATAACTTCTATCCTAGAGCTCTGGGCGGGCCAGGTTTGGTCTGTGAGGTCTATATGGGAAGGGGTCAGGTCAGGCTGAAGTTGGTCAGATTTGGCCTGGATCTGAAGGGACCCTCAATTCCGGTGAGATGGGACGACAGGAAGTGGGCAGCATGGTGGCCGGGGAGCTACTAGGATGCAAGTGGCCAAGGCCTCACTTCCAAGGGAGTACTGCCATGCACGTGCCCTTGTTCCACATAGGCAAGGCTGTTCACTGGCCCAAAGGACTTCAAACTCCCAGGAACCCATGAGGAGCAGGGAAGAAGGGGAGGGCAGTGACGTCACCCATGCACAGCAACAACCCCTGCAAGTGAGTCCAGACCTTCTTCCCGTTTGGTTCAGGACTCAGACACTACTGTCTGTGGCAGGACAGGGCCAGGTCCATCCTGTGTAAGGCTCTGCTCTGTCCCACCACTCATCTTGAGATAAGTATGGTGAGTGTCTGAGAACTGGGAACTTATTGGCCTCAGTCTCTAGTCTCTCCACTGAAGGAGAGGACAAGGTGGCTAATGATAATGAATGGGCAAGTCTCCCACCTTGAAATCCAAGAGACGCTTATCCTTTTGCCACACAGGAATAAAGAGAGTTGACATTTCACTTTTTCCCTTCTACAAAAAGAGACTCAACCCAATACAATAAAGCAGCCCCAAAGCCAATTAGAGGGTAGTTACCTCCTCCACAGCTTGATGTGCTCCTGGTCAGAATAGACCTTAAGGCACTCGGATATGCGGTCTCCAATCTTGAGGAGGCAGTTGCGAGTGTGCTCCAGCTGTTCCTGCACACTGAGCCCCTTGTCTGGCTTATCCAGCTGTTTCAGTGCCTTTTTAACCGGCCTCATCCTCTCTTTACACTGGGGAAGAACAATAGGAAATGGAGAAGCAATTCATTTCTCCCGAGATCCTTCTCTCTCTTGGGCTTGCTCTTCATAATAGCCCTAAGACAGAACGGCCTGAGCTAAACCCTCACTATCTTTCCCTTGGCTCCGAGCAGCCCAAAACCCTCCAAGTGGCCAATGGACTGGATAGAAACGGCAGGATGGCCAAGCTGCCGTGGGTCCGTAAAACTAGAAGCTTCCTCTCCCCAACCGGGCACATGAGGAGGTGCTTGGTCACTGAACAACCAAACTGAAAACATATCTGAGATCTTGCCCAAGCAGGGAGATAACTACTGTAGACCAGAGGTGTGGATCATGAATCAAGGGTCATGTAGATGGGACAGAGATAGGGTCTGATTGTATCTTCCTTAGCCAGCCCTTGGCACATAGTGTTTTTTAACTTACCATATTACTGTTTTTGTTATTATTATTTTATTATTATTGTTAACTTCTAGTGATCTTAAGGCAGATGAAGGCGGGTGGCAGTAGGGGACTTAGTTTTTCTTCTGGCTGCTTCACTGATGGCTGTGGTTATGTCACAGCCATCCCAACTTAGTTTCCAACCTGATGAAAGAAGCTGCCCCAGACAGCCCAGTTAGCAGCTGGACCAATGCACACGAGGTACTTTCAGGACAACCCTGACCTTCCCCCATGCCACGCACAACCTCCATCGTGCTAATCCTGGCCTGAAGGAAACAGTCACTGTTTCTTAATTTTGGGCTCGGAAAACAACCAGAGGAATGTAAGCCTTCAAAGTACCAAAATACTAAGTCATTGCCCTGCCTCTGCAGTCTTTGCCATCCCCTGTGGCAACAAGCACCAAATAAAACCATCTGTTAACGTTTCAACTTGGACAACAGCAATCTGGCATCAATAACATTCCAACCCAGTCTGCAATATAGCCGTGTTTCCTTAAAACCTAAGCTCCTGGAGGGCAGGCGTGGTGCATGGTTCATGTACCTGTTTGACACCTTGATAAACCGGAGTGTTCAATAAATACTGATTATTCCTTTTTGGAGGCCTTCAGGCCCCCTAAAGGATCTTTTTAAATTCCTGAGGACTCCTCTGCTTCCCACCCAGCAGAACAATGATGGGACCAGACAGAAGTGCTGTTCTGGAATCTTAACTGCTCTCAGGCTGGTCCCCACACCCAGTCTCCATAGTGCACAGTAAAGAGCCACGGGGCCTAGGAAAGAATACAGGCCTGGCGATCGGGGGGGTCCACCCCCGGCTCAGCCACTCTTGCCTACCAGGTGACCTTGGACAAGTCATTTCACTTCTCTGTGCCTAAGTTTTCTCATCGGTGAAATGAGGATTGACTAGCTGTTCTCCCTTGTCCTTGGACTGCGAGCCCTACGCGGAACAGAGACTGTGCCTGATCTGATCGTATTTACTCCAGCACTGAGTAAAGTGTTTGGCATGAAACAACCTTGGCTATCCAACCTTGGCTTCACAGACTCCGTCCTCTCCTGGTTCTCCTCATCTCTCCGGCCGTTCATTCTCAGTCTCTTTTGCAGGCTCCTCCTCCCCCTCCCATCCCCTTACTGTAGGGGTTCCTCAAGGTTCAGTTCTTGGTCCCCTTCTGTTCTCGATCTACACTCACTCCCTTGGTGACCTCATTCGCTCCCACGGCTTCAACTATCATCTCTACGCTGATGACACCCAAATCTACATCTCTGCCCCTGCTCTCTCCCCCTCCCTCCAGGCTCGCATCTCCTCCTGTCTTCAGGACATCTCCATCTGGATGTCTGCCCGCCACCTAAAACTTAACATGTCCAAGACTGAACTCCTTGTCTTCCCTCCCAAACCCTGCCCTCTCCCTGACTTCCCCATCACTGCTGATGGCACTACCATCCTTCCTGTCTCACAAGCCCACAACCTTGGTGTCATCCTCAACTCCGCTTTTTCGTTCACCCCTCACAACCAAGCCGTCACCAAAACCCGCTGGTCTCACCTCTGGAACATTGCCAAGATCCGCCCTATCCTCTCCATCCAAACTGCTACCCTGCTAGTTCAAGCTCTCATCCTATCCCGCCTGGATTACTGTATCAGCCACCTCTCCGATCTCCCATCCTCCTGTCTCTCCCCACTTCAATCCATACTTCACGCCGCTGCCCAGATTGTCTTTGTCCAGAAACGCTCTGGGCATGTTAATCCCTTCCTCAAAAATCTCCAGTGGCTACCAACCAACCTACGCATCAGGCAAAAACTCCTCACCCTCAGCTTCAAGGCTCTCCATCACCTCGCCCCCTCCTACCTCACCTCCCTTCTCTCCTTCTACATCCCAGCCCGCACCCTCCGCTCCTCTGCCGCTTATCTCCTCACCGTGCCTCGCTCTCGCCTGTCCCACCATCGACCCCCGGCCCACGTCATCCCCCTGGACTGGAAGGCCCTCCCTCTGCACATCCGCCAAGCTAGCTCTCTTCCTCCCTTCAAGACCCTACTGAGAGCTCACCTCCTCCAGGAGGCCTTCCCAGACTGAGCCCCCTCCTTCTTCTCCCCCTCCTCCCGCTCCCGTGCCTTACCTCCTTCCCCTCCCCACAGCACCTGTATATATGTATATATGTTTGTACATATTTATTACTCTATTTTATTTGTACATATTTATTCTATTTATTTTATTTTGTTAATATGTTTTGTTTTGTTCTCTGTCTCCCCCTTCTAGACTGTGAGCCCACTGTTGGGTACGGACCGTCTCTATATGTTGCCAACTTGTACTTCCTAAGTGCTTAGTACAGTGCTCTGCACACAGTAAGCACTCAATAAATACAACTGAATGGATGAAATAAGTGCTTCATAAACATCATAATTATTAGTATCATGACCAAAGATTCCAAGGAATCTACACTGGTGTTTTGAGAGCATCTGGCTCACACCCACTTAGCTTCCCATCCTTACTTCTGGGGCAGGAGCTGATGAGAGGATCTTAGAGGCCTGGCTGCTCCCGCTGATGTTACTGACTCAGGGAAGCCCTAGGTTCTTGGATTCCAGAACTTACAATGCTGAATGTTTCCTGGTCCAGATCATCATCCTCATCCTCTCCGATAGGAATTGGTTCACTTCCTGCCGTAATATGGACTGGGCCCTGAGATCTCTTTGCTTTACTTCCAGATTTGGAATCCCCACCCTTAGGCTGCAAAAGAAAACATCACGTTATGCGAAGCCAGTCTCTGATGCATGACAATTGAGTCAAAAAGGGCAAGACTTTTTTTTTAATGGCATTTATTAAGCACTTACTATGTGCAAAGCACTGTTCTAAGCGCTGGGGAGGTAATAAGGTGATCAGGTTGTCCCACGGGGGACTCACAGTCTTAATCCTCATTTTACAGATGAGGTAACTGAGGCACAGAGAAGTTAAGTGACTTGCCCAAAGTCACACAGTGACAATTGGCAGAGCTGGGATTTGAACCCATGACCTCTGACTCCAAAGCCCGGGCTCTTTCCACTGAGGCACTGTGATTTTAATTCATGATGCTCCTCTGACTCAGTGGTGAGCACGGCATCATAGATCGAGCATGAGCCAAGAATCAGGAGGCCTGGTTTCTAATCCCACCCTCCCCACTGGCCACCTTAGCCTCCCTTACGCCTGTTTCCTCATCTGGAAAATGGGGATAAGACAACTGCCCTCCTTTCCTTATTTCCTGGAAATAATAAATGCCATCATTATTATCATTCCTCTAACACAATGAGCCCCAAGAGGGCAGGAACTGTATCAGATCTGATTGTCTTGTATCTACCTCGGTGCTTAGCACAAATTAAGCATATAATGTCATAACTCCACATTCAACAAACCCAAAACCGAGACCCCAAGAGGTAAACCAAGGTTATGTATTACATCAGGGGCGTCACTGTGAATGAAAACAGGAATTCTGCATCAGTTTCATAACCATTTGAGGTTGCAGTCTTAGCTCCTCTCAGGGAAATCTTTTAATCATCCCTTGATCTAAATTATTTATTTATATTAATGTCTGTCTCCCCCTCTGGACTGTAAGCTTGTTGTGGGCAGGGAACGTGTCTACCAACTTGATTGTATTATACTCTCCACAGCACTAAGTACAATGCAGTGCTCTGTCCACAGCAGGCACTCAATAAATACCATTGATGATGAAGATGATGGATACCGTCTTGAATATCCACCCTCAGGTACGGGACAGCCCACCTCACCCCTTTAACTCTTCCCTTCTAACCAACCCATTATGGGTTCACGCTATCCATGAATTTACCCAAACCTCTCTTGGACCTGCTGATACTTATGCCTGCACAAATTCCTGGGGTGGCAAATTCTATATGCTTACGACTGGCTATTTCTGGCTTCGAACAGCAGACCAAGCCCTCCTTGAGGAATCCATGCTTCAATCCCATCCCATTTCCAAACTGCCAGCTGTGGCTTCAAGGGAGGTGCATTTCCTGATTAGCTATAAAGGTATCAATACCTTTTCTTTCTTATCCTTTGACTTCTTGCGCTCTTTGTCTCCTTCTTTTTCTTTCTTCGAGCTCGCCTGCTTCTCCTTGTTCTCTTTATTTTCCTTTTTCTGCTTTTTTTTCGTGGGACTTTTTTCCAAGCCATCATCCTAGGAAATATGCAATCCTCACATGACCCCCCCACACACTGCAATTCCCCCCATGAACCAACCCAAGGACCTCACTTTTGTATTTCCACACCTTGAGGGATCCTGTTTTACAGGTCTTGGGGTAAAATCCCTTGTGTCCTCTCTGTGGCCTGCAGAACAGGAACCACATTCTCAGATGCCAAGAGCCCAGAACTGACAAGGGTCTCCCGTCCCTGGATACCTGGGACTGGTCCAGATTTGCAGGGCTAATATCTCAGAGAGGCTCTGAGAAGAGACTCAGAGCATATTTGGGAAGGGACAGCGCTTGACTTTCTGGGTTCAACTCCCTAGATCACCATCCCAATCTTAGGTTCTGATGAGGTTCAATGGGCTTTCCAGTTCAGTCAGTGGCTCAGAATTCATCTTTGGCAGGTTATTTAAACACCAGAAGGATGCTCTGAATCATTCCTTCTTCAAAAATCCCAGGGGTTGGTTGCAAGCGCTTAGTACAGTGCTCTGCATAAAGTAAGTGCTCAATAAATACTGCTGAATGAATGAACTTGGGGATGGGAGGGGCCTGGTCACCCGCGGTGCCAAACCCGAAAGCCAAACCGCACTACCAGCTAAAACCTGGCCCTGTACCTTGACCTCCCCTTCTTCTGATGGGTTGTCTGAGTGCCGCGGAGAGGACAACTCGTTTCCGTGTTCATCTTTCACTTTGGGAGCTTTGTTTTCCTTTTTCACACGGGGTTTCCGCTTCTTTAATTTAGTCTGGAGAAAGGGAAGAGAAGGAACCGCTGATTTTTCAACCACTAATGACAAAATAGCCTCTCAAAGATCTGGCAGAGACCAGGGCACAGGCCATACTAAGCCCAGAGCTGGTCAATAAATCCAACCCAACACCCCACCCCAGATACGAGGAGAGTAACCCAATGTAACTCCTGCACAAAGAACTACTGCAGGCCTGAATACACATGGGTGTCACAGATGCACTGAGTTGGCTTTTACTTGTTTTCCGAGGGCTGACTGTCCAGTAAGTGAGTTATCCAGACCCCTTCTTTCTCCTCCTCCTCTCTCCTGCTGCCTGCTCTCCGGCTTCTTCAAGTCATTAACCCTCACATGGCAATTTTGCTTCTTGCAGGTAGCTCAGGTTTCATGGGTGAGGTTATTTTCTAATTGCTAAAATTGGAAAATAATTCCAACTCTATTGGATTGTCCTGTCCCAAGCACTTAGTACAATACTCTGCACCCAGTAAATGCTCAATCAACACGACTGATTGATAAAATAATTTCTGGGGTTATCTGGTGATTTCAAATATACCCAATATCCCCGATTTCATCATTATGAATAACAAATGGACTTTAGCTGCTTGCTGTCATTGGTAGTCCTCAGTATTAAATTTTACATTAGAAGTAGAGGATGAGGTAAGACAAAAGGAGTCCACATGAGAACATCTTAATATAAAATATAAATATGGTAGAAAGGAAAAATGAAGAGAAAATGATCTGGATAAACTCCCCTGGTTAGAGGGCCCTAAAGCCCTTCATCTATCTGTTTTCTGAAAAATGCCCATCATCAGCTTCTTTAGAGAATGACCTGGCTTAAGGCCCTGAGCTGTGCTCTTTGGCAACCAAATTACAGTGTGGCTGGCTTTTGGTTTGTGAAAATGGAGGGGGGAAAAGCAAAACCAGAGGACTAGCTGCAAGACAGTCTAAATGACACCACTCAAATAAAATGGAATATCTCCTTAAGAACAGTTACAGATCCTTAAACACCTTTCCAGAAACGTCATCCTCCCGCACCTCTTCTCCATCTTTAACCACTTCCTTCTTCTCCAAGTCCTTCTTGAGCAGCTTCAGCAGGTAGTCAGCTCGGGTCTGTAACTGCTTACCCTGAGGTTTTTTGTCTGTCTCCATGGGGAGAATCTTTAGGAGAGAAGAAATGGATACGTCCCATAACCAGATTAATGAGCTGGGGGAGCAAGACAGATACGTTGCTTAAACCAAAAAAAAAAAGGCAAAAAACCTCTTCCCTCTCTCTCTCTTTCTCTCTCTCCCTCTCCACCACCCAAAACATCTCAAGACCTGGCTCTTCTCCAGGGTTCCTGGTCACTGAGTTTCCCTTATGAGCTGTCCTTGCCTTTACAAAATGAAAGGACGGAGAAATCCATCTCTCCCACTGGCTCCTACCTGTGCTGTTAACAGGGTAGAACAACTCAGGTAGGAGGACCTTGTTGGCTTCATCTCCTAGAGCATCCCAGCGGTCGTGGCTTTCCTCCTTCCAGGAGCAGGGAATCCCTGGAGCTAGGTTAAAGCTTCATTTTAGATGGAAAATGCTTCTTTGAGCATTTCCGGAGAGCACTGAGCTTTGCCGGGTCACGATCCATTCCCTGCTTCTGTATTGAACCTGTCAGCCCCAACCGGATCTGATCTCAGTGCTCCCCGAGAGCTATGGTGGGGTGATTTCACTCTCTTCTAAACCACACTAAGTCATTAATTCGATATGGATGGGCCAGGGGAGAGCTCTGCCAGGGGCACCACACAAGATATGCTTCTGCCACAGTCTAGGCTGCTCTGATTTTGCTCATTTTCTTTGCTATTTTCACTGAATATGAGGAGCAGAATTTGCCTGAGATGGAATTGGGAGAATTAGAGATCAGGGGCAGATGCATAGCTACAAAACTGATGTTTTCTCTCCTCCAACAACAACCAGATGTCCCTTGAAGTATCGCCTGAGAAGAGGGTCCCTTATCCTTTCTTCCTGGATCTATTACAACACCTCCACTTGTGAAACAGCTGCCACGTCCCACCCCAGGCCGAGGCTTGCATTCCCATGGCAGCTAATGGGATTCCACCAGTGTGAGGCAAACTCTTAAGTATGATCATTATTGCTCTAACGCTGAGTTCCGCAGCATGTCACTGTTTACCTCCAAGTGGAAAAAAGAGAAACAAAACAAAACAAAAAAGTATCCACTTAGAGCACAAGCCTCTTTAGAAACCTGCAATCTCATACGGAGACTTACCTTGTCGGTTAGTTGAAGCTCTGGATCTGTTTTAATGAGCTCCCAGTTTCCATAGCCATGCTCGTAGATCCCCAGCAGCAAGCGGGAATCTTCCTCCACTCCCCAGTCCACATCAAAATGGGCCGCTTTCACTCGGCAGGTTAAGCAGTATCTGGAGGGATTTCAAAATCAGAACCCTGGTGGTGAGGGGCTTCTTTTCGATCCAGGTAGCCCGGGCCTGGGAGTCAGAAGGACCTGGATTCTAACCCTGGCTCCGCCACTTGTCCGCAGTGTGACCTTGTGGCAAGTTACTTAACTTCTCTCTGTACCTCAGTTACCTCATCTGTAAAATGGGGATGAAAGCAGTGTACCTCATGTGGGAGGTGGACTGAGTCCAACCTGATAAGCCTGTATCTATCCCAGCACTTAGTACAGTGCCTGACGCACAGTAAATGCTTAACATATACCATAAAAAATATACATTTACCATTATGAAGCAGAAAAAAAAGTATTATGTAATGCTAAAATAGCACAAAGGCAAGATGACCATTCTTAACCAAGTGTCCTGTTCCACCATTACACAGCCTTGTTTATGTGTGCAGTCCCAACTATTTACTTGTCTCCAAGTCATACCCAGGCAAACAAGCAGTTGTTTTACCCACCTCGGTCTCCAAGTGTCTCTCAATCTCTCTCTCTCGCTCTCTCACACACACACATTCATTCATTCAATCATATTTATTGAGCACTTACTGTGTGCAGAGCACTGTACTAAGCGCTTGGGAAGTACAAGTTGGCAACATATAGAGACGGTCCCTACCCAACACACACACACTTACTTTTTCTTCTCCTCAGGGTCCACAGGAATAGATTTGTGCAACATCTCAAACTCCTCTTCGTGCTGGATGATAGATTTCACATTCACTTGAACCCCAGATATCTTTATAGTGGGGCCCCTCCTCTTCCCCGGGCCCTTCCCTGAAGTAAATGAATTTAGAGTAAAGAGTATTAGAACAAGTACCAGTTTCTCAATACTAAAACTTGTAACAGACACTCAAATTCTTACGAGGATTTTAGGGGACTATCCTTTACTACAAGATCCCTCTAAACTGTAAGTCCGCTGTGGGCAGGGAACACGTCTACCTACAGTATTGAACTGTACTCTCCCAAGTGCTTAGTACAATGTTCTGCACATGGTAAGTGCTCAATAAACACTACTAATTGACTGATTTTGGCTCCTGGCTAGTATTCTTCGGTGCCCTGAAAAGTTGGCAGTTTATAATACTGTCTTTAGACAATCCACTGCATAGACATTTCTTAAAATGGCACAATTAAAAAAAGTCTCAATATTTGATTAAACCTTTGGAAACGTTTCCTGCTTGCTCTGTCCTGTTTGGGTTCAAAATTAACTTTTGGGGGTGTTGGACAATGGAAGTGAATTTTTCTCTCAGGATTCCTCTGAACAGTGATCATACCCTCCACCTACTGCAGAGGAGTTTAACATGCTTCCTGAGAAATCACTCAATAAATCCACCACGATCCCAGTTCTGGGCATGGCTGACATTTACAGATGGGGAAGTGGGGCCTAGAGAAGCCAACAAATGCTAAAAAAGACAGCAGTGGAGTGAAATATACTAATGCTCAGCGTCCTCACTAATAGTTCTGTATTTTATTCATTCCACTGATGGACAGAATAGTTGAAAGGCTAAAGAAGTGCAGTTTTTCCACTTCTAAGATTGATCAATCAATGGTATTTATTACACTCTTCCTGCGTGCAGAGCAACTAAGATCCAATGAATGTCTCTGGTTTAGTTTAGGGCCAGCCAAATGTTATCTGTGGCCTCTTACGTGAAATTGGTTGGGCTGGCAGACAACTGTTCTCATCATGAATGCAATAACTACAAATTGGTGACTATGTAAATAGTCCCCTTAGCTTCAATAAGCTCTATCCATTCATTCATTCAATCATATTTACTGAGTGCTTAATGTATGCAGAACACTGTACTAAGCGCTTGGGAGAGTGCAATACAACAACAGACACATTTCTACCCACTATGAGCTCACAGTCTAGAGACTGTGCTATACTTCGGCTTATAGGCTTTGCTCTTCTCAAGCCAACCTACTCATCAGGGCTTGTTCCATCTCTCTCGCTGCTGACCTCTAGCATTTGCCCTCCCATCTGCCTGAACTTCACTTGTCTGGGTTCAGTTACCTCATCTGTAAAATGGGGATTAAGACTGTGAGCCCCATGTGGGACAGGGACTATGATCAACCTGATTAGTTTGTATTTATCCCAGTGCTTTGTACAGTGGAAGCAGCATGGCCTAGTGGCAAGAGCACGGGCTTGGGAGCCAGAGGTTGTGGGTTCTAATCTCAGCTCTGTCACTTATCTGCTGTGTGACCTTGGGCAAGTCACAACTTCTCTGTGCTTCAATTACCTCATCTGTAAAATGGGAATTGAGACTGTGAGCCCCACATGGGGCAACCCGATTACCTGGTATCTACCCCAGTACTTAGAACAGTGCTTGACACATAGTAAGTGCTTAACAAATACCATTATTATTATTATTACTACAGTAAGCACTTAAAAAAACCTGAAAAATAAAAATAATTTCCTCCCTCTGCACTGTTCTCCCCATCTTCCAGGTCCTTCTGCAATTATTCTTTCCCAGAGCTTGGTACAGTACTCTGCAGACACTAAGGGCTTAATACGTACTACTGCTACAGTATGACCTTCACGTCCAAATGCACGGCAGGAAAATAAAGACACAGCCCCTGCATCCAAAGGACAGCTTGGTTGCGTATTTGGAGCCTCTGGAACCTTCCACAGGAACCTGTGTGCTCAAATATGGCTGGGACCGGACTTGTAGGACTTACCCTCACTGGCGTTCTCTCTCAGCTGCTCCTCGTGCTCCTGCATGGCCGACACACAGCTGTTGTGAATCAGTTCCCCCAACCGCTTCAGATCTGCGACAGACTTGTCAACCAGTTCAGCATCTCGGGCTATGCACTCCAGCCTGGGGAATGACAAATGCAGGATGGACACTTCAAGGCCCTGCTCCTGCTTTTTCTGCATCACACACACACACACAACCTGTCTTGGGAGCCGGTTCTAGAGATTGAATCTCCTTCCTCTGCCTTCATTTTCCTCCCTTTAATTACTTGGTGAAGGAACTTGTGGATTCATCATTCCCATGTCAATGACGAGAGCACTTAACTATGATTAAGGCACCTGAAGTTTTCAGGGTTTTCTTCACACGAAATCCCTTTGTAACCAGGAAGTGAGATGTGCAAATACCCCACACCCAGGAAAGTAGCCAATGTTTTTCTTTCCTTTCCCTCTTTCTTTTAAACTTTGAGCCTCACACTAATAACATGAGCTCTATCTCATTGGCACAACTAACCTGCTGCTCCTTTCCAGCTGCTCACCTTTCCTCCCCCCAACACTTGCCACTTTCTACTGATTCAATAAAGGGCAGAGCACAAAAAACACTTTTGTTTAGTTTGGGGAGAGAGAGCGTATTCAAATGCCCCAGTGACTGCAAATTTGGTGGCCATTCGGTGGCCAGGACACCTTCTACAGCCCAGCCCGCACCCTCCGCTCCTCTGCCGCTAATCTCCTCACCGTGCCTCGTTCTCGCCTGTCCCACCGTCGACCCCCGGCCCATGTCATCCCTCTGGCCTGGAATGCCCTCCCTCCCAACATCCGCCAAGCTAGCTCTCTTCCTCCCTTCAAGGCCCTACTGAGAGCTCACCTTCCCAGACTGAGCCCCCACCTTCCTCTCCCCCTCCTCCCCCCTCTACCCCCTTGCCTTACCTCCTTCCCTTCCCCACAGCACCTGTATATATGTATATATGTTTGTATGTATTTATTACTCTATTTATTTTACTTGTACATATCTATTTATTTTATTTTGTTAATATGTTTTGTTTTGTTCTCTGTCTCCCCCTTCTAGACTGTGAGCCCACTGTTGGGTAGGGACCGTCTCTATATGTTGCCAACTTGTACTTCCCAAGCACTTAGTACAGTGCTCTGCACACAGTAAGCACTCAATAAATACGATTGATTGATTGACACACTACAGTGGCTGTTTCTCCAGCTGAGGGAGGTCTGGCACCAGACTGGCTACCAGCTCCCAACCCAGTCATCTGACGTTCTCTATTACAGAGTGTCAGGCTGGCCCAATTCTGAATTTCCCTGGGACTGAGACCAGCACTCTATGCTGAATCTCCCATAGCTATTCAGCAGAACGTGTCACTGCCACCAAGCTGGTATTCCCAGCTCACCCTTCTGGGCCCACAGGTCCACAGACTACAGATCAGTTAGGATTCACAACACCTTCACATATCCTACTGCAACGGCAAATATCCATGCTGTTCTAAGACAATCAGTGCTTATAATAATAATAATGTTGGTATTTGTTAAGCACTTACTATGTGCAAAGCACTGTTCTAAGCGCTGGGGTTAGATACAAGGTAATCAGGTTGTCCCACGTGGGGCTCACAGTCTTCATCCCCATTTTACAGATGAGGGAACTGAGGTCCAGAGAAGTGAAGTGACTTGCCCAAAGTCACGCAGCTGAAAAGTGGCAGAGCCGGGATTTGAACCCACGACCTCTTGACTCCAAAGCCCATGCTCTTTCCACTGAGCCACGCTGCTTATGCTAGTTCCTTCTTCTTTAGATCACGAGGAAACACCAATGCTTGAAGAATAAGGGCTCTGGGGCAAACCTGACATTTGTCTTTTTTTTTTAAATGGTATTTGTTAAGCACTTACTAGCTGCCAGGCATTGTACTAAGTGCTGGAGTATACAAGTTAATCAGGTTGGATACTGTCCCTGTCCCACATAGGGTTCAGAGTCTTAATCCCCATTTTACAGATGAGGTAACAGACACAGAAGTGAAGTGACTTGCCCAAGGTCACATAGCAGCGACGTAGCGGAGCTGGGACTAGAACCCAAGTCCCCTAACTCCCAGGCCCGTGCTCTATCCACTAGGCCATGCTGACCATGCTATAGCAGTTCCTCAGTTCCTATAGCAGGTGGAAAACACCTGTCTTTGCCTTCCCGACTCCTCCCTCAACAGCTCCCCCATCCTTTTCTCTCTACAACTGAGTTGAGTTCAGGAAGCGAGAGAGGAGGCCTCTACATTCCTCCCCTTCCTTTGGCCAATCCCAACCAGTAGAAGTCTGGTTGCGACGAGGTAAAGGAAAGGGAAATTTTCCACGCCTGCCTAACATTAGAAGCTACATTTTTCCAGGCCCAGGAAGATGTACTTCCTTGGATTTTACCTAGTTGGGCTGTATTCAGCTGTCCTCCTCCCACGGCTCCCTCAACACCAATCTTAACCAGACACTGCACTGAGAATCAGGATTTCTCGGTTCTATTCCCAGGCTGGCAACGGGCTCACTGAAGTCCTTACGTCAAACTCTATCTCCTGGGTTTCCATTCTTTTGCCTGTAAACTGTGTCGACCTAATGCTTTCTGCCACCAATGACTTAGGCTGAACACTGAGATTGTCCAGATAGGAGTCAAACACACATTCTGATCACTTCCAATACCACAATTTCTTCTCCAAAGTGCCTCTCTCTAGTTGTAACCAGAAACCTCACGTAGGTTCCTAATTTCCACTTGCTGAGGCAAATGTTTTATCAGCAGCAGCGGCCAGGAGAACAGTTCCCTTGAGATGGCTCTGGTACAGTTTGGTGTTATTAACGTCAAGGCTGATGAAACACAAAACTGGCTGGTTCCAGCACAAGTCTCCAAAATCCCCATCCTGGTTTTGACTATTATGGGTTATCACAAGTCCCAAACTGGCCATAATAATGATGATAATGATAATAATAATAATAATAATGATTATGTTATTTGTTAAGCACTTACTATGTGCCAGGGACTGTTCTAAGTGCTGGTGTGGATATGAGCAAATCGGATTGGACACAGTCCCTGTCTCACAAAGGACTCACAGTCTTAAACCCCATTTTACTGATGAAGAAACTGAGGCCCAGAGAAGTTAAGTGAATGGCCCAAGGTCACACAGCAGACAAGTGGCAGAGCTGGGATTAGAACCCATGACCTCCTGACTCCCCAGGCCCATGCTCTATCCACTACACCATGCTGCTTCTAAGTGTTGCCTTACAAATTCGGGGAAACTGACTGGACCTCACAGTTCACGACTGAACAGCAGACTCCAAGTGCATAGCACAAAGCAAAAACACAATGCTCACCAAGGCAAATGGAAACACTGGAGAAAGAGAAGCTGGCAGAGGTTTGGATTTACCTTTCAAGGGGGAGTCCAAACTTCTTGTAAGCCTTGATGAATCTAAACAAGTGGGAGAAAAAGAGAGGGAGAAGGAAGCAGTTCCATAAGAAAGGTATACATGTCAACACCTGATAAAATATGCTGGGATTGTGGCTTTTCAACTAAAATCCGCCCTTTCCTCTCCATCTAAACTGCTACCACATTAATCCAATCCCTTATCCTATCCTGCCTTGATTACTGCATCAGCCTCTCTAATGACCTCCCGGCCTCCTGTCTCTCCCCATTCCAGTCCTTACTTTACTCTGCTGCTAGGATCATTTTTGTACAAAAAACGTTTAGGCCATGTTTTCCAACTCCTCAAGAAACTCCAGTGGTTGCCCATCCACCTCCACATCAAACAGAAACTCCTTACCATTAGCTTTAAAGCATTCAATCATCTTGCCCTCTCCTACCTCACCTCACTACTCTCCTACTACAATCCAGCCAGGATACCTTGCTCCTCTAAACGCTAGCCTTCTCACTTGGCCTCCATCTCATCTATTTTGCCGCCGACCTCTCACCCACATCCTGACTCTGGCCTTGATCGCCCTCCCTCCTCATATCTGACATAGTGATTCTCACCCATTTCAAAGACTTATTGAAGGCATATCTCCTCCAAGAGGTCTTCCCTAAGGCTTCCTGTTCTCTTCTGCCAACTCTCTTCTGCATCACCCTGACTTGCTCTTTATTCATCGCCCCTCCCAGCCCCACAGAACTTTTGTACACATCTGTAATTTATTAATTTTAATGTCTGTCATCCCCTCTAGACTGCAAGCTCATTGTGGACAGGGAATGTATGGGTTTATTGTTGCACTGTACTCTCTCAAGTGCTTTGTACAGTGTCCGGCACACAATAAGTGCTCAATACATACGACTGACTTCACTCCCATCATTTTAGGGAGTATGGGAAGGTGGGACATTTGGACATCTTCCCTAGTGATTTCCTGATTATGCAAAAAAAAACAACAAAAAATGATTTTGGATGCTGTCCCACCCAGATTTGCTAAGAATGCCCCACAATTGGCTGAAAAGGGGTAACTGAAGAATCAAGCTTCTTAGAACTACCCTAACCAGAGACTGGGCTGTGAATCCTTGCTGGAAACAGGTCCTGGTCATGCTACCTGACCTTGCTGAAAGATATTAACTTGGAGTGGGCTTCCATTTCAAGAACATAGGACTCTCTTCTCAGAAGGAGGAAACCAAGGGATTTTATTTCTAAAGGACACCCCAGGTGTCATTTGTGTCAGAATGGGACCAGGCTGCCTCAAAAGCAAAACATCCATAAGTAAAACTAGTTTGGCCTAGCAAGCTGTTCTGGTTTATCATGCTGTGGGGGTGAGTGTGTTTAATCCTAACCGAACAGAGCTGGAAGGGAAGACCAAAATGCAGTGCCAAATGGGGATCTTAAAACCTCTGCGATGGGAGTCATGCTTGACACAACTGGCAGTTCCCCTAAAAGATAAGGATGAAGGCAAGGCATGAAGCAGGGCGATTGCAGGATGGAGAGGAATATGCTCCCATCAAGGATTTTAAATTAATCAATTACTCGTATATATTGAGCAAAAACAGTGTGCAGAGCACTTTACAAAGTCCTTGGCATAGTATGGTACAACAGAATTGGCAGACACATTCCCTGTCCACAACAAGCTTAGTCTAGAGGGACTTGGATATATCAAGGGACAAAGGACTGAGAAAAGGGGCCCTGGAGAAAATATTCTAAATGGAAACCCCTCTTTTTCTTGGATGCCCGATTCATTTTGGGTATCTTTGCACTCAACTTTCACTCGTTCCTTCCCACTCCCTCCCTTCTCTTTTTCACTTCTGGGCCCTCCCCAGAAAGTTATTCTCCTTGTCATCAAAACGGGGTCTGAAAACTGCTGATGTAAAGCTGTGTCTGTGCTATGTAACACGGTCCAAACTGTTCCACGCATCCCACTGAGCACCTGGATTCCACTCTAGTTTTCTTCGAGCCATACAGAAAATGGATGGTTGGGGACAATACCTCTGATTGGCTTGTCTTGAGCAGACACTGTCTAAAACTGGAAACCTCTTTAAAAGTATCAAGCATGGCTCAAATGTTGTTTGCTACAGGGGAGGAATGATGCCTGTTTACTTTGGGCAGATGTGCCTGGACTCTCTATAAACAGCACCTTTTAGAGAAAAAAACAGTCAAGTGCCTGTCATTCTAAACGAATTTTGCCAACGTCTAACATAAGCCACAAAAGATTTTTCACTCAATGCCACTAACTCAGGGGTGGGTGGGGGCAGTTAATCAATCTTATCCAATCAGTCAAAAATTTATCGTGTGCTTATTGGGTGCACAGCACTGTTCTAAGTGCTTGGGAGAGTACGCTATAATAGAGTTGTTAGAGGCAATCCCTGCCCATGGGGAGCTTACACTGTTCAGCATGAAACAACCTGGGTGAATGGGGAAGAGCCACTCCAGTCCACCAGCGGTTCCGCTCTCCCACACACCAAGCCACAACCTTTGTGTCCCCCCGCCCCCCCGCCCCACCCCCCACCAAGAGGTGAGCAGCCATCTGATCCCACTGCTGATTTGAGATTGGCCAACCAAAAGTAGGCTTTGCAGCTGGACCTAAGCAGGAGCCCGCACTGACCTCCTGATCTCAGCATCAGTAAAGCCCTCTACAAGGTCCTTCCTGACACTCCGGGGACGTCCTCTGCGCTTGGGCCTCTTCTCATCGTCCGTATCGTCTGTCTCGCTCTCGGAACCAGAGGACCTCTGGGCCCTTCTTTTCGATTCAGCATCCGAGTCGCTATCATTTGCCTGGGCCTGAAAGAGTCAGTATGGGAGGGGTTCCATGGAAGTTCGGGATTACTCAAAATGCTTATGTAATTTTTTTTATGGTATTTGTTAAGCATTTACTGTGCATCAAGCACTGTTCTAAGTGCTGGGGTAGACAGAAGTTAATCAGGTGGGACACAGTCCCTGTCCCACATGGGGCTCCCAGTCTAACTAGAAAGGAGAACAGGTATTGAGGCTCAGATAAGTTAAGTGACTTGCCCAGGGTCACACAGCACATAAGTGGTGGAGCTGGGATTAGAACCCTGTTTTCCTGGCTCCCGGGCCCATGCTTTATCTAATAGGCCATGTTGCTTCCCTGAGATGGTTAAGGTATCTTCTGTTTGTGAAGCACTGGGCTGATGTATAAGGATCTACCTCTTATAGGACTTAGTGGTGAGAGATGGAAACATTCTAGGTAACAGGCTGATACAGCATAACCAATGGGTTTGTCTCCTCTGTTAACTCTTTTGTCCTTCCGCTAATGTCCCATGATTACTTTGGGGCACCCGATCCAGAAAACAGTAAGTCCAAAAGATGGGAAATAATCCACCCCGAGCTTCCAGGAATGCCCACAAATTCTGGGAGAGATGGAGGCTCACAGTGTTGAGACTCAGGTGGTGGCAGGGCCAGTGATCTGGTGCCACAGTGGACGTTTGAGTCTCACGCCAGAGAGATGTGAGAGGTGAAAGGGAGAAAGGGATAGCTTGGAGGGAAGAGGGAGGGGCACGCCACCAACAATGACCTCGGTCCTCCTGCCATGTCAAACCCGGGCTCATGCCCAAAAAAAGAACTGAGGAGAGTTAGGTTTCTTTCAGGTCTCCTCCAAGCTTGGGAAATCATTTCTTTTGAATGACGAGAAATAGTAAATTAGGTCTCAGAATCCTGTCTGCTTTTCCCTAGCCCCCGATTTATTATTATTATTACTGTTATTATTATGGTATTTATCATTTGCTTACTGTGTTGTAAGTACTAGCGTAGATTCAAGTTAATCAGGTTGGACACAGTCCCTGTCCCAGCTGAGGCTCCCAATCTAAGCAGGAGGGAGAACAGGTACTGAATCCCCATTTTCCAGATGAGGACACTGAGGCAGAGAAAAGTTAAGTGACTTGGCCAAGGTTACACAACATGTAACTGGCAGAGCTGGGACTGGAAGCCAGGTCCTCTGACTCCCAAGCCTACGTTCTTTCCACTAGGCCACGCTGCTCCTATTTCTCACTGAGCTACAACATATTGCTTCATAGGGTGTGTTACCTTCCATTCATTCATTCACTCACTCGTATTTATTGAGCGCTTACTGTGTGCAGAGCACTGTACTAAGCGCTTAGGAAGTACAAGTTGGCAACACAGAGACGGTCCCTACCCAACAGTGGGCTCACAGTCTAGAAGGGGGAGACAGAGAACAAAACAAAACATATTAACAGAATAAAATAGAATAAATATGTACAAGTAAAATAAATAGAGTAATAAATATGTACAAACATATATACATATATACAGGTGCTGTAGGGAAGGGAAGGAGGTAAGGCGGGGGGATGGAGGGGGGAGGAGGGGGAGAGGAAGGAGGGGGCTCAGTCTGGGAAGGCCTCCTGGAGGAGGTGAGCTCTCAGTAGGGCCTTCAAGGGAGGAAGAGAGCGAGCTTGGCGGATGTTGGGAGGGAGGGCATTCCAGGCCAGGGGGATGACGTGGGCCGGGGGTCGATGGCAGGACAGGCGAGAACGAGGCACGGTGAGGAGATTAGCGGCAGAGGAGTGGAGGGTGCGGGCTGGGCTGTAGAATGAGAGAAGGGAGGTGAGGTAGGAGGGGGCGAAGTGATGGAGAGCCTTGAAACCTTCCAGAGACCCAACGAAATTGCAAAGGGAGGTTTAACTGAATTCCAAAAGATGGCCTCTCCCTTAAAAAAGGGAGTGGGCGGGAAGGAGAGGGGAGAGGGCAAGGGAAGCTGTGCAGAAATAGAGGTGGAATCCTATTTCAGAAGTCTTATTGCAAATTCACAGGTTTTGCTTGGAACAGGAATTAAGAGCCCTAATCAAAGCAAAACTTTTCTTTGTGACAAATACCATCTTCTGCCCCCTTAAGAGTTCTTGGTTTCCTCCCGACTCCCCAGCCACCGACACCTAGGGGCATCAATGAACAGCACTGCACCTTTTTAGTAGAACTCCTGATCCGTGGCAGCATGTAGATCTCCTCCAGCTCCTTCTGGCGCTCCTCCTCCTCCACTTTCTTCCTTTGCTCTTCCGGGATGATCTCATCCCAGTCCTTATGGGATCGCTCTTCCAACTCCGTCTCATCATCCTCCATAGTTGCAAAGTTGGCCACCTTAAAGCAAATGCACCCGTGTCAGCCTGAAAAGCTTCTCCTCCCTCAACAAACAAGCCAGCTCATTCGGTTTACCCTGTTATCCGGTACCTGTCGATTCTGATCCTGCCGAAGCCCACTGTGAAGAAACTCACATTCTAGGAAGCATGTTTTGATAGGTGCAAAGCCCATGTACACACATACACAAGCATTTCTTCTAGAATCGCTTTGCACGCCATCCAGATAGATTGTTCCCTAATTCCACAACAGCATTTTACCCACAGCACAAAGTAAAAACGTATGGCATGGAAGAGCTGGGAGTACTTAATAAATGCTATTATTATTACTACTACTACTTGGAGAACTCATTTGCTCCCCTGGCTTTAACTACCACCCCTGTGCAGATGATTGCCAAATCTACATCTCCAGCCTTGATCTCCTTCCCTCTCGGCAGTATCACATTTCCTCCGACCTTTCCTCTGACCTCCGACCTACATGTATGTTCAATTGACACCTCAAACTTAAAATGTCCAAAACAGAACTCCTTAACTTCCCACCCAAACTCCTTATTTTCCCACCCCTGATTCTCTCACCCCCGTCCTTCCTGTCTCACAAGTCTGTAACCTTGGCGATATCCTCAACCTATCTCTCTTATTCAAGCCACATATTCAGTCTGTCACTAAATCCTTTGGTTCAACCTTCACAACATTGCTAAAATCCGCCCTTTCCACTCCAGTCTGTCAGTTGTATTTAATGAGCGCTTACTGTGTGCAGAGCACTGTACTAGCACTTGGGATAGTACAATATAACAATAAACGGACACATTCCCTGGCCACAAACTGTTACCATGTTAATTCAAGCACTTATCTCGACCTGATTACTGCATCAGTCTCCTTGCTGACCTCCCTACATCCTTTCTCTCCCGACTCCAGTCCATACTTAACTTGACTGCCTGGATTATTTTTTTTTACAAAAATGTTCAGTCCATGTTTCCCCACTCCTCAAAAACCTCCAGTGGTTGCCCATCTACCTCTGCATCAAATGAAAACACCTATCGGCTTTAAAGCACTCAATCACCTTGCCCCCTCCTACTACAACCAAGACCGCTCACTTCACTCCAAGCTACTCACTCTATCTCCATCTCTTCTGTCTCGTCACTGACCTTTCATCCACGACCTGCCTCTGGCCTGGACCGCCTCCCCTCTTCATATCCAACAATGACTCTCCTCACCTTCAAAGGTTTACTGAAAGCACATCTCTTGAAACAAATTAATGGATCCTTAAATGACAACACATGGAACCAAAGAGTATGTATTTTAACTAACAGTAATTGAACTATCAGGCAATCAATGGTATTTAGTGAGCACTTGCTGTGTGCAGAGTACTGTACTAAATACAATACGAGTTGATCAATATGATCCTGACCCACAGGAGCTTATGGTCTAAAGGGGTACATGGACATTAAAATAAATTCCAGAGAGGAGAAACAGTAGAGTCTAAGGGTATGTATATAAGTGGGAAGCATCATGGCTCAGTGGAAAGAGCCTGGGCTTTGGAGTCAGAGGTTATGGGTTCAAATCCCGGCTCCGCCACTTGTCAGCTGTGTGACTTTAGGCAAGTCACTTCACTTCTCTGGGCCTCAGTTATCTCATCTGTAAAATGGGGATTAAAACTGTGAGCCCCCCATGGGACAACCTGATCACCTTGTAACCTCCCCAGTGCTTAGAACAATGCCTTGCACATAGTAAGCGCTTAATAAATGCCATCATTATTATTATTATTATTAAGTGCTGTGGGGCTAGAGTAAGTATGAAAACACTTAAAGAGCACACAGCCAAGTGCATAGTCGATGAACAGGGGAGGGCGGATAGGAGAAATTAGGGCTAAGTCAGGGAAGACCTCTTGGAGGTGGTGTTATTTTAGGACTAGACTGTGATCGATCAAAATTGGCTCACTTCAAAGCTGTTCAAACTCTAAGGTCGTCATATCTACATGAGGCAGAAACCCATAACATGCTATTCCTTCACAAAACTGGAGTTTAGAGTAGAAAAATTTTCAGGTGATAACATCCCGGCTCCGCCACTTATCTGCTGTTTGACCTTGGGCAAGCCACTTACCTTCTCTGTGCCTCAATTACCTCATCTGTAAAATGGGGATCAAGACTGTGAGCCCTACATGGGACAACCTGATTACCTTCTACCTACTCCAGCGCTTAGGACAGTATTTGGCACACAGTAAGTGCTTACCAAATACCGTAATTATTATTATTATTATTATTATTAATGAAACAGGTATGAAACAAGCCACAGAGGGAGATGACTCTGACCTTCAAAAAGCAAAAGCAGTGCAAGAAAATGGAGAGCAAGAGAGAGAGTTCCTGACTGTCACTGTGCCAAGTGTTTCTGAGCTGATGCTGACTCCAGCTCTAGTGACAGTTTCTGTGATAGGGTGATACGTCCATTTAAACCAGTTAAGTTTGGCCCAGCTCTTTCTTTTCTTCCATCCCCAGAGAAATGCTATCATCTCAAGAAAGAAGAATGAAACTGCCAGGATAACAACAATGTCACTGTGTCAGAGCAGAGAGACCGATATGGAGTTTTAATATTTTACAAACCTGGGGAGAGTAAGACCGTGAAAGCAAAGGTCATAGAAGTGCCTTTTCTTCTTCACATGGGTTGGAACAACATACAGTGCAGGGAGAAACTGATATCTAGCAGCTGGAATTTCTGACTCATATGGAGAGAGAGGTTCTGGCATAAGTGGAGGGGCTACAAGTTAGTTCCTGCATGTTTGGTTGTCAAGACCGAGACGATTAGCCCACTTAATTTTAGAACGTTGGTTACATGACAGAAAAAGAGGTCCCAGACACATGTATACTAATTGTAGCTCTGACCCTGGGCAACTCAGTACTTGGGTACAGAAAGAGAACCATGAAGAACTTAAGTACATTCTCACTGCCCACAGATTAGGGGGAAATGTCATGGCCTAGTGGAAAGAGCCCAGGCCTTGGAATCAGAGGACCTGAGTTCTAATCCTGGCTCAGCCATTTACCTGCTGGGTGACCTCACGCAAGTCCCTTAACTTCTCTGTTCCTCAGTTCCCTTATCTGCAAAATGGGGTTCCAATACTTGCTCCCCCTCCTACACAGACTGTTGAGCACTACCCCAGCATTAAGTATAGTGCTTGGCACAGAGCAAGCACATAGCAAATACCACTATATACATATATATAATATATGCATATGCTTATATATGTGCTTATATATACACATAAGCATTCTTTTCCCTTCCTTTAAGTTGACCCACCAGGATGACTGGCAGCCCGCTCCCAGCTAATCCTAAGGCTTTTGTCTAGAATGTTAACTGCTTTGCCTCAAAATGGTAGCACACACCCATCTGAAACAAAAGCTGGGATGAACATTTCATTGGGCAGAGTCAGTTCCCACATTACCACCCACGAATTCCCTCCTTCCCATTCTTTGTTCTCACATACACTCAGTCCCTGAATTTCTTCGCCCAGGATGAAGCCACGTGGAGTGAGCCAAACAGTCATTAAGGTCTGCTGGTCTCCCAAGAAAACTTTGAATGTAAACGCCTGATGACATTATGACTAATCCTGCTCTGAACTGAATCGCACTTTCAATCCCACCCCACCTGACTACTCTGGGGGAGTTGTCGAATCAGAATACGTCAGTCCATTCCCACCATCTACACATAACTGGACCTCTGCTGACCAGGGTGAGTCATCGGGAATAGGAATCATTAACTCCAGGGGCTACATGTCAGATATAAAATTAAGGCATGAAAACTGGAGAAAGGCCGTAGCACCTGTGGTTGCCATGGCTTTAGCTGAATCAAACTGGGTAGTCAACAACCCAAAATTCCAGGCTTCAGAGCCCAGTAAAGCTCAAAAAAAGTCTCAGCCTCAGGCCAGAGCTGAAGAAACAGAATGTGCATGTGACAATTATCCTATACAGGCAACAAAGAAGTAAAATTTCCCATTTTTACTTGATCCCAACCAATATACATTTGATTTTGTCTTTTCTTGTCCAGCTTTCC
Organism: Tachyglossus aculeatus; assembly: GCF_015852505.1. Taxonomy (NCBI): domain Eukaryota; kingdom Metazoa; phylum Chordata; class Mammalia; order Monotremata; family Tachyglossidae; genus Tachyglossus; species Tachyglossus aculeatus. The sequence continues at coordinate 96,595,572 of NC_052070.1, forward strand.
CAAGGAAATCACCTGAGAAGGGACACTTCTCCCCTACACCTAAAATTAGTTTTCCAATCCCAACATGTTACCAAGGGACCACAGAATCCAGCATGAAAAAGGCCAAGTTTTTCTGCTGCCTCTCCCAAGGAGCAGAATGTCCGAGAACTGGCTAAGACTGCACCCCTCCAGTCTGGAAGGGGTGATGACATTTTCGCCAACTCCCATGGTTGATCCTGGCCAGGTTAAGCTGACTGGCATATTCTCACAATGCCAACAGCTCTTGCTTTCTAATGAGGAGTTGGTAGCTGCCATACCTTGAACTGGGACAGGAGCTCATCTGTAGCACTCGTGGACACTTCGTTTTCTCTGGTTTCGGCCAAGCGCAAAATTTCATCGATGTCCATTTCCTAATGGTTAGAGAGCAAAAGAAAGAGCTTTACCCAAGAGAAGAAGGGCCGGGGTGGGGGTGGGGGTGGGGTCGGGGGGCTTAGCAGTGGCATGTCCTTCACTAAGTACCCACATTAACCCATTTAGGGTACAAGTGGGGAAGGCAGTATTCCTCTTGCTAAGGGTGATTCTCATTTTAGCTTTCAGGGGTTCTTGCTCCCCAAGCCTCTGTTTTTTGAGGTCTGAATATCAATCCACAGGGTCTGCCTTTATCTTCCCTTTAAAATCAACTTCGGCCACAATCAGAGATGAAATGACTTGACGAATGGTGTTAGCCTAGTGGAAAGAGCATGGGCCTGGGAGTGGGATGACTTGGGTGCTAGTCTCAGCCTCGCCACTAGACTGCTGTCACCTCGGACCAGTCACTTGACTTCTCCGTATCGTGGTTTCCTCATCTGTAAAATGAGGATAAAATGTCTGCTTACCTTCCCCTCTTACACTCTGAGCCCCATGTGTGACAGGGACTTGGTCTGTTCTGATTATTTAGCATCTACCTCAGCGCTTGGTATAGTGGTTGGCACACAACGATCCTTTAATACTGTCATATCGTCATTATTATTACTAATGTCATGAACAAAATGTCATGTGACAGCTGGACTGGAAGAAAGGGTAAAGAATAGTGACAAGTTCTGTGGGCAACCCTGGGTGAAGGTACACAATGGCAACCAAGCGAAGGGAAGAACAGAGAGATCTTCGCTATTTTCTCTTTTTACTGAAAGGTGTAGAATGGTAACTGGGGGCAGGGAGATGGAGGAAAAGTCACTGAGCTCCCTGCAAGGCTGTCTCAAAATCTTCATACCAGACACTACCATTATGACCATCAAGCACTCAGCATGTGCTAAGCACTAGGGTAGATTCAGGATGACCTCACTGGACAGCCACAATCACTGGAACATATGTCCCCCCATGGGCTCATGGTCTGATTCTAATCTGATGATATGATGTTTCTTGCTCCAATCTCTGGTTGCTGCTAAAGCTTATTTTTACATTTCAAATATTTGTTTTAGCTACTTTGCTTTGTGGTGCCCAGACTGAATATCGTAACCCAGCTGGGTCCCAGATTTCTGCAGGGAGAATCTCAGTGAGGTGCCATTCCCACCAGGGCTTTTTCCTAAAAAGGCTAATGCATCCCCCTCCAGTCTTCCCTGACTCAACAGAGCTAGGGTTCTCACAGTAAGAGATGGATTGTACTCAAAGTGATCATGTATAATATGGATCTAGTTGCTAGGTGAATTTTCCCTATTAGTAGGTCAATCAAAACAAATCCTTCTATAATCAATATAATAATAATAATGATGATGATGGCTTCATAAGTGTTAAAGGCAAAGCTCTCCATCTCCAGGGAGATAACAGAATGGCCTAGTGGAAAGAGCATGGGCCTGGGAGTCAGAGGACCTGGGTTCTAATCCTGGCTCTGTCACATATCTGTTGTGTGACCTTGGGTAAGTCACTTAACTTCTCTGTGCCCCAGTTACCTCATCTGTAAAATGGGAATTAAGACTGTGAGCCCCATATGGGACATGGATTGTGTCCAGCCTGATTAACTTCTATCTACCCCAGTGCTTACTACAGTGCCTGGCATATAGCAAGCACTTAATACATACTGTTAAAAAAAAATTTTAAAAAAATGTCACCAGACTCACTTAAATCAGTTTATTCTAATAATAAAAACTTTGGTACTTATTAAGTGCTATGTGCTAAGCACTGGGAAAGATAAAGGATAAGGTTCTGAGGGGGAGAATCTGTATTTATTTTTCATATGTGAATCTCACCTCACCTTTCACAGCCTTTCAGATAAAATGTGCCCAACAGTGCCTCCTAAAACCCAGATCTGTCTCCCTGGGTGGAAATGCTCAGGGACCCTCAAATTGGAGATCACCCTTCTGAAAACCATTTACTTCCCATTGCTTAATCACCTGAGGCTCTGACTCCTCCCCTTCAAGCTCCTTAAAGAGATCCTCTGCGCCGAACTTGAGAATAGCCGTCAGCTCCTCTTTGTTGAAAGGATTTGAGCTGCAGGGATAAAACAAGTAGCAGTACTGTCTCGGGAGTAGACGGATCCCTGGGGTGCTTTGGTATTTTTCCAATGGCTTTCCTAGGCATCAAACCCCTTTTCCCTGTCAGGGCCGGTGGGTGGTGAGAATAATCTTTGGGAGCCCACAAGAATGCCCTGGTGTCGTTCCCAAATGGCCAGGCAGTGCTGCTGTGAAGGAAACACTTTTTGACAGGTGGGAGCCAAGAGAAAGGAGGCGTTGAATCAGAAGCGGAAGAGAGGTAGGCAACATCGGGTGCTGCTAAGCAATGACTCATTTGGGCATCAGTGTTTTGGAGCAGTGACGGTGGGGATCCCAGTCAAATGTCTGTCTTAAGGACGATGCCCAGCTACAGTGAAGCAGAAATTAAAAGGGGCAAGCTCAGGACAAAGACGGCAAAAGCCACCCCTTAATCCAACCCCTTCATCCTACGGTGATTTTCTTAGGTGGTGGTTTTTTCCCCCAAAGTATGCTCTCTTCTTCTACAAAGAATTCCTTCAGGAGTTGTATTTTCCAAACGATAACTGGACTGCCACCTCAGATCTGTCCCAGAAGCCTCCTCTAAACTGCTCTAGGCTTACCTGCAATTTATTTCAGTGTCAGTTCCCCTGCAGCCATCTTTAGATGATAAGCTCCTTGACGACAGGGATCAGGTTCCCTAATTCTACTGTACTCTCCCATGCACTTAGTACGGTGTTCTGCACAGAGTATTCGTTCAATATTGATGGACAACTTCCATGGAGGAATATAGAGTGTGTTTCCCATCTATCACATCAGAGAATCCCTCCATCTCTTCCCTCACACTGAGGATGAATGGGAGAAATGCATGTCATCTCTTCCAAAGGCAATGCTAATTAAGCACTGTCTATCCAACTTCCAGCCCTCTCCATGACATCATTTGAGAGCTACCTGCAGGATCAAAGTGACCAAGGAGCAAAGCAGAGACATTTTCATGAAAAAAAAAAAAGATATAGATGCTGACTGACTCTAGGCGACCTACCTTAGGCTTTTACACCTTCCTCGATGTGCCACTGGAATGATAAAGTCAGGTAAGGGAACACAACAATTTCTGAGGTTGCCATGAGGCAAAGCAAAAAGAGAGGACCAAGAAAGAAAAACAGAAGACTACAAAGGGGAGCCCCCCTCAAAAAAATACAGAGGGATGGATTGGAGAGGGTAGAAAAAAAAGACACTACAGACAGCAGAAAAATCAGGGGAATTGTTCCTGCCATCTTCTTTTTGTAGCTCTCCTACATTTCCGTCTTAACTCCTAAGTGAAGCCCCTATTCCAAGTGTAACGCCAGCAACTAACTGAGCCCTCAATCAAGAAGAAAAAAGTTACCTTCTGAACACGGTACGTAGCATAAATCCCCCCAACATTATTTACTGAGTGCCAATGGGAGACAGGGGGTTCTTTTGCTTCCTTCCAGCCCCTCCTTGTGAAACTTACTTCGACCTGCCTGAGTTGTTATCCAAGACAGTCCGGCCTGTGGTGTCCATACGCTGGATCACAAGGTGATCCAACACCATCTTCTTTTTGGCCCTTTCAATGATCTCCTCTTCCACTGTCCCCTTTGTGACCAAGCGATAAATGTTCACCTATAGGAAGGAAGCACAATGACCCTTGACATGGATACTCCAGGATACCTGGAGCATCCATGTTTCCTGGCCCCGGATCAAGGTGGACCAAAGAAAGCAGGGTCGCACGTTCAGTACCGGGACATCTCCCGTTTGGCCTTAATTTTGGGCTCCTGTACCCCACCCAAGATCTGCATCCTCTGGGCTATGAACCATCCAAACAGCATACTTAGGGCAGGTTACATAAGTGGACTAGAGAAGCCAATCAAAGCAACTGGAGTGAATGGCCTTGTGGGTAAGTCCTGGTTTCCAGGGATTAAAAATTCACTGCCCTATCTCGAAACGTCCCCTAATGCCAAATCTTTCCCTAGGTTTGAGACTATTAAATTATTGATGTAGGCCACTGGCTTTTCTAGGTTTGTAGGAGATGGCAGCAGAACAGGAAAGGAACATTGGAGAGTTAGCAGGAAGCTGCAAATTCAGCCCTTCATAGGTCCAGCACCTACCAGACTACAGCAGAGGCTCCAGAACACCTCAATATTGGGCTTCACACACCCATTTGGTTTTCCAAAGGGCTCCTGGGTATTGTACCAAGTGTGTAGTACAGCACTCTGCACATAGTAAGCGCTCAATAAATACAACTGAATGAAGGAAAAAGCCAGTTGCCCTCTGGCATAGCACACAGGGACAGAGGCACCACTCAGAAGTGAACCACGACCTAAGTCTGGTTTGGCCTGGACTCATTTAAGGTCCAGCTCAGATGCTATGATGCAGAGCCAGATCAGATTGGACCGGTACCTCAGTTTCCACCCTGCACAGGTCTCTCGCTCAAGAACACAACAAATGAAAGGAGAAGCACCATAACAGCTTTCAACAACAGGGGGCACAGAGAACCACTGGCTTTGGGATGTTGATACCAAGATTTCACCTAGTGGTAGTGTTTCTTTCCTAGCCTCCCAAGTACAATAAGTTTCCCCTTCAGATCCAAATCTACCTCAGGTCCGGTTCCCCCCATTGGGGAAAAGAAAGATGAAA